>NC_138177.1:109086847-109336847 GCF_964165515.1 Mesoplodon bidens
ACTTTTATCATCCTCATCTTTACCCTCATGAATTCTAAGATCCTTGCTCTTCTGGGAGCGCTTTTCTCCTTGGCCACCACACAGACCATGTCTATTCTGTACACCTTTGATACCTGCAAACCTTAGCCTCTTAGCCAAATCATTCTGCCCACCCTGGAATCTCTCCATATAATTCTTACTTGAATGATCTTTCACCTTTCTAATTTCCCCTGACTTGTATACCTCATCTTGGAAACTTCATTTTATTTTCTTATATACAGTGTTAAGTCTTGTTTATAACATTTGGCTCATGGGTCCCTGCTCGATTAGAGCAAATAGTGGTGCTTAAAATATGTCTTGTTTTTAATGTGCGTTAACTCTAAAATTAAAGTGCTAGGAACAAAATGTTCAAACATGACAAAAGGAACACTACAATTGAAAATATATTTAACTAGAATTATCAGAGAATAAAGAATTTTGATGAATTGTATTTCTGATTAGGCAGGAAAGATTTGTTCCAAAGCTTTCTATAAAGACTTTAAAAATATATTAGCACAAAATTTCCCATCTCAGTTAAGGACACTGTGATGACTATAACAACACTTATGTGATAAGTGGGGACTTTAGCACGTATCTGGCCACCATGCTAAACAATTATAAACACAGAACAGATAAAGATGGAAACGATATTAGAGACTAAGCTAAGTACATTCTAACTTTTAGAGTTAAATTTTTTGGCATTTTTGGAGAGAGGGGTAGAAGTGATTTGCTGGAATGGAGAAGGCATGGTTAATTAAGGTTTACTGTTAGGTGGAATCAGATTGGAGGAAAGACTTCATTTGTTTTTCTCTGAGTCCCTTTGAGCACCTGGATAGAACTTGAATTTAAAAGGTTACACCACTGAGAAAAAAGAGCTCCAAGTTGAGTTCTGGGTTCCAGCACTTCCTAGCCACAAGACCCGGAGGAAAAATCTGACCTCACTTCCCCTCATTTTTCTCACCTATAGAGTGAGGGGCTCTAGTACTATGTGACTCCCAAGATCTTCATCAAGACAGTCTTTTGAGATGGTCTTGCAAAGTTAAATACACTTTTATTGGGCATTTATTATGTGGAAAGCATCATGTTATCTTACAGGGTACAGAAGCACTGATGATAGTACCTGCCCTCAAAAAATACCTACCTCAGGAGCCAGTGTATATACCTTTGGAAGGTCTTCAAGTCATAAACAGTTTCCTTTAGAAGTGGCCATCCCTCTGACATAAGTGTGTTGAGGAACAGAAACAGGACTTTTCCCTGGATTAATGGGCCCAGGTGCCTGTCATGGTTTCAAACAGTGAATATTTCCTTCTCTTCTATGAGGCAAACCACACATTTGCTGTGGACTCCTATAAGCAGTTGGAAAGCAAAGAATTAATCTAGATTTGATTAAGAATAACAGAATAATTGCTGATAATAATCATGATAATGAGAACAGTAACAAAAAGGAACCCACCTGTGAGTTATTTCAATTCACATAGAGATTTAAACTAAAAATCATCTCAGAAGCTAAGCATAGAGTAATGTATTTTGGATATTCTTTAGACAGAGTGGTGAACTATTAATCTAACCATCTAGACACAGATCTGGGAAGATACATGTGGGAAGTAAAAACTAAATATATAAAAACTGAGCCTTTTTTTCTTTTAACTGATGTTTTGCCAGTATGTTACGGCCTTCATCAGAGAATGCAAACACAAACTTTAGTTTGGACATCAAAGCATTTTTCAATTCTAGCATAGGTAATGAAATAAATGTGTAAAGTCACAGATCCAGGGGCTGTTTTGTGTAGCTGGTTGTTTTATCAGAACATTTAAAAAAAATGGTAGTTTCCATATTAAACTTTAATACCTAGAAAAAGTTTGAAAAGTCATCAAGAGATTGACTTGCAAACAAAGACAAGATACTAGCTAGTGCTGAGCATGGCTTATTTAGAATAAGTTCCACTGGATTAATCTGATCTCTTTAGACAGAGTGACATACCTGACAAATGATGGGCTGTGGGTGTTTGAGAAGAGGGAACAAAGATAAAATATACAAGGAGATGTCAATGACTAAGGTACATTTAAAAGCAGATTCATGTTAGTTTATTCCAGACACAGGAACACATACTACTTTTCAAAATAATTCTCTCTATTCTCCTTTGAGGCTCAATTGTCTCACCTATAAAATATGAGGGATGGATTGGATGAGTATTTTTCGAACTGCATGTCATGGCCTTTTTGAGGGTCATGAGATTAACCTAGCATGTAACAACTAGAAATTTTAAAAACATGAAGTAGAATAAATCAAAACAGAAACCATCAGAGTCATCTGCATGCAGTAATGGTAAGTATGCCTCTGTATAACTTTTGTTTCACCTGTACACTGTGTGTGTATGTGCTTTAAGTGGAATATAATACAGAATATATTTCTCATTGTGGGTTGCATGCCATATACATGGTGCTTAAGAGAAATTAGAAATAATACATCTTTGTATATTAGATTTTAAAAACTCAGCCCTGTGTGAGCTTCAACCCTATTGGAACTCCATCATAAAATAGGAGCTTACATGGCTATCCTTCTCACCTTCCTTCTGAAGAAATGGATCATTTTTTTTCTTCTCCTCCTTTTAACCTCTTCTTCCCCCTTCCACTTCCGTTTATTCTCCACCCCTCCCCATCCTTCTTCTTTTCAACCACAATTATTTTTATGTCATTTATTAAGAAGTTATCCATAATATGTATGTAAGTCATGAAACATAGTAATAAAATAAACCCATCATCAACTGAAGAGCAAGAAAGAATGTTACTGACACCAAAGGTGCTGCCCCATCCAATCCTAACCACCTCTTCCCCCGCAAGGTATCCAGTAGCCTGAATTTCATATTTGTTACTTCTTTATCTCTTCTTGCCTATTTTATTATGTATATGTGTCCCTAAACAATATTTTGTGCTTTGATTTGTAATGACTTTTATAAAAGTGGTACTGGTATGATGCAGCTTTTTGAAACCTGATTTTCGTCACTTGAGTGTGTTTGACAATTCATGTGTGCAGCTAGAGTTCATCCATTTCTAATGCTGTATAACATTCCATTCTATGACCACACCACCATCCTCTTCCCAGTGAGCTGCTGTCTCCTGGTGCTCATAGCCAGAATTTATCGAACAGTGGTGCTTCCCGGTCATTTTCACATCACAGCACCATCAGACCCTGCGCTGACCTGACACAGGCAGGAGGACTGCTGCTGTCCCAGCCCCGCTCAGTGGTCCCAATAGCACATCTGTGACTTCTCCTTGACACATCAGTCTTCGACTGCACGCAGGACAAAACCTCTGCTGTTGTGTATACCTTGTCTAGGCCAAGGACTGCCAGGTCTTCAAGTATGGGACTGTTGATTTCATAGTGCGGTTTTTCAAAGTAGTCATGTCAATTTTTGGTCTGGATAGCAAAAATATGTCTGTTGTGCCACATCCTCACTGCACTTGATATTATTATTCTTAACTTTTGCCAGTTTAATATGGATATGAATTATGTCTTATGGTCTTACTTTGTATTACTAATGATTTTGAGCTTTTTTTCACATAATATTTGCCTTATGTATTTCTCCTTTGTGACATGCCTGTTCAAATATTTTACCCATTTTTAATTTGGATGATTTTTTTCTTACTGACTTGGGAAACTATTTTATTTATTCGTGTTATCAGTATGTTGTTGGTTATTTGTTGTTGTAGTCAGCTTAGGTTGCCGTAACAAAATTCCATAGACTGGCTCAAATAACAGAAAATTACTTCTCACAGTTTTGGAGGCTGAAAGTCTGAGATCATTGTGCAGCATGGTCAGTTTCTGGTGAGAGGCCTCTTCCTGGCTTGCAAACAGCCACCTTCCCATTTTATCTTAGAGAGAGAGAGAGAGAGAGAGAGAGAGAGAGAGAGGGCCTCACTGGTATGTCTTCTTATAAGGGCACTAATCCCATTATGAAGGCCCCACCCTCATGATCTCATCTAACCCTAATTACCTCCCAAAGGCTCCAACTCCAAATACCATCACAGGGGAAGTCAGAGCTTCAATACATGAATTTGGAGGAGAAAAAATTCAGTTCATAGCATACATATTATAAATACTCCAAGTTTATGGGTTTTCTTTTCACTTTTGTTATGGTGCTTTTTGATGAAAAAAAAATAGGCTCACAAATCTTGCTTTTGTAGCAACAAAAGTGTTGTATTGTATATTCTTCTAAGAGTTTTAAAGTTTTGCCTTTCCTAATTTAGTTTTAATCCATCTGGAATTTGTTTTTGTGAACAACCTGAGGTACAGATTCAATTTCAATAATTAACAGTCTAAGTACCATTTACGGTATGGTCCCTATTTCTCCAGTGAGCTGCTATGCCACCTGTGTCATAGTGATCGTTTATGGCAAACTCTGTAAGGTTTCCATGTATGTGTGGATTTACCTCTGAGTTCCCTATTCTGTTTCATTGATCAATTTGATTATCCCTGTGCCAGTACACTGTCCAAGATACTATATATTTATAATATATCTTGATATATGGAAGGGCAAAATGCTCTAGATTTTTATTCTTCTTCAGAAGGATCTTGACAATTCTTGGACCTTTGTCTTACATGTAAATTTTAGAATCACTTTATTAAGTTCCATTTCGAATTTTTTTTTTGGAAATTGAATAAACTATAGTTAAAATTGGGAATAACTGAAATTCTTACAATATTGATATTTCCTAGCCAAAATCACGGTTTACTTCTCCATTTATTAGATCATCTATGTATTTTATTAAAGTTTAAAATTTTTCCCAAACAGATCTTAAAATATTCATTTGATTTATTCCTAGCTATCTTATATTTTGTTGAAATTATAGATGATATATATACATTTTAAAGTGTGTTTTCTGTTTTGTTTCCCATGTATGGATATGTGATTTATTTTTATATATTGGTTTTCTATCCAGCCATTTAGTAATCTTTTATATTAATTCCAAATATCTCTATAGATTACTTTGCATTTTCTGTGTAGAAAATAATATAATTTGAGAATAATGACAGTTCTGTTCCTTCTTTTCCAATTTTAATTTAATTTTTAAAAGTTTTTTATTATTGTACTGGCTAACTCCTTCAGAAGAATGTTGAATAGAATTAGTGACAGTGGGCACTTTTGTCTACTTATGGATTTTAAAGCTTATGCTTCTAACTTTTGACAATTAAGGGTGATGTTTATTGTAGTTTTTTTTTCCAGAAAGGAAGTTTATTTTACTCATAGTTTGCTAAAAATTTTGTTTAAAATTTAAATCATGAGTACTGAATTTTATCCAATGCTTTTACTACATCTATTGAAAAAAATCATAGTGAGTTTTCTCCTTTACTCTATTACTGAAATAATTATATTGATCAAGCTTCTAAATTTTAAACTTTCTTTGCATTCTTAGGAGAAGCTAAATTTATCATGCTGACTTATTCTTTCTCATACACTACTGTATATAGTTTTCTAATAATTTGTTCAGGTGTGTCACACTCATAATTATAGTGGAATTGGACTCTAGTTTACCTTCATTCTTCTACTCTTGTCTTTTTATTTTTAATTAAGGAATTCTAGCTTTATATAATAATAATTGGAGAGTATTCCCTTTTTTTCTCCTTTCTAGAAAAATTTAAAGTTGGAAGAATTTGTCCTTGAATATTTTATAGAACTTGTCTGTAAATTCACCTGTTCCTAGTATTTTCTAGGTGAGATTTTTAACCACTAATACAGTTTGTTTGTTTGTTTTTAAATTATGATAGTACTACTTGGATTCTCTATTTCTTCTTTTGTCAACTTTTGAAATTCAGATTTTCTTGATATGTGTTCTTTGTTTCCAGTTTAAAATTTATTAACATAAAGTTATTCATATTTTTCTGTTATGTTTTAAATATTTTTTCATACCTTAGCCCCATTTTATCATTACTAATATTGATTATAAGTACATTTACTTTTTAAAATCAGTCTTGCCAGAGGATTTTTAATTTCATTAGTCTTCAAAAAATTAACATTTGTCTTTATTCACCCTTTATATTACATTATCATTTTATTTTTACATTACCTTCTGATCACCATTATAACTTTCAAATAGATTTGTTGGATGTATTCTATTGTTGTAGCTTAATTCAGGTGTTGGTAATTATTTTTATAAAGGACAAGATAGTAAATGTTTTAGGCTCTGTGAGCCATACAGTCTCTGTTGTAATTATTCAATCCATGTCATTGTAGCACAAAAGCAGCCATGGCAACATGTACATGAATAAGCATGACTACTTCCAATAAAGCCTTATTTACAAAAATGGGGACAAGATTTGGCCCTTGAGCTATAGCTTATTGACGCTTGGCCTCACTTTTTCATTCTCAATATGTGGTCTGAGACTTCTGGGAGGGTCCCTGATATAAAGAGGTAAGGTCAAAATTATTTTCATAATAATTCTAGGATGTTATTTGACTTTTTCGCTGTGTTACCTTGAACTGATGGTGCAAAAGCAAGGGTAGATAAAATTGCTGGCACCTTAGCACAACTCAAGGCGGTGGTCATTGTAATCCTTACCAATGCAACCTCACTACAAAAGTAAATGTCAGTTTTATTTAAGAATGTCTTTCATTAAACAGTAAAAAATATTACTTTTATTGAATTTTGATCCTTGGTTATGTCTTTTTAACATTATGTTGTTGAATTGGGGTTTATACATAAAACACTTCTGCTGCATTTTAAAGTATGATAATTCTCTCAAGGAAAAGTACTTATGCATGTGACTGTTGGAGTTGCAAGCTCAACTAGCCATTTTCATCATGGAACACCATTTTAACTTTACAGAAGAACTAGACAAACTATGGTTACTCAGCTTTGACTATTTGGCACACAGTTTCACAAAATTGAATGAAATGAGCTTCAAAAAACCTAAAAATATTTATTACCAATGTTAATATAAATTAGAACTTTCAAGTAAAATTAGAGTTTAGTATTTTATCTGTCAGTGAGTTTGACAGCTTCCAGATACTTAAAAGCTGTTCTAGTGAAATTGGTGGTGATATTAACAAGTGAATTTTTATTCATACAATATAATAAAATACGTCAACACTCAGATCTTTGTAACTCAGTGTACCAATATTTTCCAGGTTATCAATACATGATATTACAAAATCATGCATGGGTAAAAGATCCATTCAAAGTGCAAGACATACCAATGGATCTTAGGGTAATAAACCATGAAAGATTCATTGATGTGGTTTCAGATTCCATGTTGCAACTAACCTTTAAAAGATTACCACTAACGGAGATTTGGCATAGTATCAAAGAAAACTTTTCACAATTATATAAAAGAGCTATTAAAAGTACTCTCCTTTTCCCAATACTTGTCTGTTTGAAGCCAAATATTCTTTATATACTTCAACCAAACTAATGTACCATAGCAGATTGAATGCAGAAGCACATATGAGGATCTAGCTCTCTTCTCCTCAGTCAGACATTAAAGAGATTTGCAATAATGTAAAATAATTCCATGCTTCTCACTAAATTAGTTTGGAAAAATACTTTTATTAAAATATAAGGTTAATATATGATGGGTTTATTATTTTTAAATGAATTAATAAATGTGGAAAATTTTAATTTCTAATTCAGTAAATATTGATGGCTATAACACACAAATAAAAGCTCTTTGGAGTACCTTAATTAATCAAGATTACCATAAAAATATTAGACATGCATGTGTCACTGAACTGGCTTAATAAATATTATTTAATTATTGAGAAAATAAGATAAAATAAAAGCTCTTCAGGGCCCATGATAATTTTTGAGAGTATTACATGGTCTTGAGACTTAAATATTTGAGAATAATGAATCTAGCTTATTAAATTGGATACTTAGCTCATTAATTTTAGCCTTTATTCTTTTTTAATATAAACATTTTAGGTTGTAAATGGCCTTCACAGTCTGCTTTCAACTGCATCCCATAAGTTTTGATACGTAATATTATCACTATCACTCATTTATAGGTAAATTTTACATTGTAATTGTGATGTTTGCTTTGACCCATGAGTAATTTAGAACAGTAGTGTGTTTTTAATTTTCAAAAATGTACAGATTTTAATTTATTTTTGTTATTTAATTACACTCTACTAAGAGAATATGATCTGTATGATACAAATTCTTCGAAATTTGCTGTGACTCACTTTATGTCTTAATACATGGTAAAATTTATAAAGATTCCATATGTATTTGTATATAATATGTATGTATTATCTATTTTTAGTGTGAGTTCTATAGATGTCCATTAATCATGTTTGCTCATGAGAGAGGTCAATTCTTCTCTATCTTTACCAAAGTATTGTCTACTTGACTTAATTGAGGGTGGTATATTAAAATCTTCCACAGTAGTGGGGATTTTGTCCATTTATCCTTGTAACTCTATAAATTATTCTTTTTCATATTTTGAGTTCACTTTATTGGGTCAACACAGGCATGGAATAGTTATACACTCCTTGTAAATTGAAACTGTTATAATTGTATAGGTATCATCTTACTCCCCAATAATGTTTAAATTTTTCCCTTAAAGTCTATTTTGCTTGATATTAACATTTAACCTTTCTATATCTTTAAACTTTGGTTGTATCTCTTGTGACAGTATATCAATGGATTTTATTTTTAATCAGTACAACAATCTGTCATTTAATGGGCACATTTAGTCTGTATTTATTTAAATAATGATAATTTTATTATTGTTTTTATAATCTGGCCTCTTTTTATTCTTATTTGTCATTTCTTGTAATTGATTGAGTTAATTTTGTTTATTTTATTATCACGTTTTCCCTTTTACTGGTTTAGAAGGTATGCATGCTACTTCTATAATTTAAAGGTCACTTTTGAAATTTTTATCATTCATGTTAACAAACTGTAAATTTAATAGTGAATTACCCTGAATAATATGAAGATCTTAGAACATTTTTACTCTGACCCACCCCACTCTTGACTTACATGCTAGTAGTACTGCCCAGTATTTCAATTGTCTCTCTTTTAAACTTCGTAAATTAAATTTTATTTTTAAATTAATATATACGTACAACATACTTTTAAATATTATGTATGAGTTTAATAAGCTTTTTGTTTACCTTTTTATCTTACATTGCTGCCATTTCTCCTGGGCTCATGTTTATTCTCCTTGAAGCATATTCCTTAGAAGTGCCTTTAATGAAGATTTGCTGATGATAAGTGTGCTTTTTTTTTTTTTTTTCCCAAAAAAGCTCTTTCCATTCTCCTCATTTTTGAAAGATAATTTGCTAGGTACACAATTCTATATGTACAATATTTTATTTCAATACTTGTTCTTTTTCTGTTTTTATTGTGTCTTATTGCTGAGCAAAGTCTGTTATCAGTAAAATTGTCATTCCTTTACAAGTGATCTTTTCTCACTGGCTGCTATTAAGATTTTTTTTTTTTTTGGCTCCAATAATCTGAGGATTCGCTATGATAGGTGTAGATGTGGATGTCTTCGTATTTATACAGCTTGGTAAAATTTTGCTCCCTTTGTAGATTCATTTCTTCCATCAGTTCCAGGAAATCCCAGGCTGTTACCTCTTTGATTATTCCAACTTCTCTATTTTCTTAACGACTCTTATTAGATGTCTGTTAGAACTTATACTGTCTCATATGTCTCAACCTTTCTTTCATATTTTCTATCTTCTTATCTCTCTGGATGCCATTCTTGATAACTTATTCAGATCTACATTTCAGTTTACTAATTATTTCTCCATCAGTATCTGTTTCTAACTGCAATAATATTTTTATCCTTAAATTTGGGAATTTGTTTTATTTTCTCAAAAGCTTTCAAGGGATTTTTAAGGACTCAGAAATTTACTCATTTTTATGCCCTCTTTTATTCCTTTAAACATTACATACATATTTTGTTATACTTTCATATTTTATATCGTATATCTACCAATTTAAATAACTGACATCCTTTGGAACCTAGATCTTTGTTGTTTCAGGTGATACTCACTCATGGTGGCTTGTTTTCTTGTGTGTCTGGAGATTTTTTTTTTAATTGTGGGTTCATATTTAAGTGATCTTCCTCTGTGGAAATCACAAAGCTCTAAATAAGGAATGCTTTTCCTATCAAAGTTTTTCATTTGCTTCTGCCAGAAAACTACCAAACAGAGAGCATTCATTAACTTTTCCATTGTAGCTACTGGCTTTTTGATAAGAAAAAAATGTGGGAACACTGGAGTATTTGAGAAAGGAACTGACTTTCACTTAAGTTTTAAAAAAATCACTCACAATGAAAATGGGCTGTAGGAGAGATGCTAGAGATGGGGAAAAGGTGAGAGCATGAACAAGGGAGTGACTGTAGTAACGAAACACGGAATGTAAGCTGGGCAGTGAGGGAAGTGAGGTCATCAAGGGGTAGAGGGATGCTGGAAAGCTGGTAGGATCAATGGATCGGAGACCCAAATAGGGTTAAAGAATTGTTGGAGATGGACCAGAGGGAGTCATCTGCACAGATAAAAAGTTATATTGGATACATGGGAATGAGATTATCCAGGGGTTTTACCTATTGGTAAGGTCTACACTCCCTGGGGGAATGAGTGGCTGATGTAGGGTGGAGGTCAGGAGCCTTAGAGGAGAGGAGATCAAGTATTGGTGAGGCCAGCATTTTAAAAGGGTCACCTAATGCATGCTGAGAGCTCCAATAATTAAAGCAAGAAAAAGAAAACTTTCTCTTGCTGACATGTACAGGTAATGAATGAAAGAGGTATGCACATTTCAACCAGGTGAAGCCTACTTCATTGCAATTTTCTTTCACAGAGGGTATGTAAAATAAAAGTCCCATACACCACTACCCAGATTCTCAGGCTTTCCAGTGACACATTATTCAATCATTATCACAGTACCTTGAGGAAGAAAAAACAAACCATTTTTGTTTCCAAACAAAAAACTCTCTAGGGCTTTCCTGGTGGCGCAGTGGTTGAGAGTCTGCCTGCCGATGCAGGGAACACGGGTTCGTGCCCTGGTCCGGGAAGATCCCACATGCTGCGGAGCGGCTGGGCCCATGCGCCATGGCTGCTGGGCTTGTGCGTCTGGAGCCTGTGCTCCGCAACAGGAGAGGCCACAGCAGTGAGAGGCCCACCTACTGCAAAACAAAAAACAAAAAACAAAAAAAAAACAACTCTCTATAAATGACTGGCATAACTCCCAACTTCCATTTGACATTAAAATAATTGCAAAAGCTTCTAAGAGATGGTGATTATTAACATTTTCATGGGTGATTTTTTTCTTTATTATCTTACTATAAGTGAAGCTCCCACTGTCAGAAAGGTAATTTTTATTTTCTAAAATCAAGTCTAAATATTACCCAGATGAAGTTTAGTTCTTTTTCCCTAGTGATGCTATTTTATACCAGGTTTATTTTATTGTGTTTCCTGTCCTTGGTTAATTTTCTTTGTTCCCATCCCAAACACTTGATGACTTTGTCATATCCCAATGTGTAGACCCTATCATCATTCAACACAGTTACACAGGCTTCTCTTTAATCTCTTCTTGATAAATTCTTTCCAATAACCATTTGGAATTATCCTGCTCTGGATTCTATATTTTCCTTCTCCTTTTGGTGTTGAAGTCATGCAAATATGGTAGCCCAGCCTTTTAAAAGGCAGAAGTCTGTGTTTCCTGCACTGAGCCCCAAGACCTATAGGTCTGTTTCTAATTGTGTCTGAGGCATTTTCTGCCACCTCATTCAATGTACCTGTGGTAGGCCTAAGCAAATGATCACCTATCTAAAGCAATTTACGTTCCTTTAAAACTACACTTCATAATTTTCTCCTCAGTTTACTCCACAATTTCAACCTCATAATTTACTGTCACCTTTATCTGGTTTGCTTCGTTGTCCAAATCACTAACAAAGGCGAAAGAATATGCAAATAAGGACTTACTACTGACTTTGAAACCCACCTGTTAAAAAGCTTCTTCTTCCACTCCCAGTCAGATTTTAGTTTACCAACACTGACTGACATTTTGCTATAGGACAGACTGTGATAGATGCTTTCATAGACATTTTTTCATTGCATCCTCACATCAGTTCCTGAAGAAGTTTTTTTTTTCACATGTGAACACTGAGGCTCAGAGAAATTAATAAGCTACATAAGGTCACACAGCTAATGAATGGCAGAGCCAGGGTTTGAACTCAGTTTCTCCAGCACCAAGTCTAGTTCTTATCCCACTATACCATCTATAATATTAATTTCTCTTACTTATTTTATTTGCACTTTAGTTTCTTTAAATAGCCATATAGAAATCCTAGTTTAATTTATTCTTTATATAAAATATGTCATCTATTGTTTTAGCATATGATACATAAGAATTTTTGATCATTTATCATATACAAATGGAAGCAAATGAATTTAGGTCCCTTGATTTTTCATTTTTAAATTTTTTATTATTTTTTTAACAAAGCCTATTTATGTAACACCCTACTAACCTGGTGAGGTAGAATTTTAAAATTTAAAACTTCAGTGGCTTCTCTGCTCACAGATGAAAACATCAAATAATCTGGAGGCAGATTTTCATCATTGTGAGAGGCTTCCCTTGAGTGGGCCCTTTTTGTTAAGAAACTGTGGGAAGGGAGAGTGAAGATTCATCACCATAGGGGAAGGCCCATAGTAAAACCCTATGGTGGCTTGAAAAAGATGACACATTTGGGGATCCTTTAGTATAGACAGTTCTGGAAGTGAAGTTGACTCATTTTTATCAAGAGATCAAGGCTCTCTGGTTCTGTAAGATTCAAGGTATTGGGTAGCTCTCATATTGGACTGTAGTTGCCTTGTGGAAGGTACACTGACAAGAGAGGTCCCCAGAGACCCCAAAGGAAAAACCTACCAGTGGGTAGGGGGGACCTGGGTGCTGACTTGACTTCAACACAGACACCTAAAGGTAGGGTTGGAGAACTGGTTCCAGCATAGCCTGTACCTGTGTCTGGAAGGCTCTCTGGAGCCACCGGTGGGGTTTGAAAAAATATATAACTAAGCA
This sequence comes from Mesoplodon bidens, assembly GCF_964165515.1. Taxonomy (NCBI): domain Eukaryota; kingdom Metazoa; phylum Chordata; class Mammalia; order Artiodactyla; family Ziphiidae; genus Mesoplodon; species Mesoplodon bidens. Next base: position 109,099,891 of record NC_138177.1, read on the forward strand.
AATGAAATTGAACTAAAAATCCATTATTTTGGTTCCACAGGAAAGGCGCACATGTCCCACTGCATCCCAGTGAGTGCGGGACCAGTTTTCAACAGTGACATCTTGAGGCTGAACTGTGGAATAGTTCTGTAGACAGTACAGTCCCCCAGAGTTCTTGGGCAACTCAGAATTGAGTGGATCTCAAAAACAAAATACCAGGGCTTCCCTTGTGGCGTAGTGGTTGAGAGTCCGCCTGCTAATGCAGGGGACGCGGGTTCGTGCCCCGGTCCGGGAAGATCCCACATGCCGCGGAGCGGCTGGGCCCATGAGCCATGGTCACTGAGCCTGCGTGTCCGGAGCCTGTGCTCCGCAGCGGGAGAGGCCACAACAGTGAGAAGCCTGTGTACCGCAAAAAAAACAAAACAAAAAAACAAAAAAACCCACCAAACTTCCTGAATATCAATGCAAGTGGGATTTCAAGCAATTGATTAAAAAATTAAAATTGATTCATTATTGTATCCTAAGATTGGAAAACAGACTCTTGTGTACATACTGACTATACTCACTGCATCTTTATAGCAGCTTCTTAATGAGTCTTTTTGTCCCCCTTTCCCCTCTCCTTTCCAATTTTTCCCCAGATTTCTAAAAATCAACTGTGCCCCAAAAGTCTGCAATGTCTTCTTATCACCTACAAAACAGAATCCACACTCTTCACCATGTCATTCAACATACCCAACAATCTGACCCCTAAGCCCTGAAGGGATGTAGAAAAGAATAAATATTTATTATCTGTCATGTGAGACACTTTATATATGTTCTTGTCATTTAATTTCCTCTTCAACTTTATTTTCCACTACCCTCTTTTAATTGAGGTGTTAATTACATACAGGAAAGGACACAAATCCTAAGTATACAACTCAATAAATGTTTACACATGTATCTGCCTGAGAAACTATTATTGAAATTGAGTTGCAGAACATTATCACTTCCCCAAAAAGCTCTCTCATTCCCCTCCCACACTATTCTCCCCAAAGGTTACCACTATTCTGACCATTATCACCATAGGTTAGTTTTGCCTATTCCAAACTTCACATAAATGCAGTTGTACCGTATGTGTTCTTCTGAGTCCAGCTTCTTTCACTGAACATTATTCTTTAACTCAATATGAGATACCACTATAGAGTCGTTTGTTCTTTTTCAACACACATAATGTTTCATCATGTGAATATAACATAATTTCCTTTTTTTTTCAACATCTTTATTGGAGTATAATTGCTTTACAATGGTGTGTTAGTTGCTGCTTTATAACAAAGTGAATCAGCTATACATATACATATATCCCCATATCTCTTCCCTCTTGTGTCTCCCTCCCTCCCACCCTCTAACATAATTTCCTAATTTTTCTTTTATTGATGGACAAATGGTTTTTTGGGTTTTTTTTTTTTTTTTGCTATTATGAATAAAACTGTAGTGAATATTCTTGTAGATGTCTTTTTGTAAACGTGAGCACTTATTTCTGTTGGGTATACTCCTAGGAGTAGAATTTCTGGGTTATAGGGTGTATGAATATCCAGATTCATAGAAACAACCAGTTTTCCAAAGTAATTGAAACAATTTATATTCCAAACAGCACGTGATATAAAAACTCCATTTACTCCACATCTTTGTCAACACTTAGCATTGTAAGTCCTTTTCATTTTAGCCATTCTGGTATGTAGTAGTATCTCATTAAATTTTCATTTTGATTTTCTTGTTGAGTAATCATATTGACTACGTTTACATGTGCATATTATCCATTTGAATATCATTTTTTAATGAAGTGTCTGTTCAAGTTTTTTGCCCATTTTTAAATCAGAAAATTGCTTTTTTCTTATCATTTTGTAGAAGCTCTTGATATATTCTGGATACAAGTTCTTTGTCACATATTTCACATATATTTAAAAATAGATGCATACATATAAATATAGATATAAAAATGTCTTTTCTCATGTGGCTTGCCTTTTTATTCTCTTAATGACATCTTTTGATTGACAGAAATAGTTCAATTTATCAATCTTCTATTTTATGATTGGCATTTTTGGTATCCTGTTTAAGAAATCTTTTCCTTCCCCAAGACTATGACAATATGAAAATATTTTCTCATGTTTTCTTCTAGAAGTTTTATTGTTTTATATTTCACTTTCAAGCCTATAGTCCATTTTAAATTAATTTCTTGTGTTTGGTGAGATCTCAGTACCCACTTTTGAATTCTTCTACTCCAGGCAAATTGATAAACTCATTGCTATCTCCTAATTCCTCCTTTAAAAAGTAATATTGGATAATTCTATCTCTTTACTCCTGCCTAGAATTCTATGGTCTCCTATTTCTGAGTCCTGGAATCTGGTCCCATTTGTGCTCTTGCCTTCTGAGCGGGAAGGGCACTTAGCACTTACCGTTTTACACTGTTAGCTATTTTCATGTATGTGTTACCTTGCTTCCAACTAGGCTGCACACTTCTTGAGGGTAGAAATTGTCCATAAATGTTGCCTTGCATATCATAGCCATTCCACAAATATGAGGTGGCAGCTGATTAACATGTTTACTTTCTTCTTTGAGAGCATCAGGGGATCTGCTGAGGACGATTTGCTGTGTGTCCATCTCTGTGAGTGGTGCTGCTGTCATGCTGACAAATGTGTAGAGTTCAGTGGGACAGTTTTTAATATCATCAAGGTAGTATTGCCCGGCCTTTTAACAAGTATTTTCCAGGTTTATCTCCATAGTCTTGTAGATATTCACTTCCATCTTTCTGTGTTGCACATTTTTGCTTATTTGTTAACGTCCCTCAGTTTTCATTAGTGGCTTGACCAGTCTGTTTTATTTTATTCTATCATTATGGTAGAAAGTACAGGTAACTTTTTTTTGATGTAGCTCCTTTAAAAAAATAGTCAGAATTTTAAAAATATATGAAACAGATTCAAAATCTTCTCCACACTCCCTTTCCCACTCTTCAGGGAAAGAAAAAAATCAGTGGATCTAAATTTGTCATCTGTCCTCTTAACAGTTATCCTGTGTCTGTCATCTAGATCTGTTGATTTCCAAATATGTCAGTGTACCTGTTCAAAATTATTTTTTTCCTGCTTTGTGACTTTAACAGAGGTGTCAGTATTTTTTAAAGTATATTTTTCAAACCCCTCACTTTAAAAGAGTTTAAAAACAGAGTATTACCTCATTGATTTGGAGTCATAGTTAGTGGCCTTGCTTGCTTTGCTTCCCACATGAGGTACCAGTGCCTCTTCTTCAACTTAGCTACTTAATTCAGCTTATTCATTCTGGTTTTTGTCATAATTATCATTTCCTCTGAAAAAAAAAAAAAAGAATAGGTATTATGAGAAATTTCTCTAGGGCTCCCTCCCTATTTCCTCACTGCCATTACAGAGTCTCTGTCCCATCAGTCTTGATCAGGCACGTTGGATATTCTTACTCTTTGCGTTCTTCTTTTCTCAGAGCAATTGTAATCTGCTTTAATTATGGTGGATACTCCAGCAGCCTGCCCTTCTCCTGGGTTTTAGTATTCCCTCCTTCAATACCATACTCACTAGATTTTTTTTTTAATTCCCCCAAATTAGCTCTCTTGAATTCTAATGCCCTGATAGGACTGCTTGCATTCTGGTTATGAGTAAGATCCCACCAGGTTTCAGAAATGCCCACGAAAGCAAAGCTTCCTTGCATTTCTGCATACCTCTGAACGCTCACCTTCGTTTTTCAGACTCCTTTCCAGCCTCGGGCTTTGCCTTTTACTCTGCTTAAATTGCTATGGCAGACCTTTTTCCCTCCGAGAAGAGGGGAAATGTTGTTTTAGATGCCTGATAATATATGACTTTTGACCCTCTTGTCTTTTAAAAAAATTTCTCCATTAAAAGACATTTTTAAAATAGCTATTTATGTTTAAATATAATTTTTAAGTTGTATTCCATACACTCTAGTTTTTACTCAATTCTTCAGTTCAATTAATTTCCCAGTTAGTTGGTCTTAAGCTCCTGGCCAATGCTGTCACCTTCCAAGCTTCCTCTCTGATGTCCAGGGGAATTTTCACATGGTGAAGAAAGTGCAGAGGCCAATGGCACATACTCCAGCTCACCCTGCCATTCTCCATCAATGCTTGTGTTGTACACACACACACACACACACACACACACACATGCACGCCAGTGAATAGCTCTTCTTTCCCACAAAAATGTTGGCTTTAATCATCTCAATACAACCAAACAAGAAATATTTATACTTATTTTTATGAGGGTAGAGATTTCAGAGCCTCCAATGTTTATCTCTGAGAATAAAGGCTTAGGACATCTGCCCTTGCGGGAGGGAGAGACGCCCATTACACATCATGCTTATGGTAAATTCATAGTTGACTCTCAGCCCCCAGCAGCCCCAGAACCACTCTGCCTCCAGTTCTTATTACTGTATCAGTGAGAATGCATTCACTTACAGTTAAAGAAAACACAGCTCGAGCTGATTGAAACAAAAAAGCGGATTTACAACCTTCTATAAATGAAAAATGCAGAAATATGGCAAATATCAAGTGAGACTCAATCCAGTCACTCAGCTCTGTCACCAAGTACCTATTTCTTTTTCTCTGTTCTACCCTCTGTGATGTCACCTCACCATAAAGATGGCTCCTACTGTGGTGCAAAAATGATATCAATAATCTCCTTGCCTACGTTCATTCTCTTTCAGATCTAAGAAGGAAAAGAGCATTATTTCTGCATTTCTAGTAAGCCTTGGCATTCCTCTAATTGGACCGGCTTTGGTCACATGGACCTTCCAAAATCACTGAAACTGGCCAAGGGGATGCATTCACAGGCTTAGCCTGGGTCACATCACTAACCCTGAAGTCAGGAAAGAAATCTGTTTCCTAAGAAGTACATTTTTCGCAAAACGGAAATTATAACTACCAGGAAGGGAGAGGAGGAGGGTACTTTCTGGAAACAGCACAAAAATTGAACTCCATAAAAACCCTACCCTAAAGCATGTTGAGTTTACCCAGTCTACACTGCAGCCCTGTTGTAATAATGACAACAGGAAAAACCCTTCCATTTAAAAAGAGCAAACATACACACAAACAGAGCAAAAGATATATCCTGGCTTCTAACAGGGAGTAGTTTGGTTCCTTGGGAAAGTGACTGGAAATCTTTCCACTTTTATTTCTCCAAGATTGCAAAGAAGATTGTTCTAGAGACAAATGCAGGTGATACTAAAAGTTGTCCAGTTGTAACCCTATTTTGTCTAATTTTTAAAAATAATTTCTAGGGCCTCCCTGGTGGCGCAGTGGTTGAGAGTCTGCCTGCCAATGCAGGGGACACGGGTTCGTGCCCCGATCCGGGAGGATCCCACATGCCGCGGAGCAGCTGGGCCCGTGAGCCACGGCCGCTGAGCCTGTGCGTCTGGAGCCTGTGCTCCGCAACGGGAGAGGCCACAGCAGTGAGAGGCCCGCGTACCACAAAAATAATAATAATAATAATTTCTACATCACCAAGAGAAAACATTTCTAAATATTTTGGTTAGGTTAAAACAGTGTCTGCACACAGCAATGGAAGCAAATGCTTTTATGCTGCAATGAATAAACATCCTTCTTCGGGATAATAAATTATTTAAATGCATAGCATTCAAGGGGTTAAGAAGCAGGACCCGATCTGTTTGGCTTTGCCTTGGATCGTTAGTCCTTTGAAGTCCAGTTACACCAGATGGATCCTCAGGGATCCCTGCCAAACAAGAATGAGAAAACTCAGGTGAGAACAAGTATCTGAGAGGTGAGCTGTAACACGCGTCATTCTTTCCTCCCCCGGGATGATTGCTGGGGAAATAGATACAATGTGTAGCCCTAGGGCGTCTATAAAAGAGCAATTTCTTTTCTTTCTTTCTCTCTCTCTCTCTCCCTCTCTCTCTCTCTTCCTTTCTTTCCTTCCTTCCATCTTTCTCTCCTTTCTTCTTTCTTCTTTCCTTTAACTGGAAAAGTGTTAAATTTTTTCTTTCCTTTCTACATCTTTCTATCTTACCTCACGTTTCAAATCCAGCCAGAGGGTATGACTACCTAAGGTCCATCCTAAGCTGAACTGGGCCCAGCTGGGGGTGGGAGATGGGTTCACTCAGAAGCACTTTCTAGAGTCATCTGAAGTTCAGAGAAGTGAAGTGACTTACCTAGGTCTCTCAACTAGAAAGCTAGCTCTCCAAACTCTGAGCCAGTTCAAGGGGCAATACCTGTGAGTTCTCACTGACAGTGCGATGCTTATTGAAACTGCAGAGACAGATGAAGCAAAAAAAACTTTCCAGAGCTTAGCACATAGTTTCTCTAGGAATGACACTAATTTTCCTGAGTGCTTTTCAGGGTTGTTCAGAATGTCATTTGTATCTCACTTTTTTTTTTTTTTTCCAGTTTGGTGTCCATGATTGACTATGAAACTTACAAGAAACTTTGCATATATACCCAGCATTCGGGAAGGAACTGGGGAAACACTCTGGTTTTGTGACTTCTCCAAAATCTCTCAATGAAAAATATTAAAGCCAACTTTTTAACCTTCCCCAAAAGCTTAATATGGGAAGTTTTTCCATCCATCAGATTCTGAGCTAGGAAAAATAGAACTAATGGTTTTGAGAAATTACCTACATTTTCCTATGTACATTATAAATCATTCAAGATCACTTATTGATGTCAACTTGAACAGACAGCTTACATTCTCCTAGTTCCTTCAAATGTGTCTTAATACAGAACAATTTCCTTTAGTAATCTCTAAGGAACATACAGATATTTAGTCAAAAGTCTCCCACTCTCCAATTCTGAATGTGCACAGAAATGTGATATTTTGTAATCTGTTTACTTTTCTCTCTTGAAATTTAAAATAAAATGTAAGTCCTCCTTGGTTTTTTACCATAACTGTGTTGATTAACCAATAAATAAATATCTGTTCTGAACATACCATAACTTATTATTGAGAATGCAGTGCTTAGAATTTTCATGAGTTACAAGACCAGTTGTGACCTACCTGCTGCTAGCAATCAGTAGCAAATCTTTTGTTAGAACGTCTAGTTTCCAAGGAGCTAAGTGTGGCTTTGACATTTTTTGAAGAATCTTGGGCAGAGTCTTGTAACAGAGGTCTTGACAATACAAAATTTTTAGTTTAAAAAAAAAAAAAAACTCAAACACTTCTGAAAAAGAACCTAGTAGAATTCCTAAAGCATAACTTGAAAGGAGTAGCAAGTCATGTGACCTTGCTGACAATTAACCTTGACTCTAAGGCCAGAGGTCAGGGCTATTCCTATAGCTATGTCCTCCAGGTGTGGGGTTGGGGGGGAAAAGGTGACAATTTGGAGGACAATTTACAAGCCAGACATAATCATCTGAAATGTTGATTCTGTGTCATCCTAAGAATTTATGGCAGCCAGAAGGAAAGCAAATACATTGTGCTAATTCAAGCAGTTACGGCTTCCTTCCCTGTTACCCAGTACAGGAAAACTCCTACAGAAGTTGTAAATCTCACCTTTCGGCAAAACTAATGAGATGGTGTCACTATGTGGGGGGAATGACCTGGGGGCCCTATGAACAGGAGGCAGTATAAAAAGGGGCTTCCGAAAGTTTCACCTGGAAACTGAAGAGCTAACCAGGAAACGTAAACCACCTCCACATCAATGAGTTCTCCTTCATCTATGGAAGTGATAACCCATAAGTATGGAAAGGAAAGCTGGTTGATTTTCACAATACTGATTTTCCTAATAATTGTGGTAATAGATTTGGTTTGAGCCAGGAACAGTTTTTTTTTTTCTCTTCTCCTTTGCCTTTTATCGATTCATTTATTCACTGAACAATCATTGACTATCTAGACACTACACTAAGCTCTATGGAAACAAAAGCGAGTGATACATAATCCCACTGAGTTCACAGGTTGGTAAAAAGGGAGTCATGAAAACAAATAAAACAAAGACAATGAAACAAGTGCTATAAGAGAGAAATGATGGCATCAAGATTGGTGGCAGGACTTGCAAAATGGATAATTGAAGTTTAGAATTTAAACTGTGGCCATGAACCAGACTGAAGCTAAGGGCCCTGAAAGTGATTTAACTGAAGACCTTGACCTCATATCTACAATATTCAACACAGAGAATGCACAGAGAATACAGGTTAGGTGGTAAAAGAAAAGACTTCAGACACCTGCCCCTCAGGCCTAGGCCTTGCTTTTCAAGGTGCTTTGACTGTAGTTGAACCACATTGTTAAAACCACTTGACTATCTATAAGCTACTTATTTTACATTAAAATTGAACCCCTGGGCTTACTTGCCCATATTCTTAATTAATTAACTTCTTCTTTCATTAAGCAATAGATCATAGATGAGGACTTCAGGATAAATATAGAATGAGGCTTCTGGATCAACTATAAAGTATCAACTTGGGATAACCGATTATTGGGTCTGTGTCCTGCAGCTGCCTTATTCCCCCACCCCCACCAACGTATGTGATCTCCAATGACAACCATGTCCCTGCTGGATTCAGCATCATCTCCAAGGAAAATCTGACTTCTGAGGAAAAGGCACTGTAATCTTTTCACATGGATAAAAAGCAGGTAACAATGAACTTTGGGGGCAATGTTGAAGGGTAAAAATTGATGTGCGTGGAATTGGAGTGGGTTGGAAAAGCATGTTACCCACCATTACCTTGACAAAGATAAGAGTTCCTGGCATGTAGAAGGACCTACACAAATATTCAAGGAATAAAGGTGACAAATGATAACAGAGGCTGGATTGTGTTGAAAGAGATGTCCTTTTTGATTATTTGTGTTTCACCTGGAACTGTAAGAGGTAAACTAGAAGAGTGCTCTGTATGGATTATTTCATTTGATATTGTCTATTTCGCACCGATGAGGAAACAGGTTGCAAAGGAGAAAACTTTCCAAGGGCTTTCCTCAAGACAACATAGCTAGCAGCTGCCAGACCCAGAACTCAAATTCAGGTTTGAATTGATATTTTTTCCTGATATTATTATACCATGGTAATGCCTCACCACTTACATGGGTCCTGCAGATAAAATGTCTTTATGTTTGAGCACCATTTTCTGCCTGATATTAATGCATAAATATTGAAAGAGAATGCATGAGGGAATGGATATTAGCACATGAGGAGGAAAGAAGGCATCCTTCTAGGTAAAGGTAGCAAATAACTAGTTCTCCCCTATATAGCTCACCAGAAAGGAAACACCTCCACACCCTGATACAAAGCTCTTTGGGGGTAACACTGCACTTGCCACATCTCCCAGGTCTCTACAGGAAGAACTGCAAAGAGCAGATGAGGATTGATTGCCCATTAGTGAAAGCCATGTTATTTAAATTGTTCTCAAATGTCTTTAGTTCTTAATGGAAATTTTAATAAATACGAGGTCTCTGGAAGCATATTGAATATAACAATACTGGGGGTTAGAGAACAGACACAGTTGTGATCTGGATTCACCTTTTGCACACCTTTTCCAGTTAGTCATGCCTTTATCCTTGCCTTTGAGTTTTCCTGAGGCATTTATGTGTCCTACAGAAGAGTCCATTGGTTCTTTCCTTTACTTCATGGGAAGCCCCAGTCAGGGGTGATCTTCAAAATATTTATCAATTCTTTATTGATATTTACCAATACCACTGGATCCAGTTGGAACAGATCACAGCTATGAACATCCAATACCACTGTACCATCTTACCTACTACATATCAGCTTTTCCTGAACTTAGATTCAGATCAATGTTTCCCTCATTTATGGGATGAAGATTAATCACAGTGTACTTAGATACACACACACACACACACACACACACACGCTCACCAGCCTGAACAAATAACTGAATTTTGTCCTTCAAATGAAGTAATCACCTCTAGAGGATAATACAGTTATTTAATGTGCCCCAAACACATTTAAAACTCCTCTTGGAATTGCCTTCAGGGTCAGTTTATGAACCACAAAAGACAATTTTTCTTTCTTTTTTATAGTCACACATCATTTTTGACAAATTCATAATACCTACCTTCATTACCCTTAATCAGAAATGGCTCTAAGTCACTTCCAGCTATTTCCAAAAATCAATCCAAATTTCAAAAGACAAAATGTGTCCCAGTTAAGTCCCAATATGCAAACAAATGTGACACAAGCTATGGAAGAAACTTAAAAAGAGAGTAAAATAATATTTTTCATGTAAAATTTGGTTGTTTTTAAAAAAATACATATAGTAAAAGTCCCCTAAGAAAAGGTACAGTCTATTATTGCTCAACTTTGAGTTGATGTGCCTCCCCACATTCCCATCCACAGGAAACAGTCTGCCCTGTAGCCCCTCTTACTCAGGCTGCCATGTTTTGGACCATGTGACTGGACTACCCAAACTCCATCTTTCATTTACAGATCATTGGACCAGTGGTGTACGCCTGATTCAAGATAACCAATCTGCAAGCTGGCCAATATCTGTGGCCTGGATCAAAAAGATGAGCTGGGCTAATCAGAATCTCAATTTTGAGATATGAATTAAGAAAGATAAAAAATAAATTTTAAGCACTATGGGCACTGAAATTGAAAAGTCATAATATGATAGGAGGAAGTAAGGGTAAGCAGACAGAAGGCCATGACTGCCAAATATAAATCAAAGTTATAAAGGAATAGGAATATGTTAAGCAGGAGAAACAGGACAATGGACACAGGAGACTGGAGTAGATGGCCAAAGAGAATAGGATATGTTTTGGGAGACCACAGAGAACACTTCTAGGTTGTCTTCCCAACACTGATTCTCTCCTTAGCAACCTCGATTTTCAGTTTGGGCAGCTACGGGATTCTGAGCATGTGACTCTACCCATGCTACCAGAGTGAAACAGTGACCCAGGCTAAGCCAATAGGCACATATTTCAATGGTTATAGTGATTGGCTTAGGGGTAGGAATGTGGTCCAAGCAATTACCGTGCATATCAGGACTTTTGTGTTGAATGCTAGAAAAGATACCCTCTCTCTCTTTTTATCTAGAAATAAGAAAAATGTATTTCTGAGAGCTATTGGTAACCATTTTGAAATAATTGGTCAACCTTAAAATAGAGCTGACACCATCGAAAGAACAACAGAGACACAGAATAAAAAAATACTGAGCCTTTGGTGGTATTTTGGAGCTTCTAGATTAAGCCTCGTCTGAAGCTATAGATCTGCCCTCTATTTTTTTTTTAACTTAAACCACTCAGTCCTTTTTACTGTTTAAGTCAGTTTAATTGACTTTTTCTTATTTGGAAAAAAAAAAAAAAAAAAAGCATGTTGACACAGAGAAAAGACAAAAACCTGTCTCCAGAAACTCTTCAATTCCTAAAATTTCAGTTTAAATTCTAGTTTATGTTTATCCTCCAGAATAAACCCTCTTCTAAAAGCTAACTTAAGTGCTTTTTTAACCCCAAGAACCAATCTAGATGAATAATGTGATTGATAAACAATTATAAAAGATTACTTTTACGTTTCTAGATGGGTTCTATTCTGATATCAAGCATCTTACATCTCTCATTTTAATCCAGAATCCAACAATCTGAATGTCCTTTACTTTAGTAATTAGCTATGTTTTTTCACTATTTAAAATGGAATATCCTATGGCTAATGATATTAGAGAATTTAAAACTACAAGTTCCCAGTGAATTTATTTATTAAATCCCCAAAATAAATTATAAATATTTTAAATAGTAAGTAGCACTCATTAAACAAAATTACTCAATACAAAAGGATATAAAGACAAAAGTGAAATTCACTCCCCAGATCCTCCATACCTGCTTCCCAGGATTCATTGTAAAGGTTAGTTTGTATTCTTCTAGATCCTTTGTCAATATGCACACATCAATTTTGAAATGACAATGGAAAGAGACTGCATGCTGCTTTCTTCAACTTGTTTTTTTTTTTCTTTTTACTCAGCAGTATATTATGGGCATCTTGCCACATCATTCTCATTCATTTTCATGGCTGCATTCTACTCTGTGTCAGTGCCGTATTTATTTAACTTTTCTCTTGTTGATGAATATTAGGGTTGTCTCCAATTTTTTTGGTGATACAAATAATACTATAATGAGCATCCTTGTACACATTTTCTTATATATTTGTACAAATAGTTTTGGCAGAAAAATTTTTTGGAGGGTTCAAAACTTGTCAGTTCAAAAACAGTGAAAGGCCAGTATAAATTACTATATAAAAAAATTTTAGTACATATAAATGTACTAAACTTATATAATATTGTACAGCAACTATACTTTAATAAAAATCACAATTAAAATATTTTTAATTTTTAAATTTTGATATGTCTGTCTAGTTTCACTCCAAAACATTGTAGACACTCTCACCAGTAGCATGTGAGAATATTCCCTTTGTTGCATTCTCACCAATATGAGTATCATCAATGTATTCATTTATTCTTCACCATTAGATTTCAATCTTAAGCTGTAGTAATAAGAGCAACATCTTGAAGTGTAGGGAGAATATCATAACAAATATGACAGTATTAACCAAAAAAATTTTTTCATGAAGTAGGATATATGTAATAGTTTTCTAGGGATTTTGGACAAAATGTCAGAAACATTAATAAAAAGTCAGTTCCAGATACTCAAGGATGCCATAATAAAAATTAGATAAATAATGTTGAAATAAGGTCTAGTTTTATAACAGACACTTGTCATTCCCTCTATAGATTAGTGAGACCCTGGACCCTACTGCCAACCTAAAACCAAAAGATATTTATTTTAAATTCTACTTCCTTCTCTTGAAAAGTTTGGGGGAGGGGTTCCAGCAGAAAAATAAACTTTGCATGTAAGACAATTCTTTCAAAAGTAAGTATTCTAATTAAGGTAAAAAAATCAATAATATCAAATGAAGCAAATATTTATTGAAAGCATTTTAGGACAAAGCGCTATGATAGGTGTTCCAGATTGGGAGCATCTTGTAGTTCACCAATTCTCAGGACAACAGTGAGGATCAAAAGGATATCAAAAAGATATTATTTTGCCTCTAAGCAAGGATTTATACTGATTATTTAACTCCAGTGCCTTCAATTTGCAAATTAAATGACTAATTGTGAATAGATTCACTCTTGAAATCTTTGTAGAGTTTCTTCCCCACACCCAGCTCCCAACAACTGGGGAATCCTGGTATTTGGTGGAGGGGGCAACTGGGAGGCAGAGGCTTATCTAATGCTGTAATTTGATAAAGTAGCCAGAAGCTACAGCACTAACATACCACTTTCTCTCAGTACCTACCCAGCCTGTCTTTCTTAATCATCTCCTCCTGCTAAAAGGTTTGAAGCCAATCTTCGTGTCTTAAGAATACAATATGTCAGAACATCACCAATTTACTTGTCTTCCTTGATGCCCTGGCTTGAAAGACCTGAATCCCATCAAAATTAGCTGTTTATTGGAGACACCTGGGTGGTACTATTTCCATTAAACAAAGGAAGACATTTTCACTAGAGTTTAGAAACCAGAAGAAATGCTAAACTAGAAACTACAGGATCCAACAATGGTATACAAATCTCCGTGGAAAAACCACCCTGGAATATCCTTGCTTGTTTTTGACTCCAAAGGCTCATTTTATCTTTTTTCTCACTTAGAGCATACAACATTTTTTATATCTACAACACATAGAATATAACTTGCTGAGGTTCTTAGCCTGTATGATATGAACCTAGCTTGTATACGCTGGTGGCAACTCCTTGAGATTGCTGTAGAATGTGGCTGTCTTAAACAGCAGCCAAAAATAAACCCCCTAAATCCTTTCAGTGACCCTGATTATCTTATATTTCATATAGTTCATTTTATAGAGGTGCTAACCAAAAATCTAAACTCTCCTTTTCATGTTTAAGTTGTAACTTTACATAGATAAGAGTAAATTAGTCTTAAAGCTCTAGTAATATTAGTTACATTCTTATTTCTCAAAAGTTGAGTATCAAGAGACTGTCCTATTCTTATCTGAATCTCAAGTGTGTAGCTTCATCTTTCCCTCTTTAGAAAAGTACAGAAAAATATCTAATGGAGAATATGATGGAACAATTCAAATTAGAATGAGACAATCCTGGCTTGGCAATATAGAAGGAAATAAAGAAAGGATTTGCATGGTAAAGTTGGTTTTGGAGTCCCATATCCTTTCTGATGACAGAGAGTAAGAGTGCTATTGAAACAACAGCCTGAACTACCAGTGGGGAAAGTCTCTCTAGCTATTCCATTTCCCTCACCCAGCAACCCATTCCCACTCCCTACTCAAACCACCCAATCCTCTACACATAGCCAGACTTCAATGAGGAAGATGCTTGATGCTAAAATAAAACCAGAGTTCAGGGCAATATGAGGGAAGCAAGGGAGACGTGTCATCCAAGTCTCCCTTGCTTCCCTCATATTCCCTCTTCATCTAAAACATGGTTTAGATGAAAGCCTATTTGAACCAGTGGAACAGCTATGAAGAAAGATGAATGAAAATATGTTCCTTTATTCTATTAAAGTCCAGAAATGTGGAGACTGTTGTTTATGTGCTAACCACTGTCATGTGCAGTGCTGAAGAATGTTTATTTCCTAGATATCCTATCATCTTGCTATGTGTTGTGTATGACAATACAGTGAAATCTTGAAATAGGTGAAATTTGAGTCCTTCAAAGAAAATAAGTAAAATAAAGTTAACAGAATTATTACTATTGATAAAACACAACTTTCTTTGTTCTATTAAGGCACTTTAATGATATTTTCATACCAGTTTTCAAAATATTAGTAGACTTTCCTCACTAATCATTTAGCCATTTGAGAATTTTTTTTTTCTAAGTTTTTTCCTAAGCAATATTTTGAAGGCCCTGGAATTTGAATTCGATATGGTTTTTGGATTTTATCTGTTGTGGAAAAAAAAAGAAAAACAGTTTAGACTTTGTTTGAAGCTACATCCGAATTTTGAGGATTTCCCAAATTATCTGAACTTTGAAGGCATGGAAATATAGCAGAATCCAACTTTCTTGCAAGATTCTCCACATTTTCTGTTTGGAGTGATGGTTTTGGGGGTAGGAGAGGAGAGTAGATTTATTGTATGGTGTCTGAGCTCACAGAACTTTTGTGCTTTAATAGTCTTTCTTTCTGTCTTTGATGAAAACAAGGTCTTTATTGTTCCAGTTTTTAAAATATTATGTTTATGCAACTTGTTTGTTTTCCAGAAATGTTGTCAGTGAGATCTGGGAGAGGCATGTGGATCATGATCTAGTGGGTCTGATTTGTTTCTCTATCCACTTAATCACACCTTGCCCCAAACCTCCAAATCTTGACACCCTGCTTAAGCAACTGATGTCACTGGGCTTAGAACAATCTCTTCTTTTGCTTTATTTCCTCCAACGAAGTCATTTAGAACAAATTTTACTCTCCCAAACTTGCCCTCTCCTAGAAAATAAATAATAAAATGCACCCAAGGCAAGGGAGGGGGTGGGGAGGAGAGTAAATGAAACATTCAATGTAGAGTTTTAGTGAAAGATCCTTGTGGTATTTTGCTTTTGAAATGTGTTTAGCACAGACCTTAAGGATTGGCAATTTGTTTAAAGAAATGGGTAAAATATTTAAAATCACCACTTTATTTAAACTATTGTACCTCCTTCAGTAAACATTCAGTACATAATTGAACCCTGTATGAACTTGTGCTTTTGCTGGTTAAATAGAATCTAAGCTCAAAATGAAAGGGGGCTGCTATTGAAAAAGGGACAAAAAACTTACATGTGCATTTTTTTGGCCCACACACAAGCACTCACCCCACCCCAAAATATCACGTGAGTGAGATCCTTTATTACGATGCTCCTAGTTTCCCCCCTCCACCCCCTTGGCCTCAAAGTGTTAAACTGAAAGCAAGCCGTTAACAGAAATGAGTAATTATTGAAGCTCTAACAGGCAGCTTTCATTGAAGTTGATTACAGCAGCCATATAATCACTTTTAGGATGCTGTAATCACAGTAGCAGAGAATGCTTCACTTGGTTCTTATTGTTTTCGCTCAGGGTGGAGGTAGGGGGCCTGCAAGAAGCCCGTTTTACCACCTCGGGACAATTTCTGCTGAAAAAGAAATCTACACAGCCCTGAATGGAGTCGAGAATCATTTATTCTTTCTTTATTAGCATTTTCTCCTCCCTGACACAAGATCTGTTGGAGTCAGGAAATTGCTGTTATTCAATATGCAAGCCAGAGGTTGTAATGACCGCTTGGAAGGCTAAGACCAACAATTATAGCCCTTAATGAATAGGGGTAATCTAGTTGAGACTAAACACTAGTAGCAACTCTGGGCTGTCTCTGGTTAAATTAAAAGAACAGCAATGCAAAGGAAGTTAACAAGAATTAATTAGTTAGATCGAACTGAAAACCTACTCATTAGAGATGTTATAGGCAAAGTAAAAGCCTATCTTCAGTGCAATTAGGTAGACAAATGAATTGTACAGCTGACTGACTCACACCTGCTAACAGCTAAGGGCTATAGCGCTATGTATGGGATCCACTTTTTTCCAGTTCATGCATACTTGCATAGTTTAATGGATCTTACATTCTCGAATTAGCCTCCATTCCTTCAGACTTTTACTTGGATGTTTGATCTAAATATGGGCAGTTTCACTGTAGCAGGGATTTAACAAGCACTAACTGAGGAGGGCAAAGGATGTGTTTGGAACCTCCCGGAGCGGGGTTGTCTTGCCTAAAAAGCCCCGCGCAGGTTCTCCTGACCACTTATCAAAGAAAGGAAGTGCATCTTAAAGGGTGTCAGTTTCCAGATAGGCCTGTAGGCTAATCATTCGATCTTAAATCATTAAAAGAAAGTCTGTGGTACCTGCCGGTTGGAAGCAAATAAATATTAAAAATAGGAAAGTAACTCTAGAAAGATTTATAACGCAGTTGTCATTTTTAATGACACAGAGGGTTAGGAGTTATGCACGACAGGGGGGAGGGGGAGACACCAGGCCAAAGATGTCTGCTTTGCTTTTGGAGAGGGGGGTGTACAACAGATAAGGACAGGAGAAACCCTAGAAATCTTAAGCTGAGCCCTTTCTGGGAGTTGTTATCATAATTATGCACTCTGGTATTTTTTCCAGATGTTTCTCTGGTCTTTTTCTACCTATTGCCTTTTGGCTTCCTTGCTTTCTCATACAAAGTCCCTGAAAGCTTTCACTGCCTGATATATTTGTTCCTGCACTCTAGTTCAGGATGGACATTTAGTTAAAGTAGGAGTAGGCAAAGGAATTCTGGAAGTGGATTCATCTGCTTATATTTATGAGTCGGGTGACAGGCGAGGGGTAAGTCGGTTCATCCTGGAATGGTGTCCTAGGACAGGGATCAGGAATCAGAAGTTTATTTTCCAGTACTGCCCCAGTGTCTCAGGATGAACTTGGAATAACCTCTTCGCAGCCCATATTTTTGCCTTTTTAATAAGGGTGATCACCAAGGTTTCCAAAATTTATGGATCAGTCACAGGGTGAAAATTTCCACTAGTCCCCCTCTCACCACCTCTGAATCACCTCTGCACTACCAGCCACACTGCTCTCTGCCGTGGCACCATGGCATTGGTCTGGTACCAGTCTCCCTTTCAATTTTCTTTCTTGTCAGTAGGGCCAGAGGACAGACCAGGCAAGTGGGAATCCAGACTACTTCTCAACCCCACTTTTCTCTCTACTTTAGTCCCCGCTAGGATGCCCCCTACTGGTGTGATGGAGAAAGGGGCGTCTAGACAGGTTTTTAGGAGGCAAGTGTTTAGCAATAGTTGGAAGTCCTGGTGGTGGCTTTTAATCACCTTCCGATAAGGGTGGGTCCAGTTAGACTCACTCCTTTGAGTTTCTAGAATGGGAGGGTCGTGAGTGCATGAGTTGCAGCCTTCCCTTGGCATTATTTTGTGTTAATAGCAGTCACAAAACCCAGTGTAACTCAAGTGCCCTCCTGGGCCGCCATAACCTCTAAAGCTCCCAAGTGAAAGCCATTGAGCAAAAGCTTTGACATTTTAGCCACTTCTGCTAATACACAATAAGCACGCAAGTAATTAGAGACTAGTTTAGTTTATTTAACACAGCTCTTCCTCGCTCTGAGCCAAAGAAAGCCCTTATGATGCTGCCCAATTATGGGTCAGAAATAAATGACTGAGGCAACAATGTGGGGGAAAGGCTGCAGAGAGACAAAGAAAAGAAATGTCCTCTTCAACTACAAGCCAAGAGAACAAACCATGAACATGCTTAGAGTGTCAGAATACAAAGCCAGCTTGGACATTTTCCCAGTCTTGTGTGAGAGCTGGGCGGCCAGGGCAAGACAGTTGAGAGCTTTGGGGGGTCTCACCCCACAGGAGACTTGGAGACTCATGGGAGAATCCCCTGAGGACAGGAGTGACATTGTTAGGAGCCGCACCAATGACTCTTTGTCCTGTCACGTCATTCCCCTTTCTTCTAGCTGTTGGACTTCTGACAGCTTTGGCCTTTTCTATAGGGTTCATTCACTTCAACTTTTTTAGATCTTAAGTTAACCCACTCATGAACAATTCCCATCCCCCAAAGCAGTCCCAGCGAGAACGCTGATCCAGCTGTTGGCCTAACAACAAGCTTCCATTTCCAAGCCTGTCAGGCCACTCACATTTCTACCTACCTAGATGGAGGGACTCTCTCTTCTGTTTTGCTGATGGAACTAGTATTAGTTTCCTAGGGCTGCAGTAAGAACTAGTTCTGGAGGCTACAAAGTCCAGAGGCTCTAGACTGAAGGCTGAAGACTCTTCCCTTGCCTCTTCCAGTTTCCATTGGCTCCTGGCATTCCTTGGCTTGTGGCCACATGGCTCTAATCTCTACTTCTACTCTCACATGACCTTCTTCTATGTTTCTCCTTGTCTCAAATCTCCCTCTCCCTTCTCTTAGAAAGACACTGGTCATTGGATTGAGGGCCCACGTTAAGTCCAGGATGATCTCATTTTGAGATCCTTACCTTAATTTTATCTACAGTTGGATCCTTATTCCAAATAAGCTCACATCCTGAGGTTCCAGGGAGACATATTCTTTGAGAGCCCCAATTCAACCCGCTATAGGAATATCATTGATGATGTTGGTTCTTTAAAACCTCACTTCATAAAGTGTATTCTGTGGAGCACTAGTCCCTTGAGATTCTTTGAACAACCCCTCACCTCGCCCCCGCCAAAAAAAAAACCAACAAAAAAAGGAGGTAAGATGTTCTGTTGTCAAGTAAGTTTGGAAAAGCTGCATTCCCTCTTGAAGAGTCACAAATCACAGAAGCTCATTAAAGGTTTGCCATGTCCTGTAATTAGTAAGCTGTTTAACTTTGTCAAAGTCATTGTTTCCCCAAACTTAACTGACCAAAAAGAGCTTCTTCTTTTTTTTCTTTTAAATAACACGTTATTAACGTTCCATGGAATGCACTGAGAAATAACGGACCCACAATATTTCAGTAAATAAATATGAGCCTCCAACCTCACATCTCTATTATCTAGTCTTTCCTGAAGTTTTTCTTAGGATTCAACAGTAGCCCACAGATAGCCCCTTCTATTTCTTTTGTTTACCAAGTTGTAAGCAAGCCTATTTACAGCACCACCTCATGTCACACGGATTTAGCCGGACTGTAGGACAGGGCTCCTGAAACAAAAAAATACTGCATCAAAACATGATCTTTTAAAGCCTTTACAAGGAGTTAGTATGGTCCAAACCCAGCATTATGAAAAAAACTCATTTCATAATTTTTCCACTTTTGTTGGTCCAAGGTTTCCTCCCCTTTGGTGTTTAAGCTTTGCTATATCTGGCACCCTTTTACTCAAAATAGCATTACATGTCAAGGGAGTAAAATTCTGATTCTGAGTGTACCAATAAAGACCTGAAAAGCTTTATGCAAATCACTTAATTTTACAGTGAACCCTCAATTCCTCAGTCTGGAAAAAGGGTTTATTTTAGTCTAATAACCTCATGGAATTATTTTAAAGATCACATTTGAAAATAGATATGTAAACATTTTACCAGCTTTAAAAAACCACCTTAAGTTTTTTACTTGTTGTTATTAAATAGCTTTTGGAAAGGAAATTGGGAATGACTGTTCTTTGTGAAAGAATTAAGACAGAACCTATTAAAATAACAGTGCTCATGTGTAAATTATACTTGAGCCAGTGAGGCCTGTGTATCCTGAAAAGAAGGAAAGAGGGAAGTAAGGAAGGATGGAAAGAAAGAAGGAAGAAAGGAAGAGAGGGAGGGAGGGAGGGAGTCCAGCTAGGGCCGGCTTCTGGACAGACAATGTGTGCAGTCACACAGGTCCCTTACCTAGAAGGACCCCACATTGGTTTAGTACTCTGCTCTCACCATCTTGAAATTCTTAATAATTTTTGAGCAAGGGGCCCTGCGTTTTCACTTTGCACTAGGCCCTCCAAATTATGTAGCCTGTCCTAGGCCCACCCTTCCTTTCCTCATAACCTGGTAAGAAAGCTATTGAGAGACCCCTCTCCAGCTGAAGTTAGACAACATTCCAACTAAATCGATCCTACAATTTCATTTCTGCAAGTAAAGGTTACCATTAAGGAACCTCATTCCAGTTCACCAAACACTAAAAACCAATCTCTGGACCTGCTCCAAGTCCTGAGTCCCTTCATATTTTCAGTTTATGCAGTTTGAAAAAACCCAGGCCACAAAGCCAGCTAGAACATTTTAAATTCTGGGTGTGGCCCAAGTGTTATTTTTAAGCCATTAAATGAGTCCTTTCAAAATTTGAACTCTCACGAAGTTACTCCTGTGCTGAGAGCTTTTTTAATGATCAGAAAATGGCAATTTGCAATAAAAATGTTGACACAGGCGCACTCCGGGGGCAGGGTTTCTCTGCTCTGAGCATAGCACGTGGCAATATGGTACTGCGGGCAGCAACATATAACTGACAAGAAGCAGAGTCTGAGCAGGCAAGGAGGTCAGAGTTTGAGAGTTTGTGAAGCTGGGCTGGATTCTGTCACTGGACTTTGGTACACACTCTTGCCAATTGTTTTGGCCAGTACTGCTGCATATTTATAATAACCAGGTATATTCAGATTTTACTTGTTTTACTGTATTCACTTCAAGGTGTTAAAGAGAATGGCATTGTCTCTGTAACTTCTGCTGCTCAGAGAAAAATAAAGTTTAAGAAAGGACACTGAGTGAATTGGCGTTGAGGTCCAGAAATTGTCATTTATTTGGATAGTAGAGTTTATTGAGTTGTTTTTAGGGGCCACTGAGTTCTCTCTCTTTCATTCTCCCTCTCTCAGTCTTGTTCCTTCCGATTGTTTTCATATGTTGGAAATTTGGACATCATTTTAATATTTCTTTATGATTTTCCTCTCTCAGATTCAGAAAGCAAGTGCTGTGTGCTTCCCCCCCATCTTCAACTTTGCACGGAATTGAAATGGCATTGGTGTACTCCTTTACCGGCAACAAAAATGTCTTAATTTATGTGGCCCTGTGTGTTGCCAAGCCAGCTCAGTTTGCACTCCGTCCACATCACTGATGATGGCACATCTCACAACAATACTTGTTAGTAGTGGAGACTGATTCAACAGATGGAGTCCAAAACAGTGTTTACACAAGTTCTATAAAAATAGTGGTTTTTACAACACATTGGCAATTTTATGGTAGATTGAAGAAGAAAAAGAACCTACTTATCATTTAGATTAGCTTTTCCCATAAGATTGTGAAAATGTTAAGAGAGATTAATCTCAGACCAAAAAAGAAAAAAGGAAAGAAAGAAATACCTGGTGTGGTAAGAAAAAGTGAATATTAAAAGAGAGGAGAATCTCTCAGATAGATACAGAAGACTGAATGTGAAACATTGGTTTAACCAAACTATGTACCATTGACAGTAAAATCATAATACTTCTTAGGTATCATGATACCCTTCCATCCATCAGAATTAAATAAGAATTATCATCACCATCAGACTTTGGAGGCACATGGAAACTTCACTGTGGGTCAGACCACACTGTGGCTCAGAATCTAAGTGGGGTCTACACATAACCACAAAAATCCTGGAATTTTAACATTAAGGAACCTTTAGAGGTCATCTAGTCCAGCACTATCCAATAGAACTTTCTACAATTCTGGATATGGTCCAAATCTATGCTGTCCGTTATGATTGCCATTAGCCACCTGTGGTTAGTAGGCATGAGAAATGGGACTAGCAATCAGGGAATTATATTTTTAATTTAATTTAATTTAATTTAAATTTAAATTTTCACACGTGGCTAGCAGCTACCACAGTCACTAACCCAGCATGGATCAGCCCCTCTGGTTTACAGAGAAGAATCGAATCTAGAGAAGTTCAGGGCCTCATGCAAAGTCCCACATCAACTTAGTGAGGAGCCATCACTATCAGAGCAAGGGGGCTGCCTCCCAGGCAGCTGCTCCGTTTGCTCGGTGCTGGTGCCCAGTTCCTGGTCCCCAACAAAGCACAGAGTTGCTCAAAGTGAAGTGAAAAAGATCAGGGCAACATCTTATGTCTTTCATACAGCTCAACTGACTCAAGTTTTAACTTTTTATAGATTTTCATTGATGTTATAGTTTTTCATGCTATTATATACGAATTCCATATTTAATTTTAAAACTATTGAAGAGATAAGTTAAAAATTGACAAACCTATGTTGTCTTCCAATTTGTTTTATTTTTTAAGTCTTACTGGTCTCTGAAGTCTAGTTCCAGAGTCTTAGAACCAGGTATTAAACCCCAGGTAGGCAGTGCACTGGAGTCAGGTTGTACCCTCTAATAATGTCATAATTTCTTAGAAAGCAATAATTTCTTATACCTCTTTTGAAACCTCCACAATGTATACAAACTTGCTAGACACATAACAGACATCGAGTAATTCCTCACTGGACAGAATTAGATTTTAAAATGATGCCCTCTCTCATAAGGCAAGCATACAAGTTATCTAAGCAGAGTATTATTTTAAGTGATTGTCAGTCATTTACACAAACTGATTTTACCATAAGGAGTACTTTAAATAGATGGCATTTTCTAATTCATAAAACCCTTTCACCCACATTCTCTCCTTTAATCCTAACAATATTATGAGACATAAGATAGAAGACCACTACAATTCTCATGTTGCAGTCAGAAACCAGATGCAGAAAGGTGAAGTGCTTGTTCAAGGGTCCACAGGTAGTAGGTGTGGAGCCAGGACTGTGGTAATGCCCTGAACTCTGTGGCCAGTTATCTTTCTAGCCCATCTCAGAAAGAGAGTGAGGAGATGAAAGCTGGGGATAGGGCAGCAACGCAATCTCAGTAAACTCAAATTTAACAACCAGATTTATAGAGCACCTTCTGTGTCCAGGTTCCAGATAGTGTAGGGAACACAAAGATAAATGAGTCAGAGCCCCAGCTCTCAAAGAAGTTTACCTGAGAAGCAGGTACTGCAGAGAGAAGACAGACCGGTGAGTTCAGATGGCGGGGGCGGGAGGAATGGGTACAGGCGTTCAGGGCCGCAAGTGCCATCCCAAGAGGAAAAGCCAAAGTGATGGGGAGGGAAGTGGGCCCGATATGCCCAAGGAAGCGGGAAGCCATTGAATTCTTTTTTCTTCCAGCTTTTTGGAAATACAAGTGACATACAACACTGTATGTTTAAGGTGTACAACGTGATGATTTGATGCATGTATATATTGCAAAACGATTACCACAAAAAGATTAGTTAACATATCCATTACCTCACACAGCTGCCATTGTATGTGATGGGAACTTTTAAGATTTAACCCCTTATTAACTGTCAAGTACACAATGCAGTATTGTTAACTCTAATCACCATGCTGTGCATCAGATCCCCAGAACTTATTTATCCTATAACTGCTAGTTTCTACCCTTTGACAAAAATCTCCGCATTTCCCCCAGGCCTCACCTCTACCACTAACCTACTCTGCTTCTATAAGTTTCACCTTTCTAGACTCTACATGTACGTGAGATCATACAGTATTTGTCTTTCTCTGACTGACTTATTTCACTTAGCATAACGCACTCAAAGTTCATCCATCTTGTTGCACGTGGCAGATTTCCTTCTTTCTTGTGGCCGAATAATATTCCATTGTGTGTGTGTGTGTGTGTGTGTGTGTGTGTGCGTGTAGATATAGATATAGATGATATAGATATAGATATGCCACATCTTCTTTATCCATTCATCCATCAATGGACTCAGGTTGTTTCCACGTCTTGGTGATTGTAAATAATACTGCAGTGAACATGGGGTTGCAGATATCTCTTCAAATAGTGGTTTCACTTCTTTCACAGATATACCCAGAAGTGAGATTGCTGAATTATATAGTAGTTCTATTTTTAATTTTTTGAGGAACTTCCGTAGGTTCTCCCACTGTCTTCCACAGTGGCTGTACCAATTTACATTCTTGGCATTGAATTCTTAAGCGTAGGGGGTGACAGCAGAAGAGACCTAGGGCCACCAATGGAGAGTGAAGAAACAGTAAAATCAATATCTCCTCTTGCTCAGGTACTCCCTTGGTTCCCCTTGCTCAACTGTGGGGCTTACACTTACGCACACAAACAATGGAAGCAGCCCATTTTGCCTCCAGTCATTGTCTGAGTTGGAAAGTGTCTCCTTCTAGGGGGGCTGCCTTGTTGGATGTGGCCTTCCCTAGCTGGTAGCTCCCTCCAGGCCACACCTGCCAAAGCCAAACCCAAGATCTTCCTCCAGTTCCAGGCTGAGCAGGCTGTTTGAAATGCATTTCACAAGCTCCACCGGTGATCTGAGGCTGGGACTGGTGTCAGGCCACAAGGAGCCCAGTTGCCACATTCCCCCAAACAGCTGCCAATGCAGAAAGGTCTGGAAACACATGCTAAGAGAGGGTCTTGATGTGAAAGAAACAGGAATGTCAGAGACATGGCCAATATTGAGAAGGAAGGGAGAGAAAGAGCAAGAAAAAAAGGTGAAGCTGCAGGGGAGGAGGTGAGGGACAGGAAGCTGTAGAGTGCATCACAGCGCACTCAGATGGGCTTGAGAAACTGTCCAGGTGCTAGACGGAGTGCACCTGGGTGCTGCCTCCAGGCCAGGAAGATAAAAACCTCTCCAGAATCGCTGAGGTCTTTTGTCTTCTTCGAAATATTTTGTAAGTCATGAGCATCATCTCTCTTAATAGCCAGTTTCTATGTCTTATCAAACTAATGATTGAAGAAGTGCTTCCTAGTACTAATCAAAAACCTCCTGCTTCAGTGTTTTGTTTTCTCTGACTTAGTCACCTGGGGCATTTAGGGCCACTGATGCATGATAAAACAGGCCCCTGCCCCAAGATTACTGGGCTCTTCCCAGCAACTTGTGACAAGTAGCCTTTGTCATGATCCATTTATTCTTTCAACAAGCACTCAGTAATTGCCTGTGATATTCAAGGCACTCCTACTCAAAGTCAATGTTAATACTTCTCTTAGGCCAATTGTTTGGAATGTTACAAAATATGGTACAAACAGGATTATTTCTTAGACAACCATTGTTATACAGGTGAATGACTAACAGGTCAATAGCACACACATAGATGCTGTCCAACTTCAATGGAAGAGTCCTTTTTAGACAGTCTGTTCTAGATTCCTTGTGACCATCTCTCTGGGTCTAGCCTGTCCCTGGACTGAGGACATCTTTCCCCAAGTTCCTTTGTGACTCTACTAGACCGTTCCTTACTCAAACCTAGCTTCCTACAAACTATACCAGGCACCTAAGGAAAAGAGAGGTGTATTTGTTTGTTTGGTTTTTCCTACCCACCAGCTCTCATGTCTGTCTGAGCTGAGCCCCACTCTTTTCTGAAATATCCTGACTCCCCAAAGAAAATGCCATTTCTGATACCCAACTCCTACAAGAACTAATTCTCAGTTTCTATGTCTGGCCTCTATCTCCCACAAAGACAACAAAGTGTGTTTCCTTTTCTTCATGGTTTCATCTAGAACCCAGAGCCAGTGTGTCCTGTGATGGGACCAGAGGTATCTCTCCTCTGTCCATTGCTGATCAGCTCTTAGCAGCCAGATCTGGTCAGTTTATAATGGTTCATTTATTCATTCAAAAACACTTATTGATTACCTACTCTGTATCAGACACTATAGGTACTAGGGCCATAAAAGAAAGAAGGTGGTGGCAGAGGGGGAGAGAAATAGTGAGCCCTTGTGCTCTAGGAATTTACAGTCCAGTGAAAGCAAAGGCAAATACATAGATATTTATAATACAATATAATTAGTACAGATAAGAGAAAACACATTTTGCCAAACAAGCATGAAGAGCATCCAACCCACACTCAGACCCCACACGAGAGATATAAATGAGAGGCCTATGGGTTTAAAATTTCAATATTAATAGAGCCTTTTCACCCTACAGTATTTTTTTTTTAACGTAGCTATTTTCTTCCTCTTGAGTTAGGGCCGTAGCGCAGCATGTATGCACCAAAATGGTCGTACTTATTGGTAAATCACCACTTCCCTGAATCCCCAGTGCCTCTCCTGACCTGACTCACTGTCCTCTTTCCAAGGCACCATTGCTCCTTCACTCCATAAGCTGGAGCCTGGCATGGTGGGGACTGCAGATCCTGCTTCATACTGGGTGTTCAACATGCTCAGTGTCACCCTTGCGCTGTCATATTTATCTCTCTCCTCTGCATCTTTCTGCACAAGTGACAAAGATAACACTGAGAATAGACTGACAGAGAAATAGAAGCAATATTTGCCTATGAATTTTAGGGTAAATTTAAATTTGTGTTACAAATTCTCTATTTTTACAACATACAGATTTCACGTTGGGGTCGATGTTCTAATATTTGAAGGGTTGGTGATCTCCAAATAGTGTATGATATCTGATTTGCTAAACCTTTCTCTGCCTAACCCAAACACATCCAGTGAGCCTACTATGATAAAAAAGGAATCCAATCCATGTTTATAATTCTAGTTTCAGCAACAGCTAGAAAAGGAAATGAGAGGAATTTGGTTGAGGGATTTGTATTGTTGCCTTAACAGGGAACAAGTTGCAAGTTGACCCTGTTTGCTGTTTTTCTACAGGATCCCCTGAGAAGTTGGCTAGGGCTGCTTCAGGCCTGCTACTACTTAAACCCAGAATGTACATGGAGGAAATTTTCAAGGTGGGAAAATTAAGCCCTCAAAATACAAATTTATATCTGATTTTAAAACCTTTTAGAATTAGTGTACCTGGTCCTAAGACCCTGCCTGAGTCCACAGGTATAGCACCTCCTGAAGAAGATCCCATTTTGTCTCACCCTCCCATAAGGTCAGGTTGCCCCAGGAGTCCTGCTTGGTTCTCCTAACAGTTCTCAAACTTCAGTGTGGATCAGAATCACCTGGAAGGCTTGTTAAAATACAGATGTGCTGGGCCCTATACCCAGAGTTTCTGATTCAATAGGTCTGAGATGAAGCCCAAGGAATTTCAATTCCAATATGTTCCCAGGTACGGATCCTTTTGGTCCGGGGACCACACTTTGAGAACCACTGCTTTACAAAAACCACAATACCACTCATGGCCAATTTGCAATCCCCATCTTTTTTTTTCATTGTTACACACGGAGATCCTCTGGGCTGCATAGAACTTAACTGAGTAAATCAAAGAGAAAATATAATTTGGCCGTGACACAATTACTAAAAGGTTTACAACACTATACATCTTTCCAACAGCTGTGTTCTGTAATTCCTTCCTGATGGATGGATTTGAAAAATTCCATAAACATTCTTAAAGTCTTACTGGTCCCCAGCATTTGCACGGGGCTTCCCATCTCATGCTTCATCATGGTCACTCAGGCCTAAACCATCACTTCCCCAACTGCTCTCACAAGAGGAACATAAATATCAGCCTTGCAGGAGACTAACTCAGAACTTCTCTGTCAACAACAGACTTTTGAATGAGAAGAAAACTAAGAGAAGCAAAGTAACACATCTCTTTGGGGTGGATGTCCTCATTCCCTTTAAGCCCAGAATAATTTTTTTCAGCCTGGGGCTTATGAAAATCTGCTTATTTGCATGATTTTATTGGGCAAGTTTTTAAAACACATCCTTTCCTGACAAAGCCACCCTTTTGTCCTCCTTCTTTCATCTTTTAAGTGCTTGCTCTGTCAGTAAAATTAAAAATACTTGACAAGCTTTATATGTTCACTGGCTTAAAGGGCTGGAGGCACAAATGTTTGACTTCAGCATGCGCTTGTTTATTAATTATAGGTTAATTTTTATTTGAATCATGATCTCTCTCTCTGCCTACACAACCACAAACATGTACATTCATTGTTATCACTGTTTGCATCAGAGAGCTATTAATCAATCATTAAAAGTTGCTTCATATCATGGACAGAAGATTATTCATGTCATTGTTGAAAAACTTACCTAAGCTGATGTTTTCAAAACTGAAACAGTTCATCACATTTGGCATATTTGGGGTTTTGCTTAATACACAAGCCTACCTTGTCCAAGTGAAAATAGCAAATGACAAAGATCACACTGGGAATATACTGATGGAGAGATAGATCACCCAGAGAACGTATCTAGTTGAAAGCATCCGAATATGTTTTCAATGGTGAGAATCAGTAATGAAGACATGTATTTAAAAGAAGCTGGGACAGTTTCATTTTCAAATTTAGTGTTTAGACCAAGATATTTCTATTTTTAAAAATCCCCATGAATATTTTTCATTTCCTATTCTGCTGTTTGTTAATAGTTTCACAGCTTTTCAGCATCTTGGATTGTTCCAGGTGGGAGACATTTGCCAAGTTCTAACAATATGTATCATTCAACCTTCTAAGTAAGACTTATTAAATTGTTTGTTCATCCCCCTGTCTCTTCAGTAGTCTCTCTGTGCCTTAAAAATAAAATAAAGCATCTTTTTAAAAAACGTGAGCCACATGCACAGCCTCAGAGGAAGACTTATCTAGTTGTTAGAGCATGAACCTGGCTCTCCAGAGCCCTGGGTACAATTCTCTGCTCCACCACACGCCCTGAATTTGTCACTTATACTCTCAGTGTTCCACTTTTCCCATCAGCAAAATGAGGACAGCATTACCTCTTTTAAGTGTGAATGAATCTGTGTTGGCAAAATGTTTTGAAGTTCTCTGATGAAAGCAGGTAATGTGGAACCCAGTATTTGACCAGATCCATATTCCCTTGAGCCTAGCGGGAATTAAAGAACTATCTACTCTCAGAGCATTGTGAAGGGAGGCCCTGGCCTCTTATTATGATACTTATCCTGCAAAAGGAAACAGGTCCTTAAGTGTTTGTGTTGTTTTGTTTTATTTTTGTTTTTCTGCCACTAGCAAGAAAGAAAAAGCAGTAAGAGCCTAGGGTCATGATTATATACTCTCTGATCAAGATAATGAAACTCACTGGCATATCATCTCCTGCCACTCAGTGGGAGAATTTTCAGATCTTGTCTTATGTACATTTATTAACATGGGAACATAGTTTTTTGTAAAGAATTGGGCAGGATAAGGAAGGTCTGGAAGTGGAAAAAGATCTTATTCATTTCTCTATTGAGAATATTGGAGCTGCAAAAATAAGCTCACGAGTGAAGGAAACTGGAGAGCAAATAGTTTATTTTAAAGGCATGCACACATACACACACGCACACACCCACATCTATAGCCATGGAAATAAGGGAAATAAGAAATTAGAAACAAAGAGAAGAACTCTTGCTGTGAAAATCTGTTTTCTATGCCGTTTTTGGATACAGGGAAGGCGAAGGCCTTCAGGAAACATTTTAATGTTAAACAACATGCCATCTATTGTCTAGAGCTGGGAATTGAAAAGACCCAATGTCGATTTCTCATTCTGTCCTCACGCATGACAGCCAGTAAGCTTCATGACCCAGTTTATCCTGCAAACCCAAGACTGTAATGATTTAATGAGCAGATATCAGTAAAAGGGGTATCTTTGTTAACCTTTGTTCCTCAAAAAATAGGCAGTGAGAAAGCAGGAAAGAGGGTAAATCTTTAAAAGCCTTGGTGTACAGAGGGAAAAAAAGGCAAGACTTTTATCACTCATAAAAGCCCTGTAAGTTGAAGGAAAGAAA
Organism: Mesoplodon bidens; assembly: GCF_964165515.1. NCBI lineage: Eukaryota > Metazoa > Chordata > Mammalia > Artiodactyla > Ziphiidae > Mesoplodon > Mesoplodon bidens. The sequence continues at coordinate 109,129,870 of NC_138177.1, forward strand.
ATAATAGTTCTACAGAGCATACGTAACATACTAAATATTTGTTTACATTCTCCTAATTATAGATATATCATAATATAGGAAAACAAAACAAAGTCAGAGAATCACAGTTAGCATTTGGATAAAACCATAGCAATCATCTAATTTAATGCTTTAATTTTACCAATGAGAAAAAATGAAGGCTAGAAAGTGACTTACCTAAGGTCACTCAAGTAACTAGTAGCAGATGGGAAAAAACAATTCAGATTTTATGAATCTGGGTCTACTGCTTTTTCTACTGTACCACACCACCTCTTTAAAGAGCATTCCTTGTAAGAGAGTCAGAAAACCTAACTACATAGTCTCAGCTCTGAAATCCTGGTGTGCCCACCAGAGAAATGTTCACCCCCATATTTTCTATGAAAGCCTTTTCATTTAAGAGTTTCAGTTATTTAATTTGATTTAAGAAAAACTAAGCACAGCTATCTTTTTTTTTTGCTTTATAACAAATTTAATCAGTTATACATATACATATGTTCCCATATCCCCTCCCTTTTGCGTCTCCCTCCCACCCTCCCTATCCCACCCCTCCAGGCGGTCACAAAGCACCGAGCTGATCTCCCTGTGCTATGCGGCTGCTTCCCACTAGCTATCTACCTTACGTTTGGTAGTGTATATATGTCCATGCCGCTCTTTCACTTTGTCACAGCTTACCCTCCCCCTCCCCATATCCTCAAGTCCATTCTCTAGTAGGTCTGTGTCTTTATTCCTATCTTACCCCTATGTTCTTCATGACATTTTTTTTTCTTAAATTCCATATATATGTGTCAGCATACAGTATTTGTCTTTCTCTTTCTGACTTACTTCACTCTGTATGACAGACTCTAGGTCCATCCACCTCATTACAAATAGCTCAATTTCATTTCTTTTTATGGCTGAGTAATATTCCATTGTATATATGTGCCACATCTTCTTTACCCATTCATCCGATGAAGGACACTTCGGTTGTTTCCATCTCTGGGCTATTGTAAATAGGGCTGCTATGAACATTTTGGTACATGTCTGTTTTTGAATTATGGTTTTCTCAGGGTATATGCCCAGTAGTGGGATTGCTGGGTCACATGGTAGCTCTATTTGTAGTTTTTTAAGGAACCTCCATACCGTTCTCCATAGTGGCTGTACCAATTCACATTCCCACCAGCAGTGCAAGAGTGTTCCTTTTTTTCCACACCTTCTCCAGCATTTATTGTTTCTAGATTTTTTGATGATGGCCATTCTGACTGGTGTGAGATGATATCTCATTGTAGTTTTGATTTGCATTTCTCTAATGAGCAAAGATGTTGAGCATCCTTTCATGTGTTTGTTGGCAGTCTGTATATCTTCTGTGGAGAAATGTCTATTTAGGTCTTCTGCCCATTTTTGGATTGGGTTGTTTGTTTTTTTGTTATTGAGCTGCATGAGCTGCTTATAAATTTTGGAGATTAATCCTTTGTCAGTTGCTTCATTTGCAAATATTTTCTCCCATTCTGAGGGTTGTCTTTTGGTCTTGTTTATGGTTTCCTTTGCTGTGCAAAAGCTTTGAAGTTTCATTAGGTCCCATGTGTTTATTTTTGTCTTTATTTCCATTTCTCTAGGAGGTGGGTCAAAAAAGGATCTTGTTGTGATTTATGTCATAGAGTGTTCTGCCTATGTTTTCCTCTAAGAGTTTGATAGTGTCTGGCCTTACATTTAGGTCTTTAATCCATTTTGAGCTTATTTTTGTGTATGGTGTTAGGGAGTGATCTAATCTTATACTTTTACATGTCCCTATCCAGTTTTCCCAGCACCACTTATTGAAGAGACTGTCCTTTCTCCACTGTACATTCCTGCCTCCTTTATCAAAGATAAGGTGACCATATGTCCGTGGGTTTATCTCTGGGCTTTCTATCCTGTTCCATTGATCTATCTTTCTGTTTTTGTGCCAGTACCATACTGTCTTGATTACTGTAGCTTTGTAGTATAGTCTGAAGTCAGGGAGCTTGATTCCTCCAACTCCATTTTTCGTTCTCAAGATTGCTTTGGCTATTCGGGGTCTTTTGTGTTTCCATACAAATTGTGAAATTTTTTGCTCTAGTTCTGTGAAAAATGCCAGTGGTAGTTTGATAGGGATTGCATTGAATCTGTAGATTGCTTTGGGTAGTAGAGTCATTTTCACAATGTTGATTCTTCCAATCCAAGAACATGGTACATCTCTCCATCTATTTGTATCATCTTTAATTTCTTTCATCAGTGTCTTATAATTTTCTGCATACAGGTCTTTTGTCTCCTTAGGTAGGTTTATTCCTAGATATTTTATTCTTTTTGTTGCAATGGTAAATGGGAGTGTTTTCTTGATTTCTCTTTCAGATTTTTCATCATTAGTATATAGGAATGCCAGAGATTTCTGTGCATTAATTTTGTATCCTGCAACTTTACCAAATTCATTGATTAGCTCTCATAGTTTTCTGGTAGCATCTTTAGGATTCTCTATGTATAGTATCATGTCATCTGCAAACAGTGACAGCTTTACTTCTTCTTTTCCAATTTGGATTCCTTTTATTTCCTTTTCTTCTCTGATTGCTGTGGCTAAAACTTCCAAAACTAGGTTGAATAAGAGTGGTGAGAGTGGGCAACCTTGTCTTGTTCCTGATCTTAGTGGAAATGGTTTCAGTTTTTCATCATTGAGGACGATGCTGGCTGTGGGTTTGTCATATATGGCCTTTATTATGTTGAGGAAAGTTCCCTCTATGCCTACTTTCTGCAGGGTTTTTATCATAAATGGGTGTTGAATTTTGTCGAAAGGTTTCTCTGCATCTATTGAGATGATCATATGGTTTTTCTCCTTCAGTTTGTTAATATGGTGTATCACGTTGATTGATTTGTGTATATTGAAGAATCCTTGCATTCCTGGAAGAAACCCCACTTGATCATGGTGTATGATCCTTTTCATGTGCTGTTGGATTCTGTTTGCTAGTATTTTGTTGAGGATTTTTGCATCTATGTTCATCAGTGATATTGGTCTGTAGTTTTCTTTCTTTGTGACATCCTTGTCTGGTTTTGGTATCAAGGTGATGGTGGCCTCGTAGAATGAGTTTGGGAGTGTTCCTCCCTCTGCTATACTTTGGAAGAGTTTGAGAAGGACAGGTGTTAGCTCTTCTCTAAATGCTTGATAGAATTCACCTGTGAAGCCATCTGGTCCTGGGCTTTTGTTTGTTGGAAGATTTTTTATCAGTTTCAATTTCAGTGCTTGTGATTGGTCTGTTCATATTTTCTATTTCTTCCTGATTCAGTCTTGACAGGTTGTGCATTTCTAAGAATTTGTCCATTTCTTCCAGGTTGTCCATTTTATTGGCATAGAGTTGCTTGTAGTAATCTCTCATGATCTTTTGTATTTCTGCAGTGTCAGTTGTTACTTCTCCTTTTTCATTTCTAATTCTATTGATTTGAGTCTTCTCCCTTCTTTTCTTGATGAGTCTAGCTAATGGTTTATCAATTTTGTTTATCTTCTCAAAGAACCAGCTTTTAGTTTTATTGATCTTTGCTATCGTTTCCTTCATTTCTTTTTCATTTATTTCTGATCTGATTTTTATGATTTCTTTCCTTCTGCTAACTTTGGGATGTTTTTGTTCTTCTTTCTCTAATTGCTTTAGGTGCAAGGTTAGGTTGTTTATTCGAGATGTTTCCTGTTTCTTAAGGTGGGATTGTATTGCTATAAACTTCCCTCTTAGAACTGCTTTTGCTGCATCCCATAGGTTTTGGGTCGTCGTGTCTCCATTGTCATTTGTTTCTAGGTATTTTTTAATTTCCTCTTTGATTTCTTCAGTGATCACTTCGTTATTGAGTAGTGTATTGTTTAGCCTCCATGTGTTTGCATTTTTTACAGCTCTTTTCCTGTAATTGATATCTAGTCTCATAACATTGTGGTCGGAAACAATACTTGATACAATTTCAACTTTCTTAAATTTACCAAGGCTTGATTTGTGACCCAAGATATGATCTATCCTGGAGAATGTTCCATGAGCACTTGAGAAAAATGTGTATTCTGTTGTTTTTGGATGGAATGTCCTATAAATATCAATTAAGTCCATCTTGTTTAATGTATCATTTAAAGCTTGTGTTTCCTTATTTATTTTCATTTTGGATGATCTGTCCATTGGTGAAAGTGGGGTGTTAAAGTCCCCTACTATGATTGTGTTACTGTCGAGTTCTCCTTTTATGGCTGTTTGCCTTATGTATTGAGGTGCTCCTATGTTGGGTGCATAAATATTTACAATTGTTATATCTTCTTCTTGGATCGATCCCTTGATCATTATGTAGTGTCCTTCTTTGTCTCTTCTCGTAGTCTTTATTTTGAAGTCTATTTTGTCTGATATGAGAATTGCTACTCCAGCTTTCTTTTGGTTTCCATTTGCATGGAATATCTTTTTCCATCCCCTTACTTTCAGTCTGTATGTGTCTCTAGGTCTGAAGTGGGTCTCTTGTAGACAGCATATATATGGGTCTTGTTTTTGTATCCATTCAGCCAATCTGTGTCTTTTGGTGGGAGCATTTACTCCATTTACATTTAAGGTAATTATCGATATGTATGTTCCTATTCCCATTTTCTTAATTGTTTTGGGTTCGTTACTGTAGGTCTTTTCCTTCTGTTGTGTTTCTTGCCTAGAGAAGTTCCTTTAGCATTTGTTGTAAAGCTGGTTTGGTGGTGCTGAACTCTCTCAGCTTTTGCTTGTCTGTAAACGTTTTAATTTCTCCATCAAATCTGAATGAGATCCTTGCTGGGTAGAGTAATCTTGGTTGCAGGTTTTTCTCCTTCATCACTTTAATTATGTCCTGCCACTCCCTTCTGGCTTGTAGAGTTTCTGCTGAGAGATCAGCTGTTATCCTGATGGGGATTCCCTTGTGTGTTATTTGTTGTTTTTGTCTTGCTGCTTTTAATATGATTTCTTTGTGTTTAATTTTTGACAGTTTGATTAATATGTGTCTTGGCGTATTTCTCCTTGGATTTATTCTGTATGGGACTCTCTGTGCCTCCTGCACTTGATTAACTATTTCCTTTCCCATATTAGGGAAGTTTTCAACTATAATCTCTTCAAATATTTTCTCAGTCCCTTTCTTTTTCTCTTCTTCTTCTGGAACCCCTATAATTCGAATGTTGGTGCGTTTAATGTTGCCCCAGAGGTCTCTGAGACTGTCCTCTGTTCTTTTCATTCTTTTTTCTTTATTTTGCTCTGCAGCAGTTATTTCCACTATTTTATCTTCCACCTCACTTATCCATTCTTCTGCCTCAGTTATTCTGCTATTGATCCCATCTAGAGTATTTTTTATTTCATGTATTGTGTTTTTAATCGATGCTTGATTCATCTTTAGTTCTTCTAGGTCCTTGTTAAGTGTTTCTTGCATTTTGTCTATTCTATTTCCAAGATTTTGGATCTGGGAAATAGAATCTTGGATCATCTTTACCATCATTATTCTGAATTCTTTTTCAGGTAGACTGCCTATTACCTCTTCATTTGTTAGGTCTGGTGGGTTTTTATCTTGCTCCTTCTCCTGCTGTGTGTTTTTCTGTCTTCTCATTTTGCTTATGTTACTGTGTTTGGGGTCCCCTTTTTGTAGGCTGCAGGTTCGTAGTTCCCGTTGTTTTTGGTGTCTGTCCCCAGTGGCTAAGGTTGGTTTAGTGGGTTGTGTAGGCTTCCTGGTGGAGGGCACTAGTGCCTGTGTTCTGGTGGGTGAGGCTGGATCTTGTCTTTCTGGTGGGCAGGTCCACGTCTGGTGGTGTGTTTTGGGGTGTCTGTGGACTTTTTATGATTTTAGGCCACCTCTCTGCTAATGGGTGGCGTTGTGTTCCTGTCTTGCTAGTTGTTTGGCATAGGGTGTCCAGCACTGTAGCTTGCTGGTCGTTGAGTGAAGCTGGGTGCTGGTGTTGAGATGGAGATCTCTGGAAGATTTTCGCCGTTTGATATTATGTGGAGCTGGGAGGTCTCTTGTGGACCAGTGTCCTGAAGTTGGCTCTCCCACCTCAGAGGCACAGCACTGACTCCTGGCTCCTCAATTTGGGATGATTTGTTGTCCATTCATGTATTCCACAGATGCAGGGTACATCAAGTTGATTGTGGAGCTTTAATCCGCTGCTTCTGAGGCTTCTGGGAGAGGTTTCCCTTTCTCTTCTTTGTTCTCACAGCTCCTGGGTCTCAGCTTTGGATTTGGCCCCGCCTCTGCGTGTAGGTCGCCGGAGGGCGTCTGTTCTTCGCTCAGACAGGACAGGGTTAAAGGAGCAGCCTCTTCGGGGACTCTGGCTCACTCAGGCCGGGCGGGAGGGAGGGGCACAGAGTGCGGGGCGAGGCTGCAGCGGCAGTAGTCGGCGTGACGTTGCACCAGCCCGAGGCGCGCCATGCGTTCTCCCAGGGAAGCCGCCCCTGGATCCCGGGACCCCGGCTGTGGCGGGCTGCACAGGCTCCCGGAAGGGCGGTGTGGACAGTGACCTGCGCTCGCACACAGGCTTCTTGGCGGCGGCAGCAGCAGCCCCAGCGTCCCATGCCCGTCACTGGGCTCCGCGCTTTCAGTCGTGACTCGCGCCCGTCTGTGGAGCCCCTTTAAGCAGAGCTCTTAATCCCCTCTCCTCACTCACCAGGAAACCAAGAGGGAAGAAAAAGTCTCTTGCCTCTTCGGCAGCTCCAGAGTTTTCCCGGACTCCCTGCCGGCTAGCTGTGGCTCATTAGCCCCCTTCCGGCTGAGTTCTCGCCGCCAGCCCCAGTCCTCTCCCTGCGCTCTGACCGAAGCCCGAGCCTCAGCTTCCAGCGCCGCCGGGGCGAGCAGACAAGCCTCTCGGCCTGGTGAGTGCCGCTCGGTACCGATCCTCTGTGCGGGAATCTCTCCGCTTTGCCCTACCCAGGTATGTGGGGAGTTTCTTGCCTTTTGGGAGGTCTGGGGTCTTCTGTCAGCGTTCAGTAGGTGTTCTGTAGGAGTTGTTCCACGTGTAGCTGTATTTCTGGTGTATCCGTGGGGAGGACGGTGATCTCCGTGTCTTACTCTTCCGCCATCTTACCCGGAAGTCCAGCACAGCTATCTTTAATAAGAAGAATGTATCTATCCTCCAGGGCCCAGAACTAGATGACACTTCCCATTCCTCTTTGCAGTTATATATGCCCGTGTGATTGACTTCTAGCCAATGAAATGTGAGAAGTGACACATGCCAGCTCCTAGCCTGGCCAGTAAAAACCCACTTGCTCCTTATCCGTCATATTCTTGCAACATTCACTAGCTTGATGTAAGTGGGAGTGGTGACCTTAACAAAATCATAAGTTGAGGATGGTGGAGCCACAAGATGGAAGGAGTCTGGGTCCCTGAACCCCCACATGGAGGAGAGTCACCCACTCATCATGACAGTCATTTTAAAATTCAACTTAGGAGAAAATTAACTCCTTTAAGCTTAACCACTTAGATACGGGAATGTATGTGCTATATCGGCTAATGGTACCTTAACTAATATACAAACTCAAGCACCATATATTTACCCAGTTTGCAAATGCTTGTGTGGCTTTCTTCCTTCTGCAGTGGTCACGTGGCCTTCTTCATAAAACCTTGAAAAAACCAAATAGATTTGACATTATCTTTTAAGAGAGCTCAGTACAACATGAAAATAATTCTATTGTTGATGGCAATGAAATTCAAATCTAAATATAAGACATGGATGATTCAAATGAAAAGGAGTAAAAGTTTTAGGTTGTGTAGATAGTTTTAACTCAGCTAGAGCTGCCGTATGCTTGCCTCATGCCTTGTATTTCTAATTACATTTACAAGGAAATTTCGTTGTCGAATTAGGCCTTAATCTGACAATTCCAAAGTCACACAAATTAGTGGACTAAGCAAGAGCTCCTGGCATCCGGATGATCTGAAATGATGTGTGTTGCAAACAGAAACATATTGTTTGCAAATGCCCATTTGAATAAAAAGCTCTATAGCTTCTACAATCAAAGATATTTCAAAGATAAGCCTAAATATAGAAATATAGAGACATATGTGTGACTTCAGACACAGGAGGGTGGATTTTTGTGACATGTGTGAATTGTCTGTTGGAAGCCTTTTTGTTTTCTTTTTCTTACTTTTATCTTCTGCCTTCCCTGTGGCAGCTCTGCTGTTGGGATATGAACAGTAGCCACGTTTTTCACTTTTTAGGCATGTTTTCTTTGGGTCCAGGGTTCATTCTTCAGCCTTAATAACTGGGAGAAGAATTCTTAACCTAGACCATAAAATTGTATTATTATCCTACGAGGTTAAAGGCTCTTTGTAACTATGAACACTTAACTTCTGACCTTAAAGAGATTTTAAATATGTAAAACTCTTGATAGGGGAGTCTGAAATCATCCTCAAATTAATCTATGCTGTATTAACAAATTGGAGTGCATATTTAGAAAGTACAGTGGCAAAATTTCAACTGTGTGGTTATTAAACTTAATTTGCCTGCTGATGGATTTATGTCCCCTGTCTCTTTGGAATCAAAAGCTTCTCCAGAGGATAAACTAAAAGAAGCTAAATAAACATCACTAGGCTGAATGGACGGCCTATTACAATTCTGTCTTTACTGAGGTATCTAGCAACAATACAAACCCTAAGAATGAAAAGTGAATCACCGAGTATTACTTCACAGAAGATTGCAATGAGTTTGCTGTGTCCTTGTAGTTATTTTATGACAATAAGAATCACATCATACAGGGCTTCCCTGGTGGCGCAGTGGTTGGGAGTCCACCTGCCGATGCAGGGGACGCGGGTTCGTGCCCCGGTCTGGGAAGATCCCACATGCCGCAGAGTGGCTGGGCCCGTGAGCCATGGCCGGTGAGCCTGTGCATCCGGAGCCTGTGCTCCACAATGGGAGAGGCCACAGCAGTGGAAGGCCCAAGTAACACCAAAAAAAAAAAAAAAAAAGAATCACATCATACAAATATACTGTGGAGAATTAGCTTTGTCTTTAGTATTTAGTGGGATATTCTGTTTGAAGACATGAGGTGAGTTCACCTAAATAGAAAAGTTGGCCCTAGGTCCAATGGATGAGAAGCTCAAGGGCTGAATTTTCAGTGCCTCTGTTCAATATGTCCTAGGAAGGTGTTGAACTTCATTTAGAAAAGCCCTAACTGCTCCTAACTTTGGTCTTCTTTTGCAATGTAAGTACCTGATTACACTTTAGAGAAGAATGTGGCACAAAATTCAATCTTATTGGGAATAGACAATTTTACTTTCTCACCTAAAGGTTTATATCTCCACCTGCCTCCCCCCAAAAAAGTGTTTTGGAGGTCCCACTGTTTTTGAGACATACACAACCTATAAACAATTCATTTTCTTCTACAAGGGAGTCCCAAAATTGTCCAAAGTGAGAATAGCAGAAATACCATGACTACAGAGTTAAATTTTCCATGGAGAGTTGTTAGGTTTTTTTAGAATTTCTCCTCTTTGTGGTTCATTGTTTATCAAATCTGCATTTAATCCATTAAAAAAATAAAAAAGCATAGCTGCATACCCTGGCTAACCAGAAAATTTATATCTGTAGATACATACTATGGAAGTTTTAAATGATTATATTTTATATTCAGTATGCTTTCTGCTTCTTAAAAACTGAATGTGTCACAAAAATACATGGCACCACGATGGTATCTTTGGTTAAGGAGCTAGACCACTGAACTGGATGGCTGCCCATGTGGACAGTTACGTGTGACTGATGAAAACACAGCCCCTTGCTGTCCTAGGTATCAGAAACAAGATCGTGGACAGGAGCCATCCTGAAGGGACCCTGAAAGGATGTGTCAGAGGTGATGCTGGCTACTCTGAGGAAAATGAAGAATGCCTACTTCACTAAAATAAAATGATGTTCATTCCTTGTGTCTGGAATTTATAAGTAAAGAATTGTGTGGCAACTTCAACCTAGTTCTAAAGATATGGCTGTAACATCATGTGCTTTTTTCTCATTTGCTAGACATTATCAAGTTCTTCTAAATCAAATTTTCACAGCCAAGTATACCTTCAAAAACTCCCCTTAAGGAAGGAATGTATGAAAATCAACTATATTTATATATATCCTAGAAGCAAAAAACTAGAAAATCAAACTTAAAATTACATTTAAAATAGCATTAAAACCTAAAATACTTAGGAATAAATTTAACAAAAATGTGCAAGACCATTATATTGAAAATCATAAAGCATTGCTGAGAGAAACTAAAGAAGACAAATAAATAAAGAGATAAAGCATAGTTTCTGTAGAGTGAATTGCATCCTCCCAAAAGTCATATGCTGAAGCCCTAATAGCCAATGTGACTGTATTTGTAAATAAGGCCTTTAGGTCATTAAGGTTAAATGATGTCATAAGGCTGGGGCTCTAATCTACTAGTGTTGATGCCTCATAAGAAGAGATAGAGACACCAGAGTTCTCTCTCTCTGCCATATGAGGACATAGCCATGGTAGCCGTCACCAAACCAGAAAGAGAGACTTCAGCCAACGCTTTACTCTTGGACTTCCCAGACTTCAGAACTGTGAGAAGGTACATTTCTGTTGTTGAATTGTTGAAGCCACCCAGTCTGTGGTATTTTGTATGGCAGCTCAAGCTGACTAAGACAATAGTCTTGGATTTTAAAATATTATTATCTAATACTATAAATATTACTATATTGAATATTAATATTATTGAGTCAATTCTCCCCAGACTCATCTAGAGATTCAATTAAATCACAGTCAAATAAATATCTTTTCATTGGTAAGAAAAGGTTTTTTCCAGAAATTGACAAGTTGATTCTAAAATTTACCTGATGGAAAAACTGGAAGAGACAAAGCAATCCTGAAAAAGAAGAGCAAAGTTGAAGGACTCCACCTATCTACTGATTTAAAGATTTTCTTTAAAGCTACAGCAATCAAGACAATGTAGTATTAATGAAAGGATAGACAAAGAGGTCAATGTGACGGAACAGAGTCCAGAAATAGACCCACACATACTGATCAATTGAGTTTTGACAAAGGTGCTAAGGAAATTCAGTGGGAAAAGAAAAGCTTTTTCAAAAACTAAGACAAGATTTATTCATATCCATATGAATAAATGAAATGGACACTGACAACCACCTCACACCACACACAAAGAGTAATTTGAGATGGATCATAGACCTAACCATGTAACCTATTTAAATCTATAGATTTTCTAAAAGAAAATGTAGGCGAATATCTTCATGACCTTAATATCCAGAAAAATACTTTTATAGAGAGGACACAAAAAGCACTAATAATAAAAGAAAAAAAGTTAAAAACGTAGTTCTCTCAATATTCTCTTCTTCCCTATTCCATGTGTGTGTGTGTGGCAAAGGATACATCCAGCATATATAAAGAACTCTTATAACTCAATAACAAGACAGATTATTCAATTATTAAAAAAGAGAGAAAAGGACTTAAACAGAAAAAATTCAGTAAGCACATGAAAAGGTGTTCAATATCATCAAAGAAATGAAAATTAAATCTCAATGAGATTTAATTCTTCACATCCACTACAAAGGCTAAAATTAAAAAGACTTATAACACTAAATGTTGGCAAGAATGTGGTATAACCAGAACTCTCATATATGCTGATGAGAGTATAAAATGATACAATCATTTTGGGAAAATGTTTGAGAGTTCTTATAGAGTTAAACATACACCTACCCACCAATCCCATTCCAAAGAGAAATAAAAGCGTATGTTTGCAAGAAGACTTGTACATAAATGTTTATATCTGCTTTACTCATAATAACTGAAAACTGTAAACAACCTAAATGTCATCATATAGAGAAGAGATAAGCAATTTGCGGTATATTCATACAATATAATAGTAAATAGCAATTAAAAGGAACAAACTGCTGATACATACAATAATATGGTTCAATCACATAACCATTATGTTGACTCACAAGTGAGACACAAATAAATACATACTGTATAGTTCCATTTATATAAAGTTTAAGAACAGACCAAACTAATCTATGGTATTAGAAATCAGAACAGTGGTAACCTATGGGAATAAAGATTGATTGGAAGAGAACACAAGGGAAATTTCTTGAGTGTTGGAAATGTTCTGTTTCTTGATATGGATGTTTGTTGTATGTGTGTATATATTTGTCAAAATTCATAGAATTGTACATTTAAGATCTGCGAATTCCAATGCATATATATTTTATCTCAAAAGAAATATAAAAAAGAAAAAATAGTGAAGGAAAAGTACAGTAGAAAAGACCTGAGCTGCTCCAAACGTTATAAAATACCTCAGTTCCACCCTCCAAATGTTCTCTAAGCTCACTAAATATTTCTTCTCCCCACTCCGCATCTCAGGGGTCTACTTAGTCTCCAAAAGTTGAACCAGTCTATGAAACATGAAGGTTACACTGGAAAAAACAAAAGATCAGGAAGAGTGGAAATATTTTATTCTAACAATGATCCACCCTCATTGCAAATATTTAACACTTTTCAGAATTAGGTGCATCTCTTTCCAGGTGATGATGACTAATTATGATTAGTCATTAATATTTGTATAGTGAATTATAATTGACAGGCTGTTTCTAATATGTGAGAGTATGTATGCCTTGGTGCTATATTAAAATCTATACCCTTCATTTGTTCATTTTCTATTCTAGCCAGTGAATGAACATTAAAAACAGATTTGCTTATCCATATACTTGTACTTAAGAATCAAAAGAATGATTTCCACTTCCACTTTTACAATCACAAAAACCCATTCTGCTTCATTCCTTAGATGCTAAAACTTTAGAATCCAGTGAGTTGGAATCACACTGAATGGTTCTATACTTTAGGCTCCTTTTTGTTACTCATTTATTCATTAAACAACTATTGCATCCATCAGGTGCTACGTGCTGGGCATTTTCTTGATGTTAGAGTTTCACAGTAAATAAACCCATTCCTCACTTTCAAGGATGATCCTGTAACAGAAATTTAAATAATACAATACAAGGATGAAAGTATAAATAAAGGCTTTTCAAAATATTATGAGAGTCCAAATGAAGGAGGTGTTAACTGTGTAAGGTCTCTACTTTGAATCTCTTTGGAATAAAGTGAGGCTTAAATAAACAGAAAAAAATTATCCAGACTGGGATAGGGTACCATAAAAAGCATCAGAGACCTTATATTCAAGTCACTCTTGAAGACAAGCATGATTAGTCAGGAGAAGAGGTATGTAAGACGGAAAGGAGATTAGGGGGAAAAAATCTAGGCAGAAGAAAGAACATGAGCAAAGGCATGGTAGCACAAAGGACCAGGGGAGGTCCTTTCTCCAAAGGACCTGCTCAGCACTGGGTAAGTAGTGACCACATGCTTCAGGGCAAGAGGAGATACTTCCAGAAAGGGAAAGGAGTCAAATCACAATGATCTTGATATGCCAGGCAAAAAAAGCCTAGAAGTTATTCTGCAGACTAAGAGAAGCTGCTGCCAGTTTAAGCAGGACACTGATGTGATCAGATGAGCACTTTAAAAAGATGCCACTGGCTTCAGCATGTAGCAGTGGCTCTCAGCCAAGGTGTATCTACACAGGATGTGAGTTGCATCAAAGGCACTTTTTTGTTAGTTGCAGTTAAACTGATGAAATTTTGAGTGACACGCTATTTTTATATATATTAGAATAAAATTAAGACTATCATTCATTCACTTGTTTCTCCTTCATTCATTTTGAAAACACACACTGAGATCTTCCATGTGCCTCTCTGCAGCTGCTCTCCACCATACTCTGTGCCCTGTGAGGCTGATTTTTGTGGACTATAGACCACGTTCATGTGCCCCCTTTCTGGCTTTCAGCTGGGTTGGGACTACAGGGGCGTGAGCAGGATATTGGAGGGCAAGAAGAGAGTGAGGTCAGGATATTTTTTTCCCTCCCATCCTTCCCTACTAGGTTTGTCCCCAGTGCAGGTTGGTTGCATCCCTCAACTGAAGGCCACAGCTCCTGTCAGGTTGTGCCCTCCCACGGCTTTCTTTCCAAGTCCCAGCCATTGTTCTGATCATTGTTTCCCTCCTTTACCCACTCAGCCAGTGGGTGGTTAATATTCCCAGCTCTTACCAACCTGAGATCCCCTGTGACCTTTTGCTCCTTTTCTTAAATTTTATTCACACCTTAGTAAATAGTCCCTTTAGTTAAACCTTCTTAACTTACCCAGTTTAAGTGTGCCTTCTGTTTCTCCAAGGATGCTGACTGATCCACGTACATTTCTCTCATTCTCACAATGAGCCAGGAACTCTTCTCAGCCCTGAGGAACAGCAACGAAGATGACAAAGTCCCTCATGTCTTGAAGTTTAAAGTGGAGGAAACATTCAATGACAAATAAACACATAAATATACTATAATGCTTAGAGGTTTGTGTGCTGAAAAGAAAGGTAAAAAGAATAAGCAGTTGTCAAGTACTGGGGCTGGGTTTGGGGGCTGGCTTGGGACCCTGCTTTGGATAGAGACCTAAGTCAAGCTGATGCTATTTTTTGCACTGAGCTGAAGCTCCTCCACATTCTTAATATGCTTTCTTGATTGAGGATGGAAAATAGAGAGAAAGGAACAGACACAAGATGTATTTAGAATGCAGTTCCAACAGAACTGGGTGATCCATGTTCATTGAAGGTTGGTTTCTAGATGGATTGTTTAACGGTGGCGCTGGTAACTCATGTAGGAAGCAAATGGAAAAGCTGATTTGGTGGAGAAGCTGCTAAGTTTAGTTTGGGATATTAGTGCTTCTTTGATATTCTGATGAATATATCCATTTATCAGTTGAAATTATAGACATGGAGCTAAGGGGAGAAATCTGGACCAAAGGTATGAATATACATACACCTTCAGCTATGAACCGTAGTTGACTACTCGGTAGAAAAGAAGATGGTACAGAAAAAGTGTTCAAATGAGAAATGGGCCCAAACCAAATTAACATTAAATGTGTGAAGAATGAACCAGTAGAAAAGAGTGAGAAAGAATGTTTTAAAATGTAAGCGGAGAAAGAGGATTGAAAAGAGTCTCTGGAAACACAGAAGAAATTTCAAGGATGTCCAAGCTGTCTGGAAATCAGGTAAGGTAAGCACTGAACAGTTAAATTAAATCATTGGGAAAATTCTGGTTGCACTAACCAGAGCAATTTCAACAGAAAGATGGGAAGAGAAGCTGGGTCAATTTTTACCCTAAGTGAGTAAGAATCTGAAAGAAAAATTAATGGAAATAGGTGTGCCTTTTGAGTCAGAGACCTGGATTTGAGTTCCTCTCATACCTCTCCTCTCAGTATGTGATTTACACAAATCACTTAATCCCTGAGGGTCTACATTCCTTCCTCAGGTGAAAAACAGAAATAAGACCATTTCCCCACCCACCCAATGTATTTTTCTGAGAGTCAGATAAGTTAGGTCAGTAAAAATATACTGTTAACTATAATTTTGTGTTCCACAAGGTGAGGTATTGCTGAACTAGTAATAGAGATGGCTCTGTTGAATCTATGCAATGAGTGATTTTCAGAAAAGTTACACAAATCAAATAGTAGTCAATGTTTTAAATTAGTTTGCTATTCAAAGAAACCTATGGTGAATCTTTAGGAAAGTGACAAAACTTTTTTAATGTGAACAGTCATGCTGCAATATTTTCTTTCTTTCTCTCTTTCACCCTCTTTTCAGTTCTTTTCATTCCTCCTTCCTTCCTTTCTCTATTTCTTTCTTTTTTTCTTCATTTTACCTGTATAATTTTCTTTAGGAAATGCAGGACACAAATAAAACAAAGCCTTAGTGCCTCTTAGGAAAGAAATGGTAGTAAATTGTGAAGGGATGAGACAAAGAACATACTGAAATAGTCTTGGTAAGAGAGAGAATACCTAGAATTATAAAGAGAAATAAACTGTTCTTCAAATTGTCACTCATGCCAATACCACAATTGCACAAAGGGACAGCAGCCTTTTGAGCTGAGGGACCATTAATTGGCTAAGAAACACTCATCAGTAAGAAACAGGCATCAGTAGGGGACCCCAAACATCAACAAGGGAAAAGCATAAAGCTAGAGGAAAAAATCTGAGAAAGAAAATCAGATAATAGAAACACAAAAGG
The DNA here is from genome assembly GCF_964165515.1 of Mesoplodon bidens. Classification (NCBI taxonomy): domain Eukaryota; kingdom Metazoa; phylum Chordata; class Mammalia; order Artiodactyla; family Ziphiidae; genus Mesoplodon; species Mesoplodon bidens. The sequence goes on from NC_138177.1 coordinate 109,145,927, forward strand.
GAAAGAAAAAGAGAGAGGAAGAGTAAAGAAAAAACAGAATGAAACTGGAGGAGACCTTTAACTTCAGAGGTCAACTTGGATGGGAACCATGACCCTACCATCTCCCAGCTTTTTGTCCTTTAACAAATTATGTAACCATTCTGAGCTTCTTTCCCCATCTATTAATGTAGACAATTACACACAGTTTATAATGTGGTTGTGAACATTAAATGAGAAAATAAGTGCCAAGGAGATATCTGGTACACCAGAAGTATTCACAGACAAGTAGATGTTACCTTTTTTTTTAATTAGAGGTCTGTGTTGCCCCAGTCTGACTCTGCACACCAAACAGACCAGAATAAAAGAAGTCTTGTGAATGCAGTTCTGCAAGCAGTGTGCCTTATACTATGGCTCTCGGGGTATTTGCCCAGCCATGAGGGCGCACTCTTGTGTCCCTTTTCTTCTAGTCTCTTTCTCTATCTTCACTAGAAATTAGCACCCCTTTCCACTGCATCTGGTTTAGAGATTCTGAATACTGTATGCACTAAAAGCTACAGTCATAAACCGCTAAAAATTACTACATTATTTATTCAGAATCGTCAGCTTCCCTGCTTCTGATGACCCCGTATTATCACACTCTGAAATTAGAAACACCACATTTGCAATTTGACTGTGTTGGATCTGGGTTTTCACAACATGCAGTTTGCACAGTAATAATACTGATAGATCTTTCATTTCTCTACAGAAATTAATTGCCTAAACCACAATGATTTATAGTCACACTGAACATGATTATTAATTTTCCTGATGATTATACCTGTGGGCGGCAACAAATCTACTTGTGATAGACTTGGCTTTGAATTGCTGCTAAAACTAAAATGTCCATAAGGTAATAACAACTAATTTTTACCTTAATCAACTTACACTTAAAAGAATTTAATATAGGGCACTAGTGCCTTGTGGGGAAACTTGTTTGAAATATAAGGTGCTGAGTTATTTATGAGAATAATTATATATTTTTTACTCTATACTGGGAAATCAGAATCTGAAATTAGTCTGAGATACGTTAAAAAATATAATGAATTCAGTGGAGTTGTACACACTAAAGAACTTTTGCACTAAGGTAAATATATAACCTGGCATAGCTACTCTGGTTATGAAAAACAAAAGATTATTAAAACTCACTAAACCATGCTGCCTTTTCTTTCTTCCCTTGTCTTTGTAGTTCCTTAAAGTGCTGTCTTTGTTAACAAGAAAGGTAAGGCATTTGATACCTAACAGTATTGTCCTTGCTTCCTCATTACTCACCCTAAAATTATTTTCAAAAGGCCTTCTCTTGTATTCCAATGAGTACAGGTCCCTATCAATGGCTCGTGATGAAGGGAAAGAACGTTGGATTGGGGAAGTCAAACCCAGATCATGTAGTCTTGTGTCTTACAAGCACTCCTTATTCACTTCATGGTGCTGGGGGAGTTCATTCATTTCTGTAGATTAGTTTCTCTCTACTGGAATACAAGTTACAAAAAAGAGAAGGCTCTGATTATTGGTTGATATGCGTACCTTATATAATTCTGTATGTTCATATCTGGAAATATTTAAGGCTTTTTCCCTGATTGGTGGCATTATACAGTTATGCAAATAATCTGTTATATCTAGGCACATTATGCTGTTATGTAAATTATCTATTTCATTTGTATTTCCCACAGAATAATGGGGTAGGGAAGAAATGCTCTCCTGCATTTTCCCTGGTTTTTAATGAGTTGTTCAGACACATTCAGCTGGTGATCAGTCTTGGGATCTCTGGGGCCCGGTGTGAGTTAGCCTTTCTGTCCCATCACCGCGACCTGTCTCTAACTCTCCTATTCAATTCAGCAAATATTTATTGAGTGTTTATTGTATACCAGGTGTTTGTGCAGGTGGGGACGATCCAATGGGGCTCAGGTCTTGTTCAGGTAAACTCTGGGAGGGGTGTTATTTGCCTTGCGATCTTCCCTCTCTGACCACCTGGACACATGATGAAGGTCAGTTTAACTCTATCCATTTTTAGAACTTCTTAGCCATACTAGAAAAGATTTTTAAAATTCAAAATTTGTGACCGCCTGGAGGGGTGGGATAGGGAGGGTGGGAGGGAGACGCAAAAGGGAGGGGATATGGGAACATATGTATATGTATAACTGATTAAATTTGTTATAAAGAAAAAAAAAAGCAAAAAAAAAATTCAAGAAAAATCATTTAAGTAAAAACAGGGAATAATTTAGAAGGGCTAATTGCATCTTATGCAATGAAATATACCGAGTAAGCTGAATAATTTAAATATAGATGTGGCCATAGACAGCAGGCTACAATTAAGATAACTCTAACTACAAGGCAGACCTGGGATGAGCTGAAGTTCCTTTGCATTTGGAAGCTGAGTTATCTACTGTCATCTACTTCTGGTCTCTTGTAATATCACACATGCTAGTCTACAATTCACAGGAATTTAGATCAGATCGATCATTTCCTTTTATCAAGACTGATATGCTGATTGTAGAGAATTCTCAGCCTCTCTATCAGCATCTATTCAACATGTATTGATTTATTTAACAAATACTTATTAAGCACCTCTGGCCTCAGGGTGCCAGCCCTCATGGAGTCTGGTGAAGGAGAAATTAAGCTGAGAACAAAGGTGCTAACTCTGCTAGGAGCTAGGAAAGAGAGGCGCTTGGGCTAGAAAATATCCTGTCAGGGAAGTCAGGAAAAGTTCAGACTTTCAGGTTCTGAGTCTTTTTCAACCATGCTTACCTGAAATCATATGTTTTGATTAGCTACCGCAGCTATCTGTGCAAAACCTGGCATATTTCTCAGGACAGACAATCTATAAAATCAACTGATTTCTTCCCTCTGTGATAAGTTGTCGAGAATGGGATTTTTTGTTTAATTCCTCTGATTTGGGTGGTAGTAGAGCGATTTCTGGTCCGAGTACTCCACCAAAAGTCTTTCCCCAGTTCTTAAAAAAACAAACAACCAAACAAACAAAAACTCTGCAGTTTCTTTCTGTTCATATTATTGTTGTTGTCTAACCATTTCATAATCACTTATACATCTGTTGAATCAGCAGTAAGTACCTGAGCTGAGCTGATGATACTATTTAACTCCTAAGTGGAAAATCTTGCTGAGGAAGATGAAAAGAAAGAAAACATAATTCTTAAAACTCTTGAGTCTACACATTCTCAGTAGAATATGTAGTTATTAACTGTTTCTGATTATAATTCAATTCAATAACATTTATGATGTATGGAAATTGTACTATTGTTCCCAGTTATTCACCCCTCTTTCCCTGTAAAAATATTCTAGGTCTAATCTATTACTATGTGACTTACCTTCCTTGGGAGAGTAAACTCTGCCCACCTAGTATCAGCTTGGTCATGTGACTAGCTTTGGTCAAGGAGATAAGAGCAAATTTCAGGTATACCTGTTCTGAGTAAAAGCTTTAAGGATCTTCACATGTGTTTTCTTCATCTATCTCTTACTCTTTTCCCTCTGATGGAAGGATGACATATCCCAGAGGAGGCCTGCTACTTCTAATTCAGGATTCTGAAATGAAAAAGTCATGTGGAGCACAACCAAGTGAGAATCAAGCCTGTGTGGTGATAGCCTTCCATAGTGAAAGCTGACTCATATATTAAATACCACAGGTGTGAATCAAAAGGACTATGGTTCCAGCCCTGGAGGCACTAGTTCTTATGTAGTGTTTTATAAATCCTGAGAAGTGTTAGAGGCCACAGTGAATTTGAGTCATTAAAGTAAACTTCATTCATACACACACACACACACACACACACACACACACCTTCTAGGTTCTCTGTAGGATATGAAGATACAACTCCTTTCTCCCTAATGCAAAATGCAAATTTTAAAAAGAGTCAGTATGATACACCTAAATTTAGAAAAACAAGACAAAAGAGTATCTCATAATTCCCTTTTGATTTATCAATCTCTGTACCCCTGTTACTTCTTTATTTTAATTCTAAAGCTTAGCAATTAGGATTAGTAGCTTCTTGATTGTCCTCATTCTCATAACCAAATAAGAAGAGCAATTTGCTCAATTCCTCTGCAAATGATTTGAGTGGGGCCTGATTTCAACCCCTGTGGCTGATATCGAGTATTCCCAATGTCCATTCTTTGGATCTGAGCTAACTTCTCAACTCTAACAAATAGTTGCCTTGATATGTGCCTATGATGTCTTAAAGCTAGAAGGCCATCAGCAGCACAAACAGAAAACCTACAAATTCCCAGAGTACAACATTCTGTGAGTATAAGTACATTTGGTGAATTTACAATAGTTGGTAGATTCTAATAGCACTCTTCAGTATTTATCATTTGGGATAAAATGACATATTTACAAACAAAGTGCTCCTGGAAGAAATGCAGTGTCATGATCCAGTATCCAGGCACTTATAGAAAGGTCTGATCAATCCAATTCTAAGGTGTGTTCTAATATTGCAGGATATACTTGTGTCTGAGAGATTATTTTCATGAATTGTCTCCTTATACTCTTCTTGTGTTCTTACTATTTCAGAGAAAAAACACAAGTTATACTTGTAGTATTTCCATGTTAATCGCTACAATAGAGTACATTCTAAGGGAAAGAAACAGAGAAAGAGCAAGTAGAGATAAACTGATAGAAAGGAGGCCAAAATAAAAGGAGAAAGAGTCAGGGAAGGAGGGAAGGAAGGAAGGGGCAGCTGATGAAAGAGGTAGAAAGGAAGAGGCATAACTGAAGAATAAAGAAAATGAAAAGCAAAGATGTGACTTGAGGTAGTAGAAGCTGGGAGAAAGGGAAGAATGTGAGAAGTGGGGAGAAAGGGTAGAGACAAAAAGTGGTGCTTTGAAGACAGTGTAAATGAAGAGAAAAAACTAAAGTTAATAGCTAAGAAAAGATGAAAACTGAGAATTTTATTTATTTTTTTAAACATCTTTATTGGAGTATAATTGCTTTACAATGGTGTGTTAGTTTCTGCTTTATAACAAAGTGAATCAGTTATACATATACATGTGTCCCCATATCTCTTCCTTCTTGCATCTCCCTCCCTCCCACCCTCCCTATCCCACCCCTCTAGGTGGTCACAAAGCACGGAGCTGATCTCCCTGTGCTATGCGGATTCTTCCCACTAGCTATCTATTTTACGTTTGTTAGTGTATATATGTCCATGCCTCTCTCTCGCTTTGTCACAGCTTACCCTTACCCCTCCCCATATCCTCAAGTCTAGACCTACCTCTAGTAGGTCTGTGTCTTTATTCCCGTCTTGCCCCTAGGTTCTTCATGACCATTTTTTTTTTTAGATTCCATATATATGTGTTAGTGTATGGTATTTGAAAACTGAGCATTTTAAAATGAGAAAATAATCATTTTAAATCTTATTGTAAATATGAGAACCAGGGGAAATGTTGAAGGATTTAAGGATCTAGAGGAATATGGTGACACAGGGGACAAAATGGAAGTAAGGGTAAGAAGAGGCAGGGTTTAAAATAGTCAACTGTTACACACTAGAGGAAATGGCACAGAAAGAAAAGTTAGAAATGAGAAACTAGAAAAGCATTGATTTTTTTTGTTTACTATTATAATTACATTTTGTCTTTTTAACTTTTTATTATTGTAAATGGATAGTCCCAACAATACCAGTATTGGATACTGTGCATCATTCTCTAGGTTATATTACATATATAAATCTGGAACACTATTGGATGAAAATGCAACCCAAAGGGCAAGCACACATAAAAGTCAAAGATAAACTATAACTTGACAATATGCACACAAAAGTCATCTGTTCCAAATTATATACCCTTAGCTTCCTAATGCCAACTTTAAATTATGTTTGCCTTTCTCGTGCACTTTCAGACTTGTTAAGCAGAATCACAAACTAATATTTGTTTTAGTATTTATTTGGAGGAGAATCATCTCTCATTGCAGTTAAGTCAGGGAAGGTGGTGGAATCATACACCTTCTCACTTTGACAGATGGAGATGACCCATCTTACATACAGACTGGTTCCTTCTGACATCTCCATGTGGACTTTCCCCTACATCGTCTGAAGAGGGGCTCTTCTTCTCTGCACATATTTCCTTTTGTAGGTTTTTCACACTCTCGTCTCAGGGAATTAAGTTCTTTCCTTTGGGAATAAATTTTATTTGAGCTGAGAAAAGGATTGAGGCATCAGTACCCTTCATGCAAGTAAGAAAAATAAAAGATTCTCTTGCAGTATTTGTGCTTGGTCTTTGCCAGGCCAGGCTGAAGTTTGCTGTCTTCAAAAGTAGGAAGTCTTTTGCAGAATAAGCTGCTTGCCAGATTTAGCCTGGGCCTCATGGGCCTGAGATTTACTGTTTTTAATCTTTTCTTCTGATGGACATTCTAAATACCTGTTTCATGCAATGTTTAATTTCAGCACAGCAGGTATTAGTGTATCCAAAAATGGGAATAAGCCACCTGTTTCCTTGTATGATGAAATGCCTAAAACACAGCTAGGTTTTTACAGCATCTAGTCTTTTATACCCTTAACAGCCAGTGCCTATTCCTTTAAAAATCATACTTTCGATGGATTCCTCTGACCTTTTCTAAGATAATCATCCATAGCACATCTTCCCCACTAAGAATGTGAAACTCCACATCTGTATTCATCTGGACAGGTTTTGAACTGAGACTCACACACAGGAGAAAGGTTTAGGGTTGCTTCCCTTTAACAAGATGGCAGGCCTAGGATATCAAAGAAAAGCAATCTCTCTAAATTTTTCTGGGCAACTGTTTAGAAATTATCTTCAAGAGAAATTATCTTCAAAATTGTCAGCAACTCCATTAACAATACCTTTGTTAAAACTTACATAATCTAAAGAAATGTTCAATCCTTAGTGTTCAAAGAAGAATTCACCTCGATGGGATATGACTTGTGAAGCTAATACAACAATGGTAGACTAATAGGCTCAGTACAATATTTAAAAGAGAAGGCAATTGCCTCTTTTTTTTCTTTTTTATTGTTTACTTTTATTTATTGCCTCTTTAACTTCTCCAAGAAGGCAGGCCAAAAGGATTGACCATGCAGTTATATAAACTTACAAAACATGCACATACACACACACATACACACACACACACACACACACACACTGCAAAGGAGAGGGAAAAAAACAGACATTTTCATATAGGAAAAGAGCAAGTCATCCATGCATTCAAGAGTGAGGGGGTTCCTTACGTTAACAGAAAAACGATATCAGTCAACAAGTATATATTAGGTGTGTGTACCTAACTGGCCCAGTGTGAAACGTTTTCCACATGAGATATGTAATTCTCTATGATGAAAGCACTTCAGTGTCCCTTCTCCAAGACTTACCCATTTCTTTTTCCCCCAGAGTCCCCTCCTACCACTTCCCCTTTGTCCCTTTCAGAAATAAATACAGAGATAAAATTAAAATTTTATAAAATATTCTTTAAAGGGGAAAGCATAGAATTAAGTGGGCTCAGCAAATCTCAGGAAGTAAAGAGAAGAAATTATTAAGAATAAAGAGCTCAGATAAAATGTCTTGTCCCCTTCAATCTGTTCTCCAGATTGCAACTAGGAGGATGACTCCACAGATCAAAGCTGATAATAATACTGATAAATTAAATTTGATAATTATATTGATAATGTTCATCAGAGCTGCCACTCACTGAGTACTTTACACATGCCAGGCATCATAGTATATACTTTCTGTACTTGACTTTCTCTCATCATATCAGTCCCCTGTTAAAATGGCTCTATTTACAATAGCCCAGAGATGGAAACAACCTAAGTGTCCATCATCGGATGAATGGATAAAGAAGATGTGGCACATATATACAATAGAATATTACTCAGCCATAAAAAGAAATGAAATTGAGCTATTTGTAATGAGATGGATAGACCTAGAGTCTGTCATACAGAGGGAAGTAAGTCAGAAAGAGAAAGACAAATACCATATGCTAACACATATATATGGAATTTAAGAAAAAAAATATCATGAAGAACCTAGAGGTAAGACAGGAATAAAGACACAGACCTACTAGAGAATGGACTTGAGGATATGGGGAGGGGGAAGGGTAAGCTGTGACAAAGTGAGAGAGAGGCATGGACATATATACACGACCAAACGTAAAATAGATAGCTAGTGGGAAGCAGCCGCATAGCACAGGGAGATCAGCTCGGTGCTTTGTGACCACCTAGAGGGGTGGGATAGGGAGGGTGGGAGGGAGGGAGAAGCAAGAGGGAAGAGATATGGGAGATATGTATAACTGATTCACTTTGTTATAAAGCAGAAACTAACACACCATTGTAAAGCAATTATACTCCAATAAAGATGTAAATAAATAAATAAATAAATAAATAAATAATGGGTTGCTTTAAACCACATTTGAAAAAAAAAAAAACCCTAATAGCAGAATAGAGAAGACCTTGTTAAATCTCACCTCTCTTTAACCTTTTCAGTCTCATTTCCTACTACTTATGTTCCATACACCACTCTTCAAGGAATTCTTTCAGTTCTTCTAATATACCTTGATCTCTCTCACTTTAGGACCAGTCTTACTTAGTTTGAAGGCCTCAACTACCATATCACTTCCTCCAGGGAGCTTTTTCTGACCTTATGCATTCTGGAGAGCCATCTCTTCCCATGCACAGAGCACCTGTGTTCACTGTCATTAATGCACTTATTTGGATGTATTATCACTTCCTGTAACCATATTCTCCATTAGACCATAAATTTCATATGGACAGAGAGACTGAATGCCAGACTTACAGATTGTTTTATTAAATGTTTATAGAATTAATGAATGAATAAGTAAATTCCCATCCTGTGTGTTGCTTAAAGGGAGAGGAAGCAGAAGTGACTCTCCCTGTCTAAAATGTAAGCCTACCATCCCCCAGATGGGAGTATAGAATTCAATGTCTCTGGTATTCATGTCCTATGAAGTCTGTTCATACCCAAAGAACCGTGGGGTATTTTCCCTGTAGTCTAGCACAGTGTTCTGTGAAATGGGTTATGTAGGATGATAATTTGTTATGCAGGAAAAGGATATCGTGATGTTCATTTATATTTATATAAAAATAAGTTTTATAAGTATTTGCTCTTTTATTCAACTTTCATGCCCATCCCAATGTGCACGTACATTGGGCAGTCTTGACTGGAGTGCCAACCACTAGACTTTGAGGAGAGGGAATGAAAGCACACACAACATGCCATTACTGAGGGTTACACCATGTACTGATAAAATGGATTTATGTAGTCTGTCATCCAACTTTAGTTACACTAACCTCACAAAGTGGACACCTTATGTCTTTAAACTGCTACAAAACTACAGCTTGAAATGAATGCAGATTAAAAAACTACAGATCAAAGATGAAAACAATAATGTAAGCACAAGCTGACGTCTACTCTTCCTAGCTTGAGCTCTTCAACAGCCACGTTACTAACTAAAAGAAGGGCAATATAATTTTATATGGTAATAAGTCAACCAAATATAATCAAAATCTGTTTTAAAGCAGCTACATTCATTGTCATAAATGATAAATTTTGCCCTGGGCATTGTGTTTTAGATGTTAACTGATGATAGTGGCACATGTATATAATTTATAAACAAACATGTATAGATATGTGCTCAAGGGATTTTTTTATTGAGGACTGTTCAACCGAAAGAACTTGTAGAACATTGGTCCAGGAAGGAGCAAGTCCCTTCCTTCTTGCCCATTCTACTTTCCACCCTGTCTCTCTTTGTCCTCTCAAAGCCTGAAGCCTTGTACTTCTTTAAAGGCCACTCTATTGTCCATCCAATCCTGTGATGCCTGCCCACTTCTCATCCGGGCCAACCCTCTGCTGTTGTAGAAGTAAAGCCACTGAATCAATGGTAAGCTGTGGCTTTTAAGTCAAAACTATAAGGCACTGGAGAAACATCTCCATTGAATATTCCCTTAGTATCTTTGACAGTGCAAAAGAGACACTAGCAACTCCAGAAGACAATGAAATATAAGCCATAGTCCCTGCCGCAAGGAACTGGTTAAAAGAGTACAAATTAGCGAATAGTTAGAAAAGATGGACCTGTGTCACTAGTGTCCAATTCTTCCTTCTTTCTCCTGATCTCAAGACCAGTAAGCAGGCTTCCTTCCATGATCCCACGTCTGGAAGTAAGTGTGGGCCCACGAACAGAGCCTCCCTATTTTCCACTCTGATATTCACTAGTGTCACTGCAAAGGCTTTCACCTCATCACACAAAATGTATTATAAAATTTCACAAAGGCCAAAACTATCAATAAATAGTGATTTATTGGATCTGGATTGAAACTGTAGGACCTATCAATATACAAGGTTTTGATGACTTTACTGAAAATTCCAGAAATACAACAGTTGTCTTGAAGAATGCAGGTGCTCATTGAGGGTTGTCCTAGATGAGATTTTTAAGATCCCTGCTTAAAATTTGACATATTAATGATCTACTATTCAACCCAATATTTCTTGCTATGAAACTGTTTAAAGGAATTCACTCACCATTGTCCTTGTTAGTTGGAAATGAATGCTTATCGATCCCAGTATTGATCTACTACTTTAGATAAAAACAGTACTTTTCAAAGTACACTCAAAAGAGTTTAAGGACTAAAGTAAAAATGTAACTTATGCTGGTTACTAGGTAATTGATCACAACTGATTTTGCTACCATAGAACATAACTTACTGTGACACTGCTTATCTGGGCTCCAGAGTCAGCCCTCATTGAACTGTGCATTATGTATGAATGATTGATGTGGGTTTGAATATTTTGTTAGATTCACCTTTCAATCCACTTTATGTAGCTGACGTACAGAAAAGATGAGTCCTATTGAAAAATTCTCCAGGATGAATGTAACAATTATGAATTTAAGTGATCTCTGGTGATTTTGTTCACCTGATCAAGCTAATTCCTGCTTTGTTTAGAATCAGAAACCAAAGTCAAGCCTGGTTCATTTGGGCAGTATTTTTCCAAAGGAAATATCTTTTTTGTCTGTGTCAGAAATTTTAAAAATAAAAACTGGCTGAAACCCTACGAAGTTCAGAGAAAAAGAAAGCAGTCAGGTATATGTGCGTAGAGAAACAGCAAAAGATGTGTCTCTTGGTAGCTGTAACATTTGACCTTTATATCCTGACCCACCTTAATTCAACCTATTTATACATATCATTGTAACTAACTGAAATATATATTTTTAACATTTGCAAGGGATTAGATTAAAGCTCATACAAATGGCAGTGGACATACAGTGATATAATGCCTTCTCCATCAGATTATGGACTGTGAATTCATGATCTCTTTGTCCACATAAGAACAGGGTTTGACGATGTAAAATGACAGCTGTTTTCATCCAGCTTTTCTTCCCAGTCTATTTCACACAACAGTCCATCATTAGAGATCATTACTGTATTACTATTGTTAACAAGGAAGAATAAAGCCTATGCCTTCGTCTCTCTTAGATATAATAAGTCTTAGGGAAGAAGAGTACCCTAAAGGCCCTTCGCTTCTAAAAATGATTAAACTTCATTCAAATCACAGCCTGTAACCCACTTCTGGGCATAGTATCAAAGTCAGCTCCATAGGTGTGATCTAAGGCAGGGTACTATTCCTGCCTCAGGTTTTGCACAAGAGTAGTTTGCATGCATTATCCTCAAAGAACAGATTGCCTTTTACCAAAATCCTATGCATTTTGGCACTTGGTGAGTGTCTTAGATGGCATTAACTGTAAAACATTTCTTTTTACATAATTATGGCTTTGTTTTGAGTGTGTGCTAAGATGGTTGTAAAAGTTTTAAATGTGAAGTGCTTGGGGAACCAGAGAAAAATCTTTGAGCAAAAATGAAACCCTGTTGTTAACAATTAAAGTTCAACATTTTCCTGACAGTCTTTCAAAACTTAAGGAAATAAAGAAAAACTCTACGTTATTATTTTAATAATTGTTCCCCAAATTACACCATTATCAGAAATGTATAGAAAATACAAGTTGTGATGATTGCAAAACACCTGGAGAATTAGAGCTATTGTCTTCTGGGTAAATTTATGTAGCAATAAGACCACCTTTGTCAATAACTGATGAAAATAAATGCAGAGAGGCCTGGTGTTCGTTCTAATAATGAGAAATCCTTCGTGGTGCTCAGGAAAGGTCTTTGCCTCAGGCGTTTACTCTGATGCCTGAATCCACCAACCTTGCCATGAATGTGTTAATTGACATGCTTGTATAAATTTTAGTCAAGCCATAATATTTTTGCATGGCAACTATTAAAAACATTTTTTCTCTTAATTTCACCAGGGAAGCTGAGACTCTGAATTTTTCCCCCTTGCAGGAGGGAATAATTTAGAATTTCTTCCATCCCTGTCAGAAGTTGAACAGACGAACAAAACAGATTCTTCAGAGACAATTTTACACAGAGTTACATCCATCCAATTCAATTATAAATTAAATTGACTAACGAACCATAGCTCATTATGGGAATCAATTACTCAGAACTGTCTTTGGACCAAAAATGTGGAAAATAAAAAATAATGGTCATACTTCAATATACCAGATTGTCAACGTTTGAAAGCTCTGTTTTTCTCTAGCTTGGCATAGTTCAACGCCAAAAAGAAATGATAATCATTTGTTTTACAGCTCCTAGAGATGTTCCCATTTTACGAAGACTAGTTAATTCTTGAGTTTTGATCTCTTTGGGACGAGTACCTCAGGCTTTTCTGAGATGACAGGCCAACAACCCTGGAGTCATGTAATCGCATGGGGATCTTTCAGATCAACTTATGCAAATGTGTTATTAAAAGGAGTCTCGTTTTAGCCTCTAGTGCCACCCAAGCAATAAGAGTCAAAAATCTTGGGAGGTCATGTTAAAAGCATTTTATTAATAAAACGATTCCAGTAACAGGATGGAGGTGGGGCATCACCCTCTGGAGCATTTTCGGTCCAATTGTTTGGTAAAAGGAAATCTGTGGAGAGTCCAATGGCTGCCTTATTTACCGAGCGGTAGGTCCTGATAAAGGAATAGTATTAGAACAATAAGACTCTCCAAAATCTTTCTCCTTTTGTAGTCCACGGCCCAGAAATTTTCCATCTGTTACAGTGAATTAAAAAACTGTTCTGCTTTGAGTGTGTGTAGGTAAGGGTGGGATGCATGAGCACATACATGTATCAACATTGGGTATGTGTGATAACACAGTGCAGGAGTCTGTTGCCCACATAACGTATCACAGTAAGGTGATCAAAGAACAGCGCTAAGACTTTTTTATAAACTGAACTTCTAAAGATGCCTTTTTTTTTATGTACTTCTTATTCACCCACACTTGAAGGGTAGCAAGAATAGATATTTCGAATTCAAGTGTTTACCTAAAGAACTAAGATCTCTAAAAAAAGGAAAAAAACCCACTTCTTTGTGTATTTTTCTCATCCAAGAAAGCCAAAAGGAAATTGTTCACCCAGGAAAAGCAGTACCATACATGAAACAAGTTAATCCTCATAAATATGTAATTCAGCATCATTTTGCTTAGAACCTCATATTTTTAAAACATCCACTCCTCAAAATGGATAAAATCTGAGTTTGTTTCACCAGAACATTATTTTTTAAAAAACATCAGACATAGGAGAGAAGTGGCTGGAAATTTCCAAATGTGCATTTTGACTGATAAAGTGAGGATGGGGAGAGCGGCTTCCTTATTTGTTTACTTTTTTACCATTAGAACAAGGGGGAAGAATAGTTGCATTTCCCATTATGCTCAACAGAAAGGGAAGAATGACAAATGGACACATAATTAGAAATATAAGCATTTAATGAAAGGTCCCTTGAAAAATCATTTCAATAAATGGGGCCATAGTTCAGGAATTCATGTTCAGGGTTCATAACTCATAGTGCAGAGATTACATAGTGTGTTTTGGATCATTTAAAAGGGAGGTTGGTTGATTTTTGCATAAACACAGCTCAACTCATTGTTTCAATGGCTTTCTCATTTGTGAACAGCTCAAACCTTGGGGTCAGGTTTGGATTCAAATCCTGACTCTGTCCTTTACTGTCTGGGAGAAAATGAGCAAGTCCACCTCTCTATACCTCAGTTTCCTGAGCCCTAAAACTGGAATAATAATAATACGCATTTCCTAATGTTGCCAGAAGAATCAAATAAGATAATTCACTCAAAGTACTTAACATGATGCCTGGCACACATACGTGTTAGCTATTATTCCTGTTATGGTTGTTCTTCTTATTTTATAATTTCAGAATAGGCAACAGTACAATTCCAAACCCAAAGGGAAGAATCTCTTTATACCTTATTCTCAAGCACTTTGTTAAAACTGGACCATGTCCTGTTTCTCAAATTGCCTGCCAATGTAGGCCTTGAGTAGTTTGTAAGGCTGCTTACAAACACTGGAATGGTACCCAGGCTCTGCAGCTGGGCAGCCCGGGGACTCCTGTGGAGCACGTAGTGCAACTGTTTTTCTTCAGTTGCCTCATCCTGCTGGTGGCTCCACCACTTCCCAGTTCTTGGCCACATCCCCAAACCAATCCATGGTCAAGGGCCACCCCTCAAACAGAAGGTCATCACAGAAGATCACTGCTATCTTAATGAAAGCTGCCCTGCAGTCTATACACACTCAGGACTGGAAAATCAGATGGTATTCCTGATCATCTGTCAGAATGTTGCAGGAATGCTTCTTAAAGGCCCCAAGCATGATGGAACACTGTACTGCATGAATGTCTTGCTCTTGAGACCACGTGCAATTGAATATTCATGTTATCAGAAGTAAATACCTTTCTCTTTACTCCTTCATGTAATGATAGGCCAAGAATCTAAGTTTGAGAAGCTGAAATCAGACTTGCACTATATCACAGGAGTTCTTGGCAAAGCCTTCTGCTGTTTTAATTTTAGCCAATTAGAAGAGCCAATCTTCTTTTCGTTCAGAAATGTATTAAAAGATATCACATTCAAAGGCTGGACATGCCCACAATTAATTACTGGTGTCCAGCTAAAAGTCTATCATTAGCTATTGCCATGACAACCTTTAGAAGGCCTTGGCCCACCTGTTGCAAGATAGAAACAGCATTAGGCAGTTGGTTCCTGTGCTTGGCCTCCCTCTGGCCTATGGGGAATTCATACTAATTAGAATTAGTTGTCCTTCTGTAGTCCAGCTCCTGACACAAATTGCATTCTGTAGCTTTTTGTTCCACTTGAGTTCACAGACAAATTAGACCATGCCATGTTTGAAATGAAGCAAGGCAATATAAAAGGATTTTATGTAATTGGCTAATATACTTTAACATTTTAACTAATATCTTCAGTGTTGGTTTCTTGGAAGGGAGCTTGTTTACTTTCTTCTTTTACTCAAGAGTTGTTTATGATCATACAGCATGTAATTTTAAGATGGCTTGTTTGGGTGTCATTAACCCATTGTCAGGCTCAACTGCATGTAGAACAAAACAAGTGACCTTTAAAAATGATAGTTTGAAATGGTCCCATGGTGATGGTGAAGAGAAGTACAAACAGCAAAGAAAACGAAAGGACCCTTTCTCACATCTCACTAAAGAGAAACTTGATTGAAAACAAGAGCCCATAGAGGAAGAGCCATAATGAAACAGAAAAGCCAGGAAATGAAAGAAATTATAAGGATGTTAGCATGTGCAGCTTTGCCAGAAAGACTGGGCCACAGGCTCTGTGAGATCCAACAAGATGCAGCCACAGGACCCACTGAGGGAGACTTGAGAAGAGAAACACTGGTTAATGTTGCCCAGGAAAGACTAACTTTTAGCATATCAGGATTTTAGGAGTGAAGTGAGGAGATGCCACAAGTGTTGTATCTTATGCTGCATCTTCCTGTGCAGGAGAAGAGGAGGGCATTGGCCATGGAACAGTGTCATCTAAGAAGTAAAGTCTACATAGTCTTTCTAATCACACTGTGGAATCATTTTAGTTATTTTTAGAAATAGTAAAACTCCAAAACACAAAGTAAAATTGATGGCCTAGGAATTCTGGTTAGATTTTTCGCGGAGCTGAGGGAGCCTGGAAGCCTCAGTTTGCCTACCCCTGTTTAGTCAAGAACCAGAAATAAGACTTGATTCTGTGCTTTGCCTTTCCTGTCCAGGTACCTAAGTTTCCAAGAACTCATGAGACAAATGATCTCATGCTTGTTATTGACTTTCTCTCTATACAAGAGGTTTTCTAAGCAAAGTATCTTAACCTTCCCACAAACAAGTAAGATGAAGTTTATTTTTATTTTAAAAAGACCCAGTGAGAGCTAAGAGAGTGTTCCTTTCACAATAGATGTGTTTTTAGTTGGGGAAGACAGTTGCAAAACCACCATTTGCTTGTTCATGAAAGGAACTGTAAGTAGTTTTAAAATAAAATCTATACACATCCCAAATTCATTCTCCAAGCTACCATATCAGCCTCATATTGTTCAGAATGGGACCGAGGCCAAGAACAAACATCTCTCTTCCTTTCCCTGACTTTGAATCTGAATTCTGAAATGATAAGAGGTACTTTAAAATTCTTAAAATAGATGGATTTAGGAATGTCTGAGCCAAGGTAGCGCCTAGTTACTCATAGATAAGCCAGCACTGCCTTAGTGAGTGCATTAAATGGAAAATGTATAAAATGTGCGAAATGTGCAAGAAAAATCACTAAAAAGTCCAAGGAAATTTTAAAGTCTCAAGTTAACAGAAAATTACCTATCTTTTCATTTTTTTCTGTTCTAAAGTACTGCAAAACTACTTGAGAACAAGAAAGCCGTTCATTTGAAAACAAACACTTTCCAAATGAAAGTGCTAAGGTGTTTATCAAAGAACAGGACTCTCCACATTTTCTGTGTTGGGAAATTTTGTTTATTTATTAGTTTGTATAACTCTCCTTTTCCTTGAGCCACTAGGGAGAGAGCAAAAAAATTTTTTTTTCACTACACATCCATAACAGATAACATCAGTAATAATGACATAAATGAAAGGGAACCACAAAACATGTGGTTTGTAAACCACATCACAGCCCCAGTTGAGCAGGCCAGATTAGTTAATTGACTTGCCAGCACAAACAGGGTGAACAATACACAGAAGTGTCTCCACTGGCTTGCTCGAGTATAACATGGGCAACCCTGAAAGATATTTCAGTTGATCTGAATGTTTTTGTGGGTAAGTTACTCATTAAGGACAGAGGTTCCATGGGGAAGATGCAGAATTGGTCCCTCTCTAATAGAACTCAACTCACATTTATATCAAGATTTATCCTGGAGTCACCTTTTCCAGTAGGGCTTTTCTCCTCTTCCCTACTGCTCTCCCAAATTTAGATGAGGTACGCCTTCTTTGTCCTCCTGTGACAAAATGTGCCTGTCTCTAGCTTCACTCTTCACCTTTTTTTGGCATTCTCTCCAGTCTATAGATTTCCAAAGCAAAGTAGCTTCATTTTTCCATGAATACCAAGTAAGACACAGAAATTAGGTGTACTCAAAGGGACCCAAAATAAGAGCTGAAAAAATGTCCCTACCAATGTTTTGTATTCTTCTGATTATACACCTGCTTCCTGTACCAGTCTATGAGCATTGGAAGGCAAAACACCTAATACCCCCTAATACCTACTGTCATGCCTGGGGCATAGTAGATGCCTAATAACTGTTTGATGAATGAATACATGACTTGAATGAATTTCATTTTATGGGACGACCATGGTAAAATAGCAGTAAAGTGTGACATTTATCTTTACTCCACCTGCTTCTCAAGTTGGGTTAAACAAGGTCATTTTAGCTGATTAGCATTTTAGTAAAGAATAGGGGTGCTTTGGAAAAATGCTGCCAGCAGCCAACTCTTTGCAGAAGATCTGCCTAACCAGACATAAAGTGTTTAAATTAGCAAATAATATGTCCCCTTTGGTCCTGACACAGTCCATCACTCTTGGCTTCTGAAGAAACTGTAAGAGGGAGAAGAAGGACCATTTGTAAAGCCCAAGAGAGGAACAGTGCTAAAGCCAGAGAGCTCTGAGGTCTCAATGGCGACTAATGGAGACTTGCCAGGGCAACTGACCAACAGCCTTTATTCCTCAGCTTAATTGTTCATGGCGATCTGAAAATTTTTGCCGCTTCCTGAAGAGTAGATCTCAACTGTGATGTAATATTGGGGAAAACATAGGCCTAAAGCTAAAAGTCACATTTAAGGTAACTCTGGGCTGACAACTCCTGAGCCGATCACAATAACCTCTTAATTTTTGCTTTTAACATTCTAGGGTTCTGAAATACTCTTGGAGTGAAAACGAAAGGAAAGATGAGGTTCCTTGTGATTGATAGGTACTTCTAAGGCCTGGTGTCTCTCCACAGTTAATCTTGTTGATATGACCTTTCTTCACATTTCTTTATTTTTAAGTCACCAAGGCATTTCTCTGAAAAGATCATCTGTTGCAAAAGGCCCCAAAGCAAGTATAAAGGAGAGAAGAAAATCATTCATCAAAATTGTATGAATTTGTAATTCATAATAGGCAAGAGGCAATTTAAGGAGATGGCTTTCTACCACTGACACTGTTGTCAAAATAAATGTGGGGAAGATAGTTATAGTAATTAACAAAAGTTAATTTTACTTTGTCATGAGATAAGGCTCAGTTTGATTTCTGATTCAGAGAAGATCCATACCGGGGCTTCCCTGGTGGCGCAGTGGTTGAGAGTCCACCTGCTGATGCAGGGGACACGGGTTCGTGTCCCAGTCCGGGAAGATCCCACATGCCGCAGAGCGGCTGGACCCGTGAGCCATGGCCGCTGATCCTGCACGTCCAGAGTCTGTGCTCCGCAACGGGAGAGGCCACAACAGTGAGAGGCCCACGTATCGCAAAAAAAAAAAAAAGAGAGAGAAGATCCATACCAAAGCTTTTTCTTCATTGCTGTCGATTATTATAAATTTAGACTAGGGATGCATATCAGTTTCTCAACTATTGACTTGCATTAGAAAAACACTCCATCAACACCCAAATGCTTTAACCACAGCCTTCAGTCTTTTCTCCTATCTCCAATCCATGATTCCTTCACCTACTCAGCAAAGAAGGTTGACATTATATTCTACTTAAGCCAAACAGAAAAATCTTAGGCCCCAGAATATATTTTTCAGATGAAGGTGTTAGCTTTCTTGCTAGAAAGTAATGTTCTTTAAAGAGCCCCTGAGTCTGTTTGAATATGGTCATCCAAGAATCACATGATCCAGCAGCAAGTGAAATTCCTCTAGCAAACAAACCACAGGAGTGATCATATCCTCCAAGTCAGAGTTTAATAATAATCATGCAGTCGTCTGAGGAATTGGTGTTTTGTAAGACTAACAAGCTTCAAGGTGCAGCGGCATACATGAACACACATCTGTCTGTTGGGGAACTCTTGGCATCCATTTAGCCTCCCATTATAAATGGGGCAGAAGAAAATATACATACTACATTTCTTTAGTAATTGAAGCAATTAGATAACCTCATTCTTAGATGCTTATAGCATTCCTCATTAAGTTTGACTACGTTTATGAATATTTTGTGCCTGACTACATTTATGTACATTTTGTGCCAACTTTACCTTTAAAAAAGAAAAAAGAAGATAAATGAAAGACTTTAGTTATCAAAGCTTGGTTGGGAGGTGAGAAATGTGCCACAAATGTGGAGGCCCAAGGTTCTCTTCTGGTGCCATATCAAAATAGCCTGTGATTGAATCTGCACTTGGGAAGAGGCTAGGTGACCTTGAGAAAGTTATAACACTTCTCTTGGCTCAGTTTCCTTGTCAAGAATTGGGGGTGGGTAAGATGATCACTAGGTCAATTTCCAGCTCTGACATTTAGTAAGCCAGGCCAAGATTGGCAATGGCTAGCTTTAGAAAGATAAAGAACTGACTGTTTCTCCCCAAACAAAATGCTAAGCTCTCTAGACAAGAGCATACACAGCCTTTGTTTTTGTTGTTTAGGTAGAAGGAGAAGAAAATTAAAAGAAAATGATGCCACTGTATCAGTTAGCTATTGCTGTATAATGAATCACATCAAAACTCAGTGGCTTCAAACAAAAATATTTATTGTTTTTCATGAGTTTATGGATCAGCTGAAAGTTGGCTGGTCTGGGTCAGACTCAGCTCACCTTAGCAGGGCATATTCACCTGTTTGTATTCAGCTGGGGAGTTGTCTGAGGGCTGTTGGTGTAGGATAGCCTTCCTCACATGGGAGGAAGACATCCCTTCCTCACAGGGAGATGAAGGGGTGGTTGAGCGATGAATCTCTCAGCGTCCAGCAGGTCAGGTCAGGCTTGTTCTTTCTTGAGATATAGTCTCAGAACTGGCCTACTATCACTTCTGCCATGTTCTATAAGCCAGAACATGTTCCAGGAGTCAGGAAATAATATCTGCCTCTTGATGGGAAAAACTACAAGGTCGTATGGCGAAGGCTGTGGATGCAGGGAAGGGTGAAGAATCATGGTCACTTTTGCAATCAATCTACCACTGTCACAAATAATGTTTTTATGGCTGTGAGAATACAGTGGTAATCAAGATCCAATCATCACCTTCAAGAAAATCACAGTTTAGAGTAGGGGAAAGAACCTGACACAGCTAACTAGAATACAGTATAATAAATATTATAACTGTGGAGATAGTATGGGATCTAGATGTGGGGCAACTCCTGCTCAAGAGACTCAGGGAAAGCTTCTCAGAGGTGGTAACCTTTGAGCCAGCTCCTGTTCGTGTCTGGATCCTAGTGCCTGACTTGGTTCCTGGCTCACAGTAAGCACTCAGTAAATATCCGATGAATAAATAAATGAAGAATGAGGAGTTGGCACAAAGAGAATACAAAGAAAATCATTCCAAGGAGAAGAACCAGCATGAGGGAGGAAAAAAGGACTTACCATTTCATCTCTAAGAATATTTATATTTTCAACACGTGTTTGCTAAATGTCCACTAGGGATGAGGAACATGGACCCCAGGGAGTGGGAAGGAGACCAAATCCTTACTTATACTCCCCTCCATGTAAGGGAGGATGCCTACCTCCTGCAACTCCTGTGCTCCCCTCACACAGACATCATCACCACTACCCTCCATGTGATGAAATCAACGTTGGTGAACCCAGTGAGGATGTGAGCCTATGGCATCTAGTAGGCTGCTCAAAACTCAAGATGCACTCATTCCACAGTGGCAAGATCCCTGGTTCATATCTCATCAAAAGCCCTCATTTTTACTCTTTAAAAAAAAAGTGCTCAAAAAGGAGGCAATCCATAAATAATGTTACTAGTTGGAATCCCAGACTATCTTAGAATACTTTCTACGTTTTATGGAAAGCATATTTTGGTCCTGGGGCGTGTACATGCCTTGCATAGTTTTGCAGATCTTGTAAATATTGGGTTGGCCAAAAAGTTCGTTCAGGTTTTTACAGAAAACCCAGTAAATATACTGGTCAACCCAATATGTCAGTGCTTCTCTAAGTGGCATGGTGGTGGGTCAAGCTCCATCCTTTTCAATCTACTCCTTATTTCTTAAGGATAGTTGTCAAAGGTACAATACCATACGAGGTTTGCAGGGTGTTTTGGCTGGCTCAGGAACCTTTGTCGGTGGCTGCCCAAATCCTACAACTTGGGTTTCCTTCCTACATATAACACTCATGTGAAGTGGAAAGCTTAAGAATCCTTATCAAACATACCCAGAGTAACCCATCAAAGCATAAATAGAATACATAGATTAAAAGTATTAAATGTCCCTAAGTTTGTCTGCTTGAATTCTATTAGGCTTATCTTGACTTCTTTTAAGGGCTACAGACATAAGTTCATTTCCATGGGCTGAAATATAGCTCTCAAGTCCTTCTACTTGACTTTGTAATACTAAATAGACATGTATAATATTCAAATACTTAACAACCAGTAGGATATAGGTACTGACCAATCAGAATGTATATATGGAGATCCCATGTGTGCCAGTCATTAACCTAATTTGTTGGGGCGGCAGGGAGTTCTGGAAGAGGCATTGGTGGGTGGGGGCAGAGGTAGTAGGGGTACTTTTGGAACTCCTGGCTGCTGTCCTTGACCAACGATCACAGTTGGCCCTGAGCTGCATGGTACATACCTGGTTCACTCTGATGAACACCTGTCTCTCTGGTTATGATCAATCATGATCAAGCTCATTATAACATACTTTAAGATTGCTAAATCAAATATACTTCAATTAAAAAATATTACTGATTTCTCAAATCTAGGGATAAGGCCATGTAAAAATTGACAAATTTTCTTTGCCTTTATTTCAAGTAACAGCAAGAACCAGTCTTTGTTATTGTAGGGAAGAAATTATACTTTTAAGAAGACCAGGATGAGTAACAAATATTATGTGAAGTCAACTTGTTAAATGTGTCCTTAAAGTAAAACAGCTGCCAAAGTCATGTAAAACCAGACCTTGCTTTGGGTTAGCAATATCAACATCTCCTTTCTCCTCTTCCATCTCTTCCTCACAGACTTGGATTCTCTCAACCCACAGGTCCTTAGCTTGTGTGACTGGAGGTCTGGAAGTCTGATCTCTAGCAGTGCAGGCTTGTTGTAAAGAACTTGTGGAAAAACAATCCAAAGATCCAGTGTTCGGTGCAGGCACTGAGCTTCATTTCCACGTTGTTGTTTTTCTGGTCTTTAAAGGCAAATTCTTTACTGATGCAGTAAGACTGGAACTTGATCAACAGAACAAATGTTGCTTTAAACACCATAATGATAATAATTTAATCAAATGTGATTTGCTTTTAATAACTTTATTGGCCCTTTCATTTTGAAGAGTGGCCACGTGAATTATTTGCTCATGCATTTTTAACGAGAGGAAATAAATGCTTCTGCTTGTAGGAGCAGAAGACTAATGATGCTTATTCCCATACTCTTTGTTTCAAGGAACTAAGTCAGCTGACCCTGCCATTACAAGTGATCAGTCTGAAACTCCAGTCTTGATTGAGCCAGTGGCAGCATCGGACCTGGTCCTTTCTCTGAACCTTGAGGGCATCCGCCAGCCAGATCAATATTAACTAACATTTGCACTGTTCCTAATTGTTTACAAAGCACTTTCACTTATATGCGCTCCTTTAAACCATATGACTCCCATTTCACAGAAGAGACACTTGAAGTAAAATGGACTTGACCAATGTCACACCATGAGTAGTTGTGGCACTGGGACTTGAACACTTCAAGCTCCCACCTCTGCACTATGGTGGGTGGTGTGTTAATCTAATGAGCTTAGCAGGTCCATGGTGTAATTGTGAAAAGAACTGAATTCTGTTTATTCCTAAACCATACCCTCTCATACCACAGACCATCTGAAAAAGAAAGCACAAATAAATAATAAATAAATAATAAATCATTAAACCCACAAACTGCTGGGTGAACAGACTTTGCCAGGATACTGAGTTGGAATGATTCACATTAGAAAAGTTCATCCACTCATACCTAAGGGTCTCTCTAATTTAAGGGGTTTATAACAAGGGCAATATTGTTTCTGAACAATCTGAGAATACAGGACTAGGCCATCATTAAAGTATTTGTGAGTTGTTAAGGAACTTTCGATCTGCTAGAATTCAAAGCTCATGGAATGAATTGCCCATATTTTATACTTACCCTTATTTGTAAAACTTGCTTTACCAAAAATAAACTTTTAAAATTAAGTTGAAGTTGTGAATTTCAGATAGTCAAACCACAAACCAAATCGAGAGGACTGACTGGTGAAATTCGGTAATAATGCCAGAACACAGTTTTGATTCCTTAAAATTGATTATTAAACAAAGAACAAGGGCAGAGAAGAGGCTGGGGTAGAGATAGGAAATAGAAGGAAACATAAGTTGCAGTGGATCCCCCCCACCAGAGTCTCCTAAAAACTGCTTTGAGAAAGAAAAAAGTGACTAGTAAGTTTATTTATGCATTTTAAAAAGCACTGCCAATCCAATTTATCAGTTACTGTCTTGTGACAATTTATTCATTGTTCACTGTTAGAAGCCAGAAGTTACATAGAAATGCATGATTGGTGATAGCTTCTCTATTTCAATATGGTATAATAGAGATAACACAGTGCCCAAAAGCTCTGCAGCTGACTTTTTGTCTGCTTTGTCTCTTTTCATTACTCTATCAGAATCTTCATTTAATATAATCCAAAAAAGCAAGGTAATTGCTTCACTTATCAGTTATCATCGCTCTCGCATACTTACCGTGTCAAAATTATTTATGTGGACAGGCCAGGTTGATCTTGCTGCATTCAGAATCTTAAAATTTGAATAACTGTTCTGCCAGTTAGGTTATCAAAATTGCAATATAAGCAATAAGCTTCTGTTCTGGACGTTGGAGTGGGGAAAAGGAATAACCTCTTAGGTGTGCAGGTAGGAAGGGGAGTCCTGGACTAGGGTGGCCCTGAGAACCAGCTCTTTTGGCAAAAAAAGAGAGGAAATGGCCACAGAATGAAGGCCGTAACTGGAAGATTCATCGTGTAGCTCTATGACCAAGTAAAAGAGAAACGAAGCCAATTGAACAAGTCTTTTGGTGTTTTTCCTCAACAGTCGTTCCCTGAATAACTAATACAATTATTCTATAGGGCATGACAGACATTTCAACTTGGGTCTCGTATATCCACCTCTCCCCTTCTACTTGACCTCCCACAAATGAGTGTTGCATTTTCCTACTTGTTACTCATTTTTTAATTGTCAAGTTTTTGTTGCTTTAAAGATATATTAGGCTAATGCGGAAGGTGGCAGATTTTTAGTCTAGAAGTGAACATTTTTTTCTACAAAAATATGTGTTTTAGACAAGCCTTGTTTGGAGGCATCTAGGACTCTTTTTCTTTTACAAATGTTGTTAGTAAAAAGAAGCTACTTTAGAGTGTTCATTCTCAGCTCAGTATCAGGGACTGTGCTTATATTAGCAGAGAATGGTTAAGTCCATGTAAATTTTGATTCTTGTCAAATCTTGTGCATTCTTGAGGGTCTCAGAACCAATGAGGACTCTGTATCCTAATTCTTCCAGAGCCACTAACCCTTTCTCAAAATGTCTGTGGGGTCTGAGTCATTCTGGTACAGTGGGACCTTCTCATATTCAGCCAGTCATTCTCATATCCAGTCAGGGAATGAATAGAACTGATGGATGATATTCTCATGACCGTCTTAAGATCATCTTGGGCTATGTAATGGGTACTTTTTAATATTTTTCAAATTCTCTCAATGTGACAGATAATTCTTTTTAAACTTATTTACCCAGATCCTGCCACACTATTAGCTAGGATCTAACATCAATCACAAAGTTTTATCTAGGCTAATTGCAGTTTATTTCTTAATGTAGAGCTGATCCTTCATTGCACCTTTAATTCTTCACTTATGGTGGTTAGCCTTGGAGCTGGAAACATGTGAAAGAGAGCGCTAGGACATATTTGTGGTTTCCTCTTATTGCTGTTTTGGTACATTTTTTGAAACCAGGGTGTCAAATGCATGCTTAAAATCCAGTGTTTATATTAATTCTCTAGTAGCTGCCATTATCCTAGAAGTTAGAACTAAAGAGTAGGTGGATATCATGACTTTTAAAGACCCTTGCCAACCCTGGAATTCAATTCTAATTTAAAAATCTAACACAATGAGAATGTATTTGAAGACGGGTCCACACCTAGAAAAATAACCAATGTCCCAGTGCCTGGGAGAGTCTGGTATCTAGTGTACACTCAAATATGTGTTGGGTAAATGAATAAGTGAACAAGTGAATAGCTTGTCCCCCTAAATTTCAACCTTCAAAATGTCACTTAACACACAGCAAACGTTGAGCACCTCTACCACCTAACAGAGCTGTCTAAGGCCTGGCTCATACACCAACCCATTATAGACATTTCCTGATCACTTGGCACATTCTCTTCTGACTGCTATAGCACTGACACATACCACCTTGCATCGCGATGATGAATACACATCTTTTACATCCTGTCATGCTGAAGTCAGGAACCTGGAGTCAGGGACTGTGTCTATATAGTTTATTCCTCCCATAAAGACTGATGAAGCACCTTTATACACAATAAATATAAGTAAATATTTTATAAAAGAACGAACTGGCCTCAGCTTCTTCAATTGGTTAAATACAGATAATCATACTGAGGTCCTGCCCCATGATATAGCTATTATTTCATGATGCAGTGCCTGGAAGGCAGTATTTGAATGTACAGAACAAAGGAACACAGAAGACAGAAAACTAACTCAAAATGCAAGGCAAGAAAGGCTTCACAGGGTTCAGATTGGAAGGATAAGTAGAGAATTTCTAAGGGAAAGAAGGGAACTAGGTAGATCCCAGCAGAGGAAGCATTATAGACAAAGACCAGAGGTAAGAAAGATCTCATCAATTTATAGAGTCAGTGGATAATGCTGCCTGGGGACTCTGAGGGACCCCTGTTCTTTTTCTTCCACTCAATTATTACCTAAATGGTTCTCCTCAGTTAAAAAATGGGGGGATTCTCTTTGCCTTCTTAATTAAGACACCCTATATCAGCACTTGTTTCATTTTATTGGGTTTGATTTTGGAACAGTGATGACTTGGTTTATTGGAATCTTTTTTTTTTTTTTGCGGTACACGGGCCTCTCACTGTTGTGGCCTCTCCCGTTGCGGAGCACAGGCTCTGGACATGCAGGCCCAGAGGCCATGGCTCATGGGCCCAGCCGCTCCGCGGCATGTGGGATCTTCCCAGACCGGGGCACGAACCCGTGTCCCCTGCATCGGCAGGCGGACTCTCAACAACTGTGCCACCAGGGAAGCCCTATTGGAATCATTTTGAATTTAATTTTAAATTCTAGAGTAAGGCAGCCACCATCAGGTTTCAGTCATATATGCAAAATGTTAACATATATCCTACATACATATCAAGGAAGGATTTGGCATCTGAATTATGACTCTGTTAATATTTTCAATTTAACATCCTATGTCTGTATAATTAAGAACATCTAAAAGACCAACATATATTGGGCAAAAATGGAGAAATCTGGCCAAAATCCAGATGTCTTGAATTATCTAGATGTTTGACATGATATGGATTCAAATCCTAACAAAATGATGGTAATAAATATAATAAATAAAAATCCAGTACTTTACATTAAGAAACATTTAACTAGTTTTAGATACTTAATTTTATGTTGATATAAAAAATGAATACACTTCTTTTCTATTCATTACTGCCATTACTATATAAGACTGTCTAAAACTTATTTGGGTCAAGGTAATCAGTACTCACTGCTTTTTTACTCTATAAAAGGTCATTAATTCTCAAACAACTTTTTATGGCCTTTTAAATATAGGTACTCCACTGGCTTTTTCCCAGTGATCTGGGGTTCTGCCAATCCTCCACAGATCTTCACATGTTATCATTCTTGGCTCTTGATTACATCAATTATTTTCTTGGCAAATCCAAGGTAGAGTTGGTCAAGCTCAACTAACATAAAAATATGCAACACCCCAAAGTAAATTGTAGGCCAGTTCAAATTCTGCTTTAACCTTCATTTTTATCTTAGCCTTCTTATGTTAGGCACATCTCTATAGTTACTTTGCTTCATGATTACAGTCTTCTATACACACACAAAACTGCCAAGAGGCTCAGGGAACAATTTAGAATCATCCAAAGCCCTTAACACTATTAAATCCTACTTGATCCATGAAGAATAATTAGCAAGGTCTAGGGAACTTGTATGGGAATTTACCTATTTACAGTTAGGTCTGTCTGTTTGTGAACAGCCAGATGAGTTTCAGCCAAGTTCAGATAAGCATTTAGAGCAATTCTGAGACAGCTATATAGCTTCTTGGGTCAAGATGATGGACAGACCCTACATTGCCTCCTCTCCATTCCAAATTCCCATTGAAATGACAATATACACATAAAAATAAATAACCCCTTGGCAGCACTTGAAACAAACCAGAAAAGGGAGGAGAAAGGGGGATGACATTAGCAGACCAGAAAGTTTGATGAAGTCTTGGAAGATAGAAAACAGATTGCATTGTATTGTTAGATAAACTCTAGCAGACTAAATCACAACCCAAAATGTACACAAAAAAAGAGGTAGTAGAGGTAGGGATCATCTTTCTTAAAATATCTCTGGAGAGGCTCCAAGCAGGTACTGGTAGAATAAATTTCTAAGGGGCAGCAATAAGGATTTGTAAGGGGAAGACCATCTTCAGAGCAGCTAGACTGGATCTTGTATATGGAATAGTTGGCCTCTTTGGCAGTTGTGGTGTCCCAAGCCTGTTAATGTACTTGAAAGAAAAGCCACTTGTCTATAGGATTCACCCTTTGACACAGAGCCTGAAGGCAGCATTCAGGAAAGTGGCCTTTTGGGTAAAACAGTGCCTTTGACCTAAAAGGATATTCATGCCAGTTATCTAAACTAAGAAATATAGTCCTTTATGCCCAAATATTAGTGATCAACCAAGGGTTACCATAAATTTAAGGGAAACTAAGTAGAAGAAAAAGAAAGACAAAGTTGAATTTTAAAAAAATGACTACTAAAGAGACTAATAATAGAAGAAATAAAAGAGAACATTAAAAATTTCTAGTTAGTGTCCTCCAATTTTTAAGAATATACTATATTTGTAATATTAGAAAAAGCTGATACAAGTTCTTGGAAATAAAGATATAAAATCATCTAAAAGTAAATTAAACTGTGGATTGAACAATGGCAGACAGAAGTAAAGATTTAAATTTAATTTTAAATGTAGAATTAGTAAAATTTTCTAAAATGGAAAGAAAAAGAGAGAAAAAAAATATGAGAAGTCACTTCAAGAAATATAAGTCTTGTCTATTCAAACTGTGGTCCATGCACCAACAGGATCATCATCATCTGTCTCATTAGAAATGCAGAATCAAAGACTTAATCCAGTCTGTATGATTGAAGTAAAGCAGGCATAGAACAATCCTTGTGTAAGTATTATAAGCTTCTTACATAACTCTGCTTATAATCTCTTACAGGTCATTAAAAAAAAAAAAAAGACTTCATCCAGACCTACTGAATCAGAATCTTCATTTAAATAAGATCCCCAGGTGGTTTATATGCATTAAAATTTGAAAAGTGCTGATATAGAGCATAAACTTGGAAGACCCAAAACCTATGTAAAAGATGATTTAGAAGGAGACAATATAAACAAAAAAGGAGTTGAAATAATCAAAGAAATAGCAAAAGAAAATAGATAAAGAAACTTTCCTGGAACTGGAAAAAATATCAGCCCCACAATTGGCATACCCTACCACAAGCCAAGTGAAAAAAATGCACTATTGTAAAATTTCAGATCACTAAGCATGAAGAGAAAAATCCTAAAAACTTTAAAAGAGAGGGAAAAAAGTGATTACTCAGAAATAACCACCTAATTGGCAACAATGTCTTTTCAACAATATAAGGTATTAAAAGACTACAAAGAAATTTTAAATCTAGAATTCTATACCAATTACAATTATAAACTTTAAGTGAGGAATAAAGACATTTTTAGACATGAAAAAAATTTTAAAAATTTACCTCTCATCTACCTCTTCTAAAGAAAATATTATGAGGATGTACCCGCATAATATGAAAAAATAATCTAAGAAAGAAGAAGAAAAAGAATCTAAGAACAGTTTAATCTAATCCAGAGGTACAATTGAAGAAATCTCAGAATGAGCTGTAGGCCAAAAAAAGTAATGAATAGAAATTAGAAGGAAATCCGAGGACTTTGTGGAAAAAAAAAAAAAAGATTTATATTAATTGGAGGTGGGTTGAGAATGGCAGTGTGCATGGGCAAACAGACGTAAGAGAAAATTCATGGTGAAATATAAAGCAAGCTAAAATGTAACATTATTTGAGCGATTATTGATATATATAATAGGTATAACATATTATATGCATTTTATTTCATTATTATTATAATAATAATTAACAAATAAGATTTAATATTTGTTACATTATATATATTAATCCTTTGGACGTTGGTGTTTGGAACTATATGGGACTACATTACCTTCTCCATGTGCTTAATTATACTTGGTTCTAGAAAAAGTAATGTTCATAATGTTCAAATATTGATTTTTTCCAGATATTTATATTTTTAAATCCAATTATAGACAATTCATGAAAGACACTGGATACAGAATCAATGTGTAAATGGAATAAATGTAATGATACCGATGTGTAAGTGTAGGTTATTATAATAATAATGTTTGCATGTAAATTGCTTTAAGCTCTAAAAATGTAAAATATAATGATTCAGCCAGAAGGAAGTATAGGTGCACTTATTTCTTCATCTCACCTAATACGTGGAGGATAGAGTCAGTCTAAAGCTGGTGACTGAAAAACATAATTTAAGTAT
This sequence comes from Mesoplodon bidens, assembly GCF_964165515.1. Taxonomy (NCBI): domain Eukaryota; kingdom Metazoa; phylum Chordata; class Mammalia; order Artiodactyla; family Ziphiidae; genus Mesoplodon; species Mesoplodon bidens. Next base: position 109,176,204 of record NC_138177.1, read on the forward strand.
ATTAAGTAATGAAGATAACCAATAGAAGAATGAAATCAAAACAACAACAAAAACAACTTAGAGGGAAATAAAGGAGAAGGGAAAAAGTAAAAGTATGAGTGTATAAAATTTCTCATCTTCCATCTGGAAAGCAATAGATACTCTCTGAAGTCTTAAGAAAACCAAGAATAAAAAGTGTTGTTTAGAAATATGATGGTAAATATCAGAATAGCTAAAAAAGAGAAACAAAATCATTTTCTTTAGAAACTGTTAGAGTTCAGTAGAGGATAGTGAGGATAAATTTTACTTTTCATCCATTTCACATGTACACAAGTTTGAATATTTTACATATAATGTTTAAAAGTAAAACATTTTAAATAAAAAAACCAATGTCAATGCAATGTATAATAGATACCTAATTGAAACTAAGCAGAATAAGCACAGAAAATTTACTAGCAAGTGTCTGTTGATTCAGTAAATGTTTTGAGCACCTACTATGTGTGTACTTTTGTGCAACATTGGGTCTGCAGCACTGAGCCAGACAGGCCTGGCCCCTATCATGCTGGAGCTCACTGTCTATCAGTAAAGATAGACATTAAACAAATAATTACATAAATAAAGTGCTCAATACCCTTGTGTTACATGCTGTGAAGGATAAGTGTAAAATGAGAAAATATAACAGGGGAATTTAAGCCTGGGAGACGAGGTTGCTTTGGATGAAGTTGTATAACAAGCAAAGTTTAAAAATTTTTGATTTCTTGGCATTAACATATAAAGGCTATTGGACACACAGGAAATAACCAGTGAGAGACAATTGTTTAACTAAAGGCAACTAAACTACTTCCCACTTAAGCACAGTTCTGTCCCTTATTCTATATAATTCAAGTCAGAAATAAAAGCATTTACAGATGTCCATGGTTTTAAATTTACTGAACTGTAGAAATTTCTCCCCAAGATGAATCAAATCATATAAAATTTTTAAAAAAGAAAAAAAAAGGGTATATTGAAAGTTGGCAATCTGTTGTGAAGCTAGGTAAAGATCAACTTACTTTCACATTTGAAAAAAGCCTAGTATTTCCAGAACTGTCAAGAACTTCAGGTTGTAAAGGAAGTAATTTGATGTACTGCACTTAAAAACTATTTACTTACCCATTTCCATCAGCACTCACTCACATAAACTAAGTGTGAGGATCAGAAAGCATATTTTTATTCATCCTGTATTCAACTGGGACATGGGATAGAGTGTGACAGAGTAGAGGGTCTTCTGATATGACCAGAGGGCTGGGCAGACAGGGAGGCCTGCCCTGAGTGAAAGAGGAGTTTGGAGGGCACAAAAGGAGAATACATTATATAATTAGGAGACCATTTTATAATTTAATAAAAATGTCATTCTTGGCCCTTAAAACAAGTTGGGGCTTTCTCATGTGCCATGTCAGAATTGACATGGTAAGGTCAGTTGTAACTGCAGAGACCCCAGAGTGGGCCACGTCAACTACAATGAACCTGCACCTTTCTGTACATTCACCTGACTCTGAGATTCCCACTGCCATATTATCTACAACCCCACACACACCAGCGGTCATACGCATTTCTAGTGCTTCTGGTTTTGCAACCTGTTAAACTCAACCATTTGATCAGACTGGGAGGGCAAATTGGGACACTTTGTTACTGGTTGTTCCTGTAGAAGGTATCAATCCATGTGCATTTCAAGCCCAAACCTCTATATGTACAGATGCACTGGATAGAATACATGAGAAGAGTTCATTTTTGTGCAAACCAAGCAAAGACAACCAAACAAGAAGTTTTCTTTCCCACAAATAAGAAGTTATATTTCAACTATGTACTATTGTTCTTAAAATGACAAATGTAATAATAGGTGAATAAAAGCCTTTTAACGGAAAAATCAATAGACACTAGGTTGCTGATTGCCTCCATGTGCTTTCCAGTTTGGGAAATTTTGCCAAACCCCTAGAAAACTGAAGATAGGACAATAATTTCAAAGAAGGTTAAATTTTAGATTGACCTCCTTTGGGAAACCCAAAAAGAAAGTACTCATTTCTCAAAATGTCTTTGTTTTTTTCCTTTTGGGGGGTACAGAGTATTTTGTTTTTGTTAAATAATTTCCAGCATTGTGATCATACTAACGATCCCTGCTTTGGGGAATACCTGATATTTTATAATAGTTTGTTGCAGAATCATCTTAGAAACATGTACACAGCATGTATTATGTACCAGAACACTAAGTGCTTTATATATTTTAACTCATGTAATACTCACACAGCCCTAGAAGGTTGGTATTCAGAGAGGTTGTGGAACTTCTCCCAAGTCACACAGCTAAATGGGTGGTGGAGATGAACTCAAAAGGTCTGTCTTCAAGAGCTCTAGTGTATACAGCATATCTTGTAAATACATGTCATATTTTCACTTTGACTTTCATTATTGTTTCATCAACGTTTGTCTTGAGACTTGGTGAACCTCAAGTGTCAGTGATTCCTCTGTCTCTTGAACATTCTCTCCCTTCCGCTCAGCTCTCTCCACCTGCCTTTCCGGTCTGCCTGTCAAATAGTTAATGATCTGCACACAAACACTTACATGAACTAGTGGAGCTCGGCCTTTAAAGAATCCTAGGGGAATCCTTTAAAGACTCTTTTACAGTATGAATAATCACCCCCTAATTTATTCATCTGTAAATTTTTGTTTTCATATAATAGATTTTTCTTCAGGCAGGGCCAACCCGAATCAGGTTTTTTTAGCTCTTCTCAATGCATCAGATTTGCTTTGCTTTGCCATTTTGTGATCCAAGAAACCAATTATTTTAACGTTCACAACAACCATTCTCCTTTTAGAGTTTAGAAAAGTGAAAGATAAGTAGCACAAAAGCTCTTTGTTAGGGAATATTTCTCATGAAATGGAAATTTTAGTTCTTCTTACTTACTTGGAATGTTTATTTATTCAGACACAGGATGATGAAAATAAAATTTGTGTCCAAAATATTATTTCTATTCATTTTAATTTTGTCAGGCCAGATCCAGTTTCCATAGCAGATTAAATAATTTTGTATCAATTCACTTCTCACTTTAATGTCAAGAAATTTGCTGTTCTATATGCTTACACTTTCAAGTAAATATAAGCTGACCCTGATTGCTCTAATTACCTTTTTGGTCTACTACTTTGACTGATCTACCCTCTGGAAGGTTTAGTTTTCTGAGATCAGAAGCAAAAACCAAACTAAAGCCTATCGTTAAGTACTTTGAGCAAAAATTAAAGCAACCCAATAGTGGCAAACATTTCAAAGTTGCCAACGAGTCAATCAATGATATGAATGTACAACTTCATACTGGAAACATATAATGGTTTTTGTCTCAGGTGCTGAACGCTACATTTGGATTTGGAGTACTCCAAGTTCGAGGTTCAAACTGAGCCCCTCTTTTTCTTTTTCTTTTTAACATGTTTATTGGAGTATAATTGCTTTACAATGGTGTGTTAGCTTCTGCTTTATAACAAAGTGAATCAGCTATACATATACATATATCCCCATATCTCCTCCCTCTTGCATCTCCCTCCCACCCTCCCTATCCTACCCCTCTAAGTGGTCACAAAGCACCAAGCTGATCTCCCTGTGCTATGCAGCTGCTTCCCACTAGCTATCTATTTTAAGGCCAGACACTATAAAACTCTTAGAGGACAACATAGGCAGAACACTCTATGACATAAATCACAGCAAGATCCTTTTTGACTCACCTCCTAGAGAAATGGAAATAAAAACAAAAATAAACAAATGGGACCTAATGAAACTTCAAAGCTTTTGCACAGCAAAGGAAACCATAAACAAGACAAAAAGACAACCCTCAGAATGGGAGAAAATATTTGCAAATGAAGCAACTGACAAAGGATTAATCTCCAAAATATATAAGCAGCTCATGCAGCTCAACATCAAAAAAGCAAACAACCCAATCCAAAAATGGGCAGAAGCCCTAAATAGACATTTCTCCAAAGACAATATACAGGTGGCCAACAAACACATGAAAGGATGCTCAACATCACCAATCATTAGAGAAATGCAAATCAAAACTGCAATGAGGGGCTTCCCTGGTGGCGCAGTGGTTGAGAATCCACCTGCTGATGCAGGGGACACGGGTTCATGCCCCGGTCCAGGAAGATCCCACATACCGCGGAGTGGCTAGGCCCGTGAGCCATGGCCGCTGAGCCTGCGTGTCCAGAGCCTGTGCTCCGCAACGGGAGAGGCCACAACGGTGAGAGGCCCGTGTACCTCAAAAAAAAAAAAACTGCAATGAGGTATCACCTCATTCTTACCAGTCAGAATGGCCATCATCAAAAAATCTACAAACAGGGCTTCCCTGGTGGCGCAGTGGTTGAGAGTCCGCCTGCCGATGCAGAGGACACGGGTTCATGCCCCGGTCCGGGAAGATCCCACATGCCGCGGAGCGGCTGGGCCCGTGAGCCATGGCCGCTGAGCCTGCGCGTCCGGAGCCTCTTTCACTCTTGGTGGAAATGTAAATTGATACAGCCACTATGGAGAACAGTATGGAGGTTCCTTAAAAAACTAAAAATAGAACTACCATATGACCCAGCAATCCCACTACTGGGCATATACTCTGAGAACACCATAATTCAAAAAGAGTCATGTACCACAATGTTCATTGCAGCTCTATTTACAATAGCCAGGACATGGAAGCAACCTAAGTGTCCATCAACAGATGAATGGATAAAGAAGATGTGGCACATATATACAATGGAATATCACTCAGCCATAAAAAGAAACAAAATTGAGTTATTTGTAGTGAGGTGGATGGATGTAGAGTCTGTCATACAGAGTGAAGTAAGTCAGAAAGAGAAAAACAAATATATATATGGAATAAAAAAAAATGGTGGGCCTCCCTGGTGGCGCAGTGGTTGAGAGTCCGCCTGCCGATGCAGGGGATACGGGTTCGTGCCCCGGTCTGGGAGGATCCCATATGCCGCGGAGCGGCTGGGCCCGTGAGCCATGGCCGCTGGGCCTGCGCGTCCGGAGCCTGTGCTCCGCAACGGGAGAGGCCACAACAGTGAGAGGCCCGCATACCGCAAAAAGAAAAAAAAAAAAAAAAAAAAAAAAAATGGTTCTAAAGAACCTAGGGGCAGGACAGGAATAAAGACACAGATGTAGAGAATGGACTTGAAGACACGAGGAGGGGGAAGGGTAAGCTGGGACGAAGTGAGATAGTGGCATGGACTTATATATGCTACCAAATGTAAAATTGAGCTCTTCTGCTGTAATACGATAATTTCACAATTAATGGCAAGCAGTGGAGATAAACATTAATGGACAGATCCTATTCACTTTTCCCTGAGGTCTCTGAAACACATTTTCTAAACTCTTCCATGTGATCCAGATCATGTTATGGATTTGTTAACTTTGCAATACATTCGATTGAAACATCATAATTCTTTCCATGACAACAGTGTCTGATGTTACAGATGCCCAACCAGCAAGGTCAATAGTTGACAGATGGAAGTTGGAGCCATGCAATTACATTTCCCAAACCATTACAAAGAATATAACCAAAGAAAGGTGCAAGCTGGTCTAAAACACCAAACAATAAAGAGCACAAAAATAATTGCTTCAAATTTAATGAACCTTCCTTTGACATGACAACCAATCTAAGAATCTCTGGATTCCCTTTCTCTGGTAAAAGTCAAAACATTGTTGAGCTGGTAGCAGTTTATCTAAATTATTGTTTTTCCTCCATCAGTCTTTAGGCTTAATCTCATTTGCTTTTATGGATATGGTAACCCTTTTGAATAGCTTTTAACCTTTTAAAAGTTGCCTTGACCCAAAGAGCCTAAAAAAATTTTAATGCAATATTGAATAATAAAAATTGAACAATTGAGCACTTTTCCTACCAACAGTCTGCATGCAGTGCTCTGGGTCCTAGAGCAGAGTTTCTGTCTGAATAAAAAAAATTAAAATACCTGTATCTAGCTTGCTTCTAGCAGAGACCTTCAGCTCTGACCTCCATTGTTCCTCTGCCTCCACAATATATTGGCTTTCTCTCTTCCAAAGAAAGAGTGTGCTTTATCCTGCAAGCACATCGGTTTCAAAGGGCTCTTACTTTAAGTGTCCAACATATCATTAGAGTAAATTTAAGAAATCATTGCCTTTAGATTATCTTTCAATAGCATATAATGTAGATAACTTCATGACTAAATGTTATAAACCAAGCATTTTGTTTCCTTGGGTTTTTTGTTTGTTTGTTTTCCTCACCATAGTCTCTGGGGCATTTTCTATTTTGTGTTTGGTAAGATATAGGACGAGAAGATGATCCACAAGCACAACTCACTTTTTTAATCTTTGTGATGTGGAATTTAATTACCAAACTAAAAGGAGAAGAAAACAGGATGGCATTCTTGCCAGCCTGTGAAAAGGGGTAGGGACCCTCCAGCAGAAGGCTAGCCCCAGATGGGCTGGTGGTGAGAGCTGGGAGAGAATGGCCTTCCCTGGGAAGAGCCACCTCCAACCTGGCAGACCCGGCTGGGATCCACACTCCCACATCCAGAGCCGAGGATCACCTATTGTTGGGAATGTCAGTCAGCTGACACTCTGTCTCTCGCTCTCTCTATCTGAGAAGGGGATCTGCATTTTCTAAGCCAGTTGGCAGCATGCACCTCAAACAGAAATGCACTGCAGGCCTGCGGTATAGACTGTCACCCTGCGATAAGTGTGCCAGCTCAGTGGTGCAAAGGTTTTCAGATACCCTCCCTTGGGCTATCATTCTCCTCCTCCTCCTCTCCTCTCCCTTGCACACACTGAGCATCAGGCTCTCAAGCTCACTTCTCGATGTAGTTAAAATAGCCCATCCCAGCCAGTGATGCTTAAAATTGAACCATGGTTCAGGGGAGCAGTAAGCTCTCCCTGCAAGCTCCCTAATGTGTTAAACAGCCATGCCAGGTAGCTCTCTCCCTTCTCAGAATCAACGACTTATGGAGACCATCTGTCAATGGAAGTTAGTTTTTATGCAAGTCCTCTAACCTAGTGTTTGAAGGATACACAAACTTGTACTTGTATGGTTTCTTTAAGAACAGTATCTCGCTAAATGTCTGCCCTAGCTGCCTGCTTCAACTGTGGGCCTAGAAACAGGAAAGCAGTGTAGGTTTCTGGGCCCCTCTGGTGACTGAGCGTGTACCTCCAACATGACTGCGTTTGTACAGCTGAGGCTCGGAATGTAGGGCTCTTTAGACGGTTGGAATTATTTCATTTGGCACGGTGATTGCTTCAAATGATACATGTTTTCAGAGAGAGAAACACTGCAAAAGTAAACTTGAACCAATAAGGACATTTATTCTCCAGGTTTAAAATTAATTTCCTGTATTTCTCTGGCTTTAAAAAAAATTCTGTTGGAACTGCAACCTTATGAGAAGAAAAATCAGAAACTATTTCTTTTACACTGAGCCCGGTATCAGATGAAATGGAAATGTAAGGATTTCCTTAGCGTTAACCCACTGGAATTCTCCAGCTGAGAACTGAGGTCTGCAGGCTGTTTTAGGTTAAGACCTTGCTCCACTCCATGTTAGGTAATCAGATGTCATTTAGGCAAAATAAATGGGAACTACTCAAGGAATCAGAAGAGGTGAAAGAGCAGAATCTGGTTTGGATAAAAGTTTAATTCTTCAGTTCCAAGAGGCATGGCCCTTCGAAGATGCTGAGCGAAGTCAGACAGGAGTGGCCGAGTAATGAAGATGGATGCAGCTTGTTATCAGCAAGCCGTTTACTAGGGCTTGACGTAACCTTAAACATTGCAGATAGCTCAATGGCACTTGCCACTAAAGCCCTAATTAATGAATAGCAGACCCTAAATTAACAATGTACATTTACAGATGAATTCTGGGCACTCATTAAATGATATTCAAATACCAAGCAGCAACTGTTGGCTTATTCCTGCTGCATTGCTCCATCCACTGGGTGTTTGGGAGGAGCTTCCACCCGGGTTTTCCTGTCTCTGAGGCCTGCAGACCAGCTGCGGAGCAGAAAGGGACACCATTCTCAGGCGGTGGAGGCAAAGGGATGCGAGCTCAGCTTTTGAGTGGTGACACCTGTGCCGCCATTTATAAGGGCTCAGAAACAATCTCATATTTAGCTGGTGCTGCCAATAAAAGTGAAAAAAAAAATGAAAAGTTTGAATCCTAACCAACTCTGCCAAGGACGGAATGAGACTTTTCAGAGAGCGGCCCTACAGTGCACTTTCGTGGGCGGGCTGGAATGTGCTCTGGGGGTGGAGGGTTTAGACAATGCGTAGATGTGTTTGGTGAAAGCTTCATTAATAAACAATTAAGGGCTTATGGTGAGGGAGCTGGAGTCTGGCTGCTGCAGGCTGGGGTCTGGACTGCCCCCTCCATTTAAGCAGAGGCCCAGCCCGAAAGCTGAGGCTCCATGCCCAGAGCCAACCAGAAGTGTTTCCTGCAGCAACAGTAGCCAAGCTTATTATCTTGCCCTGTTTTGTTGGGAGGTTTCCTCTTGATTTCAAAGAATAGAATGGGGAGCTGTGGACTTATAATGTAACAGGGATGTGGCCCCCGTGTGGGAAGGTGTATCTATGACTATTAAATAATATTACCTTCAATTGGCACAGAAGTAAAGACCGGAGCCAAGTATGAGTAAGAAATTGGAAAGTACATTAAGTGAAAAAGAAACATTTTTAAACATTTGTGGGAGGTGGCAGTGAAAGAGTTTCTTGCAAAGCTCTGGTGTGGAGTAGAATGGACTTGAGGGGAGGGGATGTTCAGGAAACATCTCCCTTTGAAATTTTTGCTCCAGCTAAAACCCTGGGGCAGGGCCCTTCTGTTGTGAAGGGAAAGCATCTGAGGTTTCTGAGCCGTCACTCTCCGGAAGCATCCATCCTAAAGAAAGTACAGCTGCCTGCCCGCCGAGGGCACAGGGCAGAGGCTGTAGAACAGCCCGGGCAAATTCCCCACACGGCAGTGCCAAGATCCATGTATGGGCAAAAGCAAAGGCATTCTCTTGTTTCTATGGATCATTCCCACATCAGGCTTTTCAAACTTGGGTTTGTGTATGTTCAGGGACAGGGTATTCCTATGGCCCCATAGAGACAGTATAAAAGCAAACCGTTTGCCAAAGGAGAAGAAAAAATACCTCTTAATTTTTAAAATGCCAAAGGGACTCGTATTGGGGCAGGGGCTAGGAGATGGGGGGCAGCGGGAGGGGAGGCAGGACTGTACACTTCATGTCTGCCAGCTAAATATTCCTGAGTAATTAATGGGTAGGAATTGAACCAAGTGGGGAAAAACAGGTGTTTCCCTTTTCCCAAGGGCATTTCTCATTTATTATATATCTAGTCAAAAGTTTCTCTTTGAGCAGGCTGTCACATACAGCTAAACAGGCTATGTGAAAAAGCACCCTGAGCAATCATTTTAAAAGCTGCCCTTATTCCACATTGTGTGACTGAATACAAATGCTTTATTCTTCCCAGTTTGATGATGAGATGGAGATTTAACCTCTGCTTGCCATCATTATCAGTTCACTGAGTTTCTGAGTAGAAACCACAAAGCTCCTGAAAATGTAAGTTCCTGGATGTTTGCTGTTGCCCCATTCCCCCCACACCAAAAGCAATCCAAATACGAGCTTACTGGGAGGGGAGAAGATCAATAGGAAACAGATTCTTATTACAACATTCCACTGGATTTCTCAGAACTCCGTCCATGGGATCTCTAGTCCCAGTGGTCATACAATTAGAAAAGAAAAAGGAAACTTCAGACAATAAAAAAGAAGGAGCAAAGGACTGACTCAAGTCACAGCATCTTTTTCTGCCTCCATTATAAGTTGTATAACCCAGCTCATCATAGCATGTGTGTGTGTGTGCCGCAATTTCCTCAGGTTTCAGAAGCCTGATGGTTCAATCAGAAATGTATGTCACCATAAAGCAACAGAAAAACTGTCCTTTACATAACGCTCACTGGCAAAATATCGAGATTCCATAGCCCATTTTGATTCAAGGAATCCCTGGGGAGTCTCATACATGTCCCAAATCACTGCAAGCCTCCTCCACTACCACCTATGGCATTTGCTCAAATTTCTCTGCTATTCCTGACTCCCAGAATGATTCTCCACGTGTTAAAATTGACATCAATCTTCTAGGCAGGTATTTCCACCCTTGACATAGTCTCTTTTAAGATTCTGACCTTGGCCTAGAGAAGACTTCCTGGACCTACATAAAAGGAACCCATTCTTCCTCAGTCTAACATATTATCTAGGAAGTTAAAGTCTAGCCATTTATTCTTGGGAGGGTCTTCTCATTGGGGGACAAGTCATCAACCCCAACCTGACAGCTATTAATTCTCTCCTCTGTCTAAAGGGAGTTTCACCAGTTCATTAAACCTACCCAGAGAATAAAGTCTAGATATACCCACATTGTCTACCTATACAGCGTAGACCCTCACTCTGAGATCCTCAAATATACAAGATTAGGTAAAATAATTTTACCTAACAGTGCTTTCATGGGACTGCCTCTTGTATTAAGGTAACTCTATATGTTGTAACAAAAGAACCCAAAAATGTATTAATAATGGTAAAATGGTCAAAATTAAATATTTCAAAACTCTGGAAATTAACCAAACATTTGCAATGAGGATTGTTTACTCAAGAAAAACAGCTGAATCCCCATAAGAAAATCAAGCTTTATGGTGTTATGACTTGCCCTATTCCCATCCCCCTCTTCTCCACGCTGATATAACCTTGAAAACCAACAACCCCAGAGTTACAGTAAAAATCACTGGACTAGCAGCCACAGGAGGGTTCCCAGAGATCTGTCATTCCAGTCTGCCAGTTCCCAGGAAATCCCACTTGAAAGACTGTCTTTATTTGACCTGAATCAGAGCTCACTTAGTGTGAACAGACTTTTCCCTGAAAATGTTTATCAAAAACAACAATCAGCTGGGAATTTCCTGGCAGTCCAAAGGATAGGACTCTGCACTTCCACTGCAGGGTGCATGAGTTTGATCCCTGATTGGGGAACTAAGATCCCACATGCCATGCGTCACAGCCAAAAAATAAATAAATAAATCGGCAGCAACTGTATAACCTTTCAGTTGCCTGAGAAAGGGATAAAAATTGGGGAAAACAAGGAGCTAAGCAAAACACTTAAAAGAAAAATCTTAAGGAAATATTCACTGAGGCTTTAAAAATCTCTGACATATTTCTGAGAATCTAGAAATTCATGTGCGTGTATAGGGCTGCACACATCCCCAGTGTGTGAGAAGGCCCTATACTCCCATTCCTGGCTAACCTTGAGGCTCTGTGGAAGCAAGAAGTGAAGGGTTATGCAAAGTTGTAAACTACCAACCTGAGAGTTGAAGATGTACCCCAATACACAGACAAAGCCCTTCAACAAAGGCTGAGAGTCTTATTGGTTCCAGGCATTTAAGAAAATAACTTTACAATTATTAGCTTGCCACCAAGCTAACTGTGCAGAGGTATTAGTGGCTAAACATGACAAAGAAAACAGATATTACATAATTAGTTCAAGAGGGTCCCCAAACAAACAAACAACAATAACTTCTGGGTTTGATTTCCAGAGTTGCCATATTGTATTATTTAAAATGTATATGTCTCAACAAAAAAATTGTGAAACATGCAAAGAAACAAGGAAGTATGGTCCCTGCAGAGGAAAAAAGTCAATCAGGAGAAACTGTCCCTGATGAAATCCAGATGTCAGACTTACTAGACAGAGACTTTAAATCAGATATTTTAAATATATTCAAAACCTGAAGGGCAACACATCTAAAGAATTAAAGAAAAGTATGAGAATAATGTCTCACCAAATAGAAAATATCAATAGATAGACATTTTTATTTTTAAAAGCACAAAAAGATATTCTGGAGTTAAAAAGTGCAATAATAGAAACAAAAAGTTACTAGAGGGGCTCAATATCAGATTTGAGCTGGCAGAAGAAAGAATCAGAGAACTTGGCAATGGGTCAGTCAAGATTATCCAGTCTAAAGAATGAAAAAGAAAAAGAATAAAGGAAAATGAACAGTCTCAGATTCTTATGGCACACCAAAATGGTACCAACATATGCATAACAGGAGTCCCAGTAGGAGAAGACTGAAAATGACAGGAAGAATATTTGAAGAAATGATGACCGGAAACTCCTCAAATATGATTTAAAAAACATTCATCTACACCTCCAAGAAGCTCAATGAACTATAAATAGGATAAACTCAAAGAGATCCACACCTAGATACATTATAATCAAATTATGGAAAGGCAAAGAGAAGATCTTGAAAACAGCAAGAGAAGGTACAAGAAATCATCATGTACAAGAAATCATCAAGATTAATATCCAGTTTTTATCAGAAACCATGGAGGCCAGAAGGCAGTGGAATAACATATTCAAAGTGCCAAAAGAAAAAGAAAAAGATTTATCAAGCAAGAATTCTATATCTAGCAAAACTATCCTTCAAAATGAAGGAGAAATTAAAATATTCTCAGATGAACAAAAACTGAGAGAATTTGTCACTAGCTGACCTTCCGTACAAGAAATACTGAAGGGAGTCTGTCATGATGAAATGAAAGGATACTAGACAATAGATCAAATCCACATGAAAAAATAGAAAATACTGGCAAAGGTAACTACATAGGTAAATATAAAAAAAGTTTAACTGTATTTTCTGTTTGTAATTATTTTCTTCTCCTATAAGAGTAAAAGACAACTGTGTAAATCAATAATTATAACTCCATTGATAAGCAAATAATGCACAAAGATGTCATTTGTATGACAAAAATATGACAAAGGAGAGGAGAGGGAATGCAGCTAGGAACAAAATGTTTGTATAATATTGAAATTAAGTTTGTATTCATACAAACTAAATTGTGATAAATTATAATGTTAATTTTAATCACCATGGCAACCATTAAGGAAATAACTCAAAAAATATACTAAAAGACACAAGGAGATTAAAATGCCACAGTAGAAAATATCTATGTAACATATGTCACTAATAGAAAAAAAGGGACAAAAAAGATATAAGTCACACAGAAAACAAATAGGAAAATAGACATCAATCCTACCTTAGTAATTACACTAAATGTAAATGGATTAAACACTCCAATAAAAGACAAAGATTAGCAGGATGGATTTTTTCTTTTTTTTTTTTTTGCGGTACGCAGGCCTCTCACTGTTGTGGCCTCTCCCATTGCGGAGCACAGGCTCCAGATGCACAGGCTTAGCAGCCATGGCTCACGGGCCCAGCCGCTCTGTGGCATGTGGGATCTTCCCAGACCAGGGCACGAACCCGTGTCCCCTGCATCGGCAGGCAGACTCTCAACCACTGCACCATCAGGGAAGCCCAGGATGGATTTTAAAAAGCATGATTTAACTATATGATGTCTACAAGTGACAAACTTTAGAGTCAAAGGAGAAAATAGGTTGAAAGTAAAAATACAGAAAAAGATCTATTACACAAATAGGAACTAGAAGAGAGCTTGAATGGCCATACTAATATCAGAAATAATAGACTTTAAAATAAAAGGTGCTACTACGGCAATAAAGAATGTTTTAGAATGATTAAAATGTCAATCAATCAAGATGACATCATTATAAAAATATATGTACCTAACAACAGAAAAACAAAATCCATAAAGGAAAAGTGTATTTTATTTCTTTTGGGCTGAATAATATCAATTGTATGGATATAACACATTTTGTTTATTATATAACAGATGAATCTTGAAAACATTATGCTCAATGAAGGAAACCAGACACAACAGGCTATATATTATATGATTCCATGTATATGACATGTCCAGAATAGACAAATCCAAAGAGAGAAAATAGATTAGTGATTGCAAGAGTTATAGAGAGGGAGAAATGGGTAGTGATTGCTAAGGGGTACAGGGTTTCTTTTGGGAAGTGATCAAATTATCTGGAATTAGATAGTGATGTTAGGTGCACAGCCTTGTGAATACAATAAAAAACACTGATATAGTTTAAAGGGGTGAATTTTGTGGTTTGTGAATTATATCTCAATTTAAAAACTATAATAAAATTTAACTTATCCATACTTCCCTCTCTCTTTCTCTCTCTCTCACTCACGCGCACACACACACACACACACACACACATGCACAACATGGGTTAGAGGTAAATGAAGATTTGATTGCAAATGTGTCTAACACTGAAACTTTGTTTGCTTGTTTTGTCACTATGTGGTTCCCTTTAACCTAGAAAAAAGAAAAAAGAAAAGCACTTAAATAATTCCAAGGTATTTGCAGTTTATTAGCCATTGTCCAAGAAAATCTTTATTTTACTTTAATATTTGTATCAATTTTTTTATTGTTGAATAACAAATTACCACAAACTGAAAAGCTTAAAACAACACAAATTTATTATCTCATGGTTCTCACAGGACAGGTGTCTAGGCACTGATGAGTTGGGTATTCTGCTCAGTATACCAGCAGGCTAAAATTAAGATGTCAGCCAGGGCTGCAGATCTCATCTGGGCCTCTGTGTCCCCTTCCAAGTTATCTGGCTGTCAGAAGAATTCAATTCCTTGAGGTAGTAGGACTGAGACCCTCAGTTTGTAGAGGACATCCACCCTTCCCTACCTAATGGCCCTCACCATAACTGGGAGCTTGCTTCTTCACAGCTAACAGGAGAACACCTCTGTTGTTTTTTCTGATCCCAATTTCTAGACTTTCTTTTAAATGGCTTATTTAATTAGGTCAGGCCCACCCAAAATAATCCTCCTTTTGTTATCTTAAAGTCAACTGACTGGGGACCTTAATCACATCTGTAAAATCCATTTACCTTTATAGTATTACGTAACCTAACCAAGGGAGTGACTATCTCATCATATTCACAAGTCTAGGCCACACTCAAGGGGAGAGGAATATACAGGACATGGGTCATCGGGATTATCTCAGAATTCTGCTAAGTTGTTCCATGTATGTCAATCAAGAATGGGCCTTGTTAAGTTATGAATATATATAAGCATGGTCACCATTTGGACACTTTTTGGGGAGGCTTGTTCAGCCACACTCCGACAGAGCCAGACTCAGCTTAAGCATGAGACCTAACAGTAGCTTCGAAAACTGGCTGCCTATCAGAATAACCTGGGAAACACTACATTCCACCTCCTAGAAATTCTGACTCAGTATAAAAGGTATAGCTAACTGCCTCCACGCCATCCCCTACACACACACACACACACACACACACACACATCCTATGTTTTTGAAAAGCTCCAGATGAGCAATGAGGTTGAGAACTATTACCCTTAGACTCTGCTAGCCACAATTAAGAATAAAAACAGTAATATAAGTAAGTGTAATGCTGGCTTGCAAAATAATTAAATTTAAATACACAAATAATTACTTACAATATTTAAGTTAATCACTGATTCCTCCTCACTTTTTATTCATGGGAGGAAACACTGTAGCATAGGAAAAGAAATCTAAGGTTTAAATGTCAGATATACTTGAATTCAAATGTTCACTCCACTTGTACTCATCTATAGTCTCCATAAATTACTTAAGGTCTCAGTCTCAGGTTCCTCTTCCATAACATGAGACTATCAGTACCTATTCCGTCTACCTCTCAAGAGGATGGTGAGGGTGAAAAGGATTGCTAAACTCTTCTAAACACAAGTTGTTAGGTAAAATCTGAGTCTTCGTCTTGCAGTCTCCTTGACTTTTGAACAGCAGCAATTCCTTGGGTCTGTTCTAGGAGCATCCTGGGAGAACTGGTCCTCATTCCCCTCCTTCCTCCCTTCAGGAAAAGGAAGAAGGGTTTCCCAAAAGAGGACTGCTAGGGAGCCTGCCCCTTAAGGCTGCTGCCTTCCATTCCTACCGTTCATCCTCCCTTTTATGGGACCTGTTTGACAGGGAAAGGGCCATACATCTATGTATGTTAAAGGTTGTCTGTAGGTGGAGGGGAAATATTCCCTAGAAAATTTTAATAACATATAACACTCCTCCCTCACATTGATTACACATAAATTGGGTATGCATGGCCAATTACAGGAAAAATACCACTCCCACATCCACCACACCATATTTTCCCTTGTACCCATCTGGCTGACCGTGATTAGTAACCCCTCAGAGCCAGCTTGCTGCCACTGTCTTACCAAGTACCTGGCACTCAATGCTTCACTTCTTCCAGTGGGAGAGGTTAAGAAAGGCAGGATGTGTGGTCTGACATGAAATGGAAATATAAAACTCTGCATAAAAATAGGACCATTAACATTTGAGCACTCATTTTCCCCAAACTTGCAAATAATAATAGCTGTTTTACCTAACTCAAAGGATTGTTCGGAGGATGAAGAGAAATAATGGTTGTCAAATGCAGTTTGTACTTTTTATTCACTAAGTAGTCATATGGCTTAAGAGCAAGATCTCAAAGTGGGTCAAGTAAAAGTAAGAGGGAGTAATTCTCATACCCTCAGACTCCTTCCCACATGTCAAATTATGCTATGATCATTGTGCATGTCTAAATCACCCTATTGGACTATAAGCTCTTTCAGAGCAGAGCCTGTCTTGTCTGTTCAGAATATTGGCTGTTACTAGAGTACGAGCCAGGATAAGGTACGGAAGCATAGATGCTTATTTGTCTGTGATGGGCAGCCCCACGAGGGCAGGGAATTTTATGTTTGGTCTATTATATCCCCAGTACTTTAGAACCATGCCTGGCACACAGTAAGCATTCAATAAGTATTTGTGGAGTAAATGAATGAGAAAATATTTGCTGGCTTGAGTTAAAATAAGGTAAATTTGATTTGACAGAGTGAAATGGCAGTTGTTTTCACCTCTAGGAAAGGAGCAAGCAAAGCTGGATAAAGACAAACTTCAGTCTTTGAGATGCTGTCTATATGCCCTTCTCTTACCCTCTCAGAATGGCTCTCTCACCCTCTTTGCTTCTCTCCCATTCTCCCCACCCCAGCACATTTTATATTGTTCTATAACTGTGCAAGACCCTTGCTGTGGAACCTGGCCCAGTCCTCCTTATTCATGCTTCCAAATTGCCTTCCCCCTCCTGCTCTTTCCATTCACCACTTCCCCAGCAACACTTCCTGCACAGCAAAGTTGAGAAATCACACCCATACATTGTATGGAGAGTGTAGCTGTTTCTGCATTTTTGTGTCCTGTTTCTTGAGTGTCCTGCCTACCAGGACCCCATTCCCCTTTCCCAAACCTCCAAAAGCTCACTCACCACTGCCACGTCTGCCTCGTCATTTGCTATGTACCACCTATCTTATTGGAAGGATGTTATATTAGTCAGTGTTCTCCAAATAAACAGAGCCAACAAGATGTACATCTGGGAAGAGATTTATTATAAGGAATTGGCCCACATGATTATGACAGCTGAGAAGTCCCAGAACCTCAGTCCTCAAGCTGGGGACATAGGAGAGCTGATGGTGTGGTTCCAGTTGGAAGGCTAGCAGACCTGAGACTCAGGAAAAACTGATGCTTCACTTTGAATGGAAAGGTGGGCAAAAGCTGATGTCCCAGTACGAAAGTGGTCGGGCAGGAGGGATTCTCTCTTACGCAGGGGATGGTTGCCTTTTTGTTCTACTCACACCCTCAACTGATTGAATAAGGCCCTACCACATTGGACAGGGCAATCTATTTCACCCAGTCTTAAGATTAACTGTTATGTTAATCTTATCCAACCCCCACGCCTACAGACATAGCAACACAATGTTTGACCAAATATCTGGGTACCCTGTGGTCCAATCAAGTTGACACATGAAACTAACCATTGCAGATGTAAACTTGTCACCAAAGTCACCTACTAAACCTAAAATAAGCTTCTCTGAGGCACCTACTTTTTTTCTGTCTCCTAGAACTGAAAAGTGGCAGGCCCAAAGCAAGTGCTGTGAAAGGGAAGATGTTCACCACGCCACCCTCCACCCTGTCTTTCTTCCCAAGCATGGGGCTCCAGAACTGACTTGAGGCAGGACAGCCACCTCCCTAAGATGAGCCTGCATGGAAGACTCATCCCCTGATGCCTGAAAGGAAGGACTGCTGGGAGCCACAACCTCTTTGTCTCTCCTTCTCCACTCACTCTCCAACCACCTCTACAAATGTTGACTTGTGCCTGAAACACACTTACCCTTTTCATTTGTGTAACTTACCACAGCTGTCTAAAAGCCCGGGCAGCCCAGTCATCCACAGTCATGCTGTTAAATGTGTCAAATAAACATCACTGCAAATTTTATTTACTACTAAACACTGTGATCAAGTTGAAAGACATGGACAAATAATCAGAAGACTTGAGTTTGAATACTGGCACCATCACTTGGTAGAAATAAGAAAATGAACAAAAGATCTAAATTTATTAAGCCCAGCTTTCTGATATTTTCCTTTATCTATCTTGCAGCACCAATGTGAGCATAAATGAAACAAGGGCTGATCTTGGTGATAGAAGTACTTTGTAAGTGATGAGGTGCTATTCCAAATATAATATATCATTACGTTATTTTCAGTCTTCACAACTTGTTGTTTATATAAGCCTCCATTCATTACTTTAAAAACAAACTTTAAAAGGCCTCTGAAAGACAGGAGCTTCAAACAAACTCTGCTGTAAAGCCTCAGAAATCAAATAGAAAAGGAAAGAAAGAAATATACCCAAACTTTAGGAAATGCAAAAATCAAAGAGCAGAAATGGCTGTGCAATAACTGCGACTAATAGGAAGTGCATCGTCCTTGGAGGAGGTGTACCGTTCACCATCACAGGATAGAGATACTGTACTTTAAGAAAGACCTTCATTTATCATCAAAATGATATCGGGTATCATGCAGACCAGCTGTGAGGCTCTCCAAGGGTGAAAGAGACAGGACAAATTGTGTCCAAGAGTCGAAGGAGAGAGGGTCACAACTCTTCCAGTGCAGCTGCGTAGCCCATTGAGCAGCAACAACAAAACGGCCCCAACTCGAATTCCAGCAAAGCAAAGGTGAGTTCATATCAGAGGCATATACAGGGAGAATTCATATCTCTGCTTTATAATGGATGTTCTCTTGTGCTCAAAAAGCTTTGGTGAATTATGAAAGACATTTATCAGACATTAGAAAAATTCCAACGTTGGAAAAAATTTACCACCATTTATCAGAGGCTTGAATCTACAATGTATTTTTCATTATGGGATATGGAAGCACATGTGCAATGAGTGGGTAGGTTTCTGGTTCAACACCAAACCCACACTGTCCTACTAGTAACAGGATTCAGACGAACACAGGACAGTGCACTCCAGTTCCCTGAGCATCTTAAAACAAGAAACAAAAATCATTCCAAACGGTACTTAAACCCAACAATGATAACTGAAATGCCCATACCAGATAACATAACCTTTGGTATCACATTGTGATGAGAGCAATAGACTTGAACATGACCAAGTCAAATGCACCTGATGTTCTACTGTAGGCATGATAAACCTCATCTTAGACCTGTTCTCAATCTAAACTCACTGAGGCTTTTCACTCCTAATCACATCTGCTTCTCTATGACCTGATCAGTCCTTAATTGCATCTAATTGATCTCAATTTGTACCTTTGAATTGGTACATCATGACCTAATTTAGAAAAGCAGTAGTGTTCTCCATATCACCGTCTCCTTTGATCCTCCTGACAGTGTTGGAGGGGTGTTGGAGTTGTCTGGAGAAATACTTTTACTCATCTCTTACATAGGAAAAATTAAGTCATAATAGAGTTAATAGGAGAGCCCAGATATTATGACTCCCTTCCCCAGTGCTCCTTAAATATGGAAAAGAACTTCTTAGAGCTTAAGGCTGTGAGATCCTCACAATGTGCTCCTCAGGGACATCTCGTAATTTCCTCTTCAGGAGCTCCTTAAGAATAGCATAAAGGCATATCCAGCTGGAACCATTTACACAAACTGTACAGCCTGGAGGCAGGGGATGGACTTAATGACCCTAGGCTAATCAATTCCTGCTTCCTAACACAAGGAGTGATTGCAAAGTAATGATCCACCAGCCCCAGACAAACATCACTTATACATTAAATGAAGTTTCTGATTCCTCATTCCATGATAAATGTATGGCTAATCCTGATTCCTGATCCATCATAAATTGCTCTTCTCTTCAGGGTCACTAAGTGACATTTGACTGTGAGTTGTAGAGGAAGTTAAGCAGGAGAGCTTCAGCTGGAGTGGGCACAGTATTGTAGGTATAGTAAATGTTCACATTAATCTGTTGCCATCTGTCTTTATTTTGCTAACCCACTCAATCGGACACCATAAATGTTAACAGACATAGAAATGCTTTTCTTCAACATTAGGCACACATATCTTCTTGCTTCACCTCCTGAATCTCAGACAGCCCTTGATTATCATAAGCAATGCCACGATGATCCCCTAGCTCCCTGAAGTGGCTCTGAACAGTCATGCCATATAAGGCATTGTTCCTCATCCACAACCAGTTTTTGGATTCCATCTCAAGGCTCCAGTGCTCCTGTATTTGGCAGCAGATTTTTTCCCCCTCTTACACAGAAAGATCCAGAATTCAACCTTTAGCTCATCTTCTAAGACTGTGGACTCAAGCTGGGGTGGTGAAGGTTAAGCCAACCACTTTTTATTCTTCCAAGCAGATTGTACGGAGGCAGCTACACTCCTGCCCCAGTCCCCCCAAACACCCTACATATCAAAAACCAGAACAGCTCCTGTGTTTTTGCTACTATATACTAAATGGAAAATCTATTTGTTTGATGAGTAAAAAGGTTCCAAAAAAGAGACTTGCCTTATAATTTCTAAGAGATCTGCCATCTCTGGGCCATTGAAGGATCTCTCTGAAGTCTTTATAACTCTGGTACACTCTGGCAACTTTTGAAAGAATTAAGTAACTTTAAAAGTCTAATTTGTATTTTAGTGGATGCTCTAATGCACTGCCCAAATCCATCCTCCAGGACTGAGATACACATTCCCTCAGCTACCTGCTGTACTGACCACTTACAGCTCTCAGCTGAGTCCTTCTCTAGGACTTGCCCTAGAAAGCCACCTCACCCAGGGTCACAGGGTCACCCACATCCCATGACTGGTCACTTCAAGGGTATAAATACCCAGTCTTCTAGTGCCAATTCAGGACAACTCTGCAAGGCAAGCCCAGCTTCAGAGATCCCCAAAGGACTCTGTGACAAGGGTCACAGTAACCTGAGGCTTTTCTTGGGACCATCACACATTGACTCCTCCCTCTCCCCAATCCTATTGCTTTCCCTTCTCCAAAAGGCAAGGTACTACCCAATACACGCTCTCAGAATCTGTTTCCTGAAGAACCTGCTTTACAACATGGATACTTGAAAGACAGTGGATTTATAAACTGAAATCAAATGCATAGCAGTTTGTTGATTTGTTTTTACTCTTCAATATGACTGATAATTTTGAGTTTTGGGCTAGAGGGAGTCTTTATTCTAGAAAATGGCTTTCACAGGGGACAAGGGAATATTGTTGAACCAGGTAAAGAATATACAACTGCTACCCTTTCAAACACAACTAATTTTACAATGTTAAACACTATGTCATTCAGAGTCAACCACCAATTCTGTATTACTTGAAATGTAGGTCCCAGTGTGGAAGAGGGTAAAGAGACAGCTAATGCTCCCAAGCTATTCATACTCACTCTTTGTCTGAACTTCCTACCTCCTCTGACGGTCAACCACAGGGAGGGTTTTGCCTTCTCACCCTTCTCTTCATATCTTTAGGGACCAAATCCTGACTGGTGGGGTCAGATCTTATGATTGTTTTGGTAGTAATAGAACCAGAAGGGAGAGTAAGCTCATCATGTTTGAAAAGCTCAAGAAGTAGCTCCTTGCTCCTTAGTCTACTGGCTGACAGTTATGTCTCATCCATCAATCCTCTTGCCAGTGGGTGTGGGATCAGAGTGCCCATATTCTCATCCCTATGTTCCTTTATTGTATACAGCTCTTCATGCCTCTAGACCTGTGTTTCTTGCCTCTGATAGTTGTCTCCTTTATCTCCAGAGATGTTATGAAAACCAAAAAATGATTGAAATACAGAGGGTTTGAATTTATTAACTGGAAATCACATATTTCCTATATTACCAGTAGAAGGCAGTGAAAATGATATGAAATCAAGATAATATCCCTAGGTTTCACAACTATTAAGCTCAATATTATGAGTCATTTTATCACTCTGACCCACAATTACTGCCTGTGTCTATCTGGTTCCATTCAAGCATCCAGTGAGAAGACAGGAAGAATAAAGGCTAATTCCAGAATGGTATACTTTTGAAATCATTAACTGTATCAGTGCCTTTTCCTAGATAAAGTGGGGAATAGCCAAATAAAATTGTCACCATTCAGCCAAAATACTTACATCTCTTTGGTGGTCATGATACGTTACTTCAGTTTTTGCAAATAGCTGCTTAGTTATAAGTCTGTAATTTTAATATCCATCCATAATGACAAGGTAAAGCAATAATCTGACATAAATGTTAACCCAAAAGGTAAGAGTGTGATTATAAGAGAAAGAGAACTGACCTTATTACCCAAAGCTATGTATAGAACAGTGAAATTTCTATAAAAATTCCAAAGGCATTTTTCACAGAAATAGAACAAATGATCCTAAAATTTGTATGAAACCACAAAAGACCCCAAATAGCCAAAACAATCTTGAGAAAGAAGAACAAAGCTGGAGGCATCACAGTCCCTGACTTCAAACTATATTACAAAACTATAGTAATCAAAAAAGTATGTTCTGGCATAAAACAGACCTCTAGATCAATGGAACAGAATTGAGAGCCCAGAAATAAACCCACACATATATGGTCAGCTAATATTTGGCAATGGATCCAAGAATACTCAATAGGGAAAGGATAATCTCTTCAATAAATTGTTCTGGGAACACTGGATATTCACATTCAAAAGAATATAGTTGGACCCCTGTCTTAACACCACTCAAAAATTAACTTGAAATAGATTAATGATTTAAATGTAAGAAAGAACTGAATTCATAAAACACCTAAAAGAAAATGTAGGGGAGAATCTTTACAATGGTCTTAGGAATGATTTCTTGGATATGACACCAAAAACACAAGCAACAAAAGCAAAAATAAATAAGTGGGACTACATCAAATGAAAAAGTTTCTACACAGTAAAAGAAACATCAACAAAATGAAAAGGCAACCTATGGAATAGGAGAAAATATTTGCAAACCATATATCTGACAAGGGGTTAACATCCAAAATATATAAGGAACTCACACAACCCAATAGCAAAACAAAACAGACAAATTTTAAAAACCCAGATAATCTGATTTAAAAATGGGAGTAGGACTTGAATAGACATTTTTTTCCCAAAAAAGACATACAAATGACCAACAGGGGCTTCCCTGGTGGCACAGTGGTTGAGAGTCCGCCTGCCGATGCAGGGGACATGGGTTCGTGGCCAGGTCCAGGAGGATCCCACGTGCCATGGAGCAGCTGGGCCCGTGAGCCATGGCCGCTGAGCCTGCGCGTCCGGACCCTGTGCTCCGCAATGGGAGAGGCCACAACAGTGAAAGGCCTGCGTACCGCAAAAAAAAAAAAAAAAAATGACCAACAGGTACATGAAAAGATGCACAACATCACTAATAGTCAGGGAAATGCCAATCAAAATCACAAGAATATATCATCTTACACTGTTAGAATGGCTGTTATCAAAAATATAAGAGACAACAGGTGTTGGCAAGGATGTGGAGAAAAGGGAACCTTTATACACTGTCGGTGGGAGCGTAAATTGGCATAGCCACTATGAAAAACAGTATGAAAGGATTCCTCAAAAGATTACAAATAGAACTACCATATGATCCAGCAATCTCATTTCTGGGTATATATCTGAAAGAAATGAAATCATTGTCTTGAAGAGATATCTGCACTCCCGTGTTCATTGCAGTATTACTCACAATAGCCAAGGTATAGAAACAACCTAAGTGTCCATGAAAGGATGAATGGATAAAGAAAATGTGATATATGTATACAAGGGAATATTATTCAGCTATGAAAGAAAAGGAAATCCTGCCATTTGCAACAACATGGGTGGACCTTGAGGGTATTATGCTAAACAAAATAAGTCAGACAGAGAAAGACATACTGTATGATCTCACTTATCTGCGGAATCTAAAAAAGTCAAACTCATAGATAAAGGAAGTCGAATGGTGGTTGCCAGGTGCTGGTGGGTAGAGGAAATGGGGAGACACTGGTCAAAGGTTACAAACTTCCAGTTATAAGATGAATAAGTTCTGGGGATCTAACGTACAACATGGGACTATAGTTAACAATACTGTATTGTATACTTGAAAGTTGCTGAGAGAGTAGATCTTAAATGTTCTTACCACACACACACACACACACACACACACACACACACACACACACGTAACTATGTAGGGTGGTGGATGTGCTAACTAACTATATTGTGGTAATCATTTTGTATATATATTTGTATCAAATCTTCATGTTGTACACCTTAAAGATACACAATATGTTATGTGTCAATTATATTTCAATAAAATTGGGATAAAAATAAGAGAAAGGAGGGGCTTCCCTGGTGGCGCAGTGGTTGAGAGTCCGCCTGACGATGCAGGGGACACGGGTTCGAGCCCAGGTCTGGGAAGATCCCACATGCCGCAGAGCGGCTGGGCCCGAGAGCCATGGCCGCTGAGCCTGCGCGTCCAGAGCCTTTGCTCTGCAACAGGAGAGGCCACAACAGTGAGAGGCCCACATACCGCAATAATAATAATAAGAAGAAGAAGAAGAGAAAGGAGACTAAGGTGGAGAAGATAACCACACAATGACTTGATGTTCTCTATTTTTCAAAGGCTTTAATTGAAGCATTTCTCTCAGTAATGCTGCTTTTGCAACTACATAGCAACAAAGCATTTGAAATAACTTTTGACACTCTAAGCATAAAAATTTACACTGAGGTGAGGAGTTTATAGAAAGCAACTTCGTTCCAATGCTTTCTGCTCCAGTGCTTACTGCTGCTGCAAACAACATGAAAAGTGTATTCCCAAAGTTAAATGGGTAATGTCTCAGCTGAGAAAGGGTTAAATAAAGAGAAACAGATTCCAACCAGTCAGGGTCTGAACACCAATGAGCATTTCTTTAGATGATGTCATGCTTGAATCCTGATATTCTTTTGAAAAGAGCTTGTGGTTGAAGTTTCTGTAAACCAGACTGAACTGGAATTTCCTCCCATTCCAAGAGTCTCCTTCTCTCCCTCCTACACGGTTTTCTTAGGTAGGGTTGTTCAAATGTAGTAATGTTCTCTCCTAATGTTAGACCAAAAGCACTTTTTGTAACTGTGATTTGCATTTGGAGTTTTTTAATGATCCTCGTCCAAGGCTCTCTGTGAGCCTCTTTCATCCTTACTTGGTAATGACACGGGAATAAGTGCTTACTAGAAAATTCAGAAAGACACTATCTCTTCTCAGTCATCCTAAATTCTGTCTCTTTCCATTTATGTCCTTCAGACAGTTCTTGGGGTGGGGAGGCCCACGACAAATGAAAAAAGCGAGACCAACACTTTCAGTTACATAGCAAGACGGAAAGTTGTTGAGGTGTGCGTGGCATTATCCTCTATTCCTCTAGCTTGTGCTGACAACCAAATAAGCAGGAGATTTCCAGGTGACAGCAAGTCTGGTGAATTCAGGAAACCTACTCAAGGAAAGAGTGAAACTGTTGAAAGCCTTCACAACTGATCTAGAGACATACAGCATACATGAAGAGACAAGGGTCATGTGCTCTGGACTTTGTTTTAGGCACTCTTTTAACTTAAATCCTGGAGCTATCAAGAGAGTTAGGTTCATGAAATGGCAGGAAAGTTGGTAAGGATTCTTAGGGCATGTCAAAAATTGGCACATCTCCCAACTTGGCGAGAGACAACGTCCTTTATACAAGCTATTTTTGGATTTAAAGATACCGTCTTCTGAAAGAATTAATTCATTTACCACCCCCATTAAATCAAATCTTAAAATCTAGGTTAACCAATAATCTCTTCTAACTTTTTTCATTTGGAATATACTAAAAAATAGCCATTAGAAGAAAACGTATGTCAAAAGTCATGGCACTAAATGAGCTAGTATATATGTGAACAGTCTTTGGAAACAAAAAAAACCTATAAAAATAGAAGACATTATTATTTTTAAGATCACTGGTTCTTAACATCATCATTGTCTAGCTGTAGTGTAGTCTCCAGGAGAATAGGAACCACATTTCTTTTGATCTCCATTATATCCCTGTTCCCTAACACAGTGCCTGGAACATCATAAATATCTGATAAAATTTCACTACATTGAATTTAAATTTGAATCCACAAATATTTATTAAGCTCCTAGTATATAAGTCACTGTGCTGATAGGTAATTGCAAAAAGGAGTACAGAGATAAGTTTCTACCTTCTTGAGGAGAGGACTCAGTCTAATCCATCTAATCCAAGAGCTCTGTCACCCCAGATTACAAGGCAGTGGTTGCAAACACAAATGCCTTAAGAACCAGACAGAAAATGTTAAGTGTAAGTAGGCTGCTGATTTTAAGACAATAGCATATCATGAGGGTGGTGAAAACTGGAGAGGACAAGCTTGCTTAAAATTATAGTTATTCAAGGGCTTCCCTGGTGGCGCAGAAGTTGAGAATCTGCCTGCCAATGCAGGGGACACGGGTTCGAGCCCTGGTCTGGGAAGATCCCACATGCCGCAGAGCAACTAGGCCCGTGAGCCACAACTACTGAGCCTGTGCGTCTGGAGCCTGTGCTCTGCAACAAGAGAGGCCACGATAATGAGAGGCCCGCGCACCACGATGAAGAGTGGCCCCCGCTTGCCACAACTAGCGAAAGCCCTCACACAGAAACAAAGACCCAACACGGTCAAAAATAAAAAAATAAATAAACAAATGTGGGTTTAAAAAAAAATTATAGTTATTCAATTTCAAATATTTTGTAATCACTCTACTAATAAAAATAGTTTTGTCAACTTTCTGGCAGATTATTCATCCATGAAAAGAAATGAAGTTCTGATACATGTTACAATATGGGTGAACCTTGAAAATATCATGCTAAGTGAAATAAGCACACAATAAAATAAGAACAAAAGATAGATGTAGTATGATTTCATTTACATAAACTATCGAGAATAAGCAAATTCATAGACACAGGAAGTAGATAAGAGGTTACCAGAGGCTGGTGGGGAGAGGGATGTGGAAAGTTATTGCTTAATTGTTACAGTTTCTATTTGGAATGATGAAAAACTTTTGGAAGTCGATAGTGGTGATGGTTGCACAACATTGTGACTGTAATTAACGCCACTGAATTGTACACTTAAAAATAGTGAAAATGGCAAGTTTTACATTATTTATATTTTACCACAATATATATATTTTTTAATTCAGGCAGATTCTATGCAATCTGGCTAGCCAGTTGAGACTCATGAGTCCTGGAGCAAGGCTTTGTTCAGTAATTATCTTCCAAAGAAAGAAAGACATGGTTTCCCCCACCCCCATGATATTCCGGAGTTTAGTGGAAAGAATACAATATTTCAATTCAGGTGGTTATCGCTCTTGCTGTTTACTAGCTACATAACCTTGGGTAAATTAATCTCTCCATACCTCAGCTACCCCTTCCTCACTAATAATATGGAGATAATAGTGGAACCTACCTCATAGGATTATAGTGAAGATTGTATGAGGTAATTTTTGTAAAGCTCTTCTCAGAGTGGTTGGCTCATTATCATTCTAAGCTATTATTAACATTAGATAAACTAATAAGAATTAGTTGTTATAATCATTAGAAAAACTAGATAAATAAAGATTTGCATTTTTGTTCCTAGCCTAATGATTTGTTTATTTACCTGACTTTGATTTTCTTCTTGGGAACTATAGATGCATCAAAATGGAGTACATAATCTGTTTTTAAATAGCTCAGTTTTATCTAATGATGTTACTGACTTGCTGAAAATCCTTTAATGATGCCCTGTGGTTTTAATAAGCCCCAAGTCCTATAGCACAGGCCTATCTTCACCTCTTCAGCCTTGTAGTGGACTCTGTGGCCTCCTGCTCATTGATTCTTTGCTTCCCAGCAGTCCTGCTTTCTGTCTTATAATCTTTGTGCTTCCAGAGAAGCTGCATCTTCCCTTGGCTCCAGAGAACAAACCTCTGCCCAGGCCACGCTAAAGCAGGCTTTTCCTGTCTCCTCAACACTGTACATGGTCCAAAGCAGAGCATGTGGCCTCCACTGCTCCAACTGGGGTTCATCTCAGGCCTCTTATTAGGAATTCTGTAACAAATTTTTCTCTCTTCTGGATGGTGTAGAAGGCAGATGTGAGGGCTGGAGCTGCTGCAGTCACTTTACTACCTTAGGATACTTAAGCCAACATGCAGGAGAGATTAGGGCCAAGAAAACTGGAGAGGAATAAAGAACTCTGATAAAATGATGACGAGACATCCACCTCTGGATTTTTCTGTTTACTGAACCAATAAATTTTCCTTATTATTGCAACCAAAAAGTCTTAGCTGGTTTAAAAAAAAAAAGTCTCATGTTGCTCCACTGCTCCCTACCTCTTTCCAATCAAAATTATCTGGTTTCTGTTTCAGAACATAACTGAGCTTCTTCTTATCAAACTGCTCTCAGCAATACACCCTCTCCCTGGATTGTTTATTTGCCGTCCTGCCTCCTATCATTTTCATACTCTGCTTGCTCTGGTTAATTCTCATTCACCCTGAATAGTTCAGCTCAAAAATTATTTCTCCAAGAAAGCCTTCACAGATCCTTCAGTCTAGATCAAGTTCTCCTATCATGGGCACCAATAACATTTTATACTTCTCCTTTGCAAGACTTGCCACCATGATAAATAATTGTCTAATTCATCGATTGATGTCTATCTGCCACATTTTACTATTTTGTTCACTACTGCTATATCTCTAGTGGCTCACATAAAGCCTTGTCCATAAAAATAACATTAAATAAATATTAGTTGAACAAATGACTAGCTCTTAGCTGCCAAGGCTAATTGTTAAGGCTTTGGTGTAGACTACCCAATAAAAAGAAAAACATTTTATAAACAAATCAGTAGTTGAGAAAAGAGGGATTAAGATAAGAACAAGCTGCTGGTCTCTGGCTATGGATGAACAGCTACATTCAACAAATATTAGTTGGGCACAAAACAGAGACTGAGGTACAGAAGACATTAGCCCTGCCCACAGCAAACTCTTTGCTGGATTTTAATTAGCTGGGCATAGAGAACACTGTTGCTGTGAAGGATTCCAAGTCACATCTATTACTCATTGCTTTGGTGCTTAGTTCGATCAGGGTCAAATCTACATTTAGCCTTTTAAAAAGTCTGGCTTTGGCACTGTCCTAAATAGCAGAAAAAGCATAGCTCTCAAGCCCTCCTTTCTAGCAGTTTCCTTTGACTTTACCCTTATTCTCTAAAGCTTGGAGACAAAGAGAAGCATGTTGGTTGCCTCCAAACCTATCCTCCCCAGGTATATGAAAACATTTTGTAGATCACAACCCACTGTCCACATTTAAGTTCTACTATATCATCATCTGGCAGGCAGAGATGGCAAGAGCTTGGGAATGAGGCTGGATTCTAGTGGGAAGTCAAGATGAGCCAGAAGCCAGAATCAACTTTAGTTCCAAACCACACAGAACAGTGATGGCTCTGGTGTCTGAGTAAAGCCAGGCATTGATCCATCCAAACCCGAGCTTTGCCACTTAACTAGCTTTGTGACCTTGTGAATGCTACTTATGATTTTCGAGCCTCAGTTTTCTCGTCTATAAATCAGGGATAAAAGTATCTAGCCTCATAGAATGAAATGAGATAAAATACATGAAACACTTTGCACAAGTTCTGGCAAATAGAAAACATTCCTTTTAACCTCTCATTATTTTTTAATCCACTAGGAAAAAGGTAGCAGATCAAAGTATGAACTTTTCCCCCAGCTTTTGTTTTGAGCTCAGGCTGTTTTATTCAGTGATGATCTGTATTGACTCCATAAGCAGATGCTTCCTTGGAGATTTTAGCTATATTTTCCCCCTGGGCCCACTTTACCCTGAAACAACCACACGAAAGGTGAGACAGTTCAATGCCATTGCTTTACATCGTGATAACAGCTTTGTTGACACACCAGCCCTCCATGTCAAAATATGACAATCATAATAAGCAAAATAAATTTAAAACATTTATTGGTTTTAAGTGTTATCATTTCCCTCTACTATCAGTGACATATCATGTCAAATGTGATCTATCTGAAGTATACTTTAAGCAAGATAATTAATGAATTGGATTTAGGAGCTGAGTATTTAACATATTTTATGATGCAGTTTGATGAAAAATCCCCATATATAGACACAGTTCAACAGAAACTCCTGGCCACAAGTCTAGTTTACAATCCAAAGACATCCTTCCTACTGAGGCCCCATGCCCACACACAAAAGGGAAGGGAGAAGATCAAAGTATGCTCTTGAAATTGCTGACACCATCCTAGTACACATCAACAATGAATCCAGCCTTCGTTGAAAAAAAAAAACAAAAAACTTAGGAGAATTGGGTTTATGGTCATGTACTCTTCATTTCATACCAAGTCCATCCTCATAACTTATCTTCTCTCAGCTGATAGCTTCTTGGGCAAGGATGAGGCTGTGCGGGGACAGATTTTGCTCAGCCAAACTACCGCCCTCTGGGCCCCATCAGGGTGACATCATGATGTCATGAGCAAAAGCTTTAACGGTGACAAAATCCAGGTGCTCCAGAAGATGAAACGTCCAAAGCCATTCTGCACCAAAGAGTGGCCTTCAGTTCAACAGTGGAGAAAAGAAGGAGGAGGGAAAAAAGGAACTGAAGCGTCAGTGACAATTAGAGATTGCCTGACAGGGCCTATACTCAACGAGTTATAGAGGCAATTACCCTAAAAATTTTGAAGCAGCCATTTGCTCAGTAACCTAGCCCGACCTGACACCCTAGCAGAGATTGCCATAAGCGGGGAATTTATGGTGTTGGAATGCCAGTTTAGCATAATTACCTCAGGGAACAGATTTAAACCACTTGGTTTTTGAAAAGTATGCAACAAAAACAACAACAAAATGAGTTTATGCACACTCAGTACCAATTGCACGACGAGCCCTCTAAGTCTTTATCTCCAAAGACGTGGCCCTCCTCCTTGCCTGTTTGTTTTCTCTCTTTGGATGAAGATTCACAGCATTAATCCATAATAACTGTATCTCACTCCATTACAGGTAGTTCAAGGCCTCTCCGCAGAAATGATATGCATGGCTTTGTGTCTTCATCTTTAAAACCACCAGCTATCTTCGTTGCAGACATATGTTAGGTTTAATGCATCCCCTGCCATAAAAGTGTTGCTTAAGACTAATGAACAAACGAATGTTTGTTTAAACCTCTTTGTGAAAATCAAACAAGCTTTCAACAGCTATTCATATATTTCTTGTCAGATGTGAATCATCACTTAGGTGCTTTACCCTGGACTATTACCAGCTAATGCTTGTAGTTTCACGGCATTAATTCACTTGCTGGGATTTTTGTTTGGGTTTTTCCCCCCTCTTCCTTTCTGTCAGTGCCATCTCCAGAAAGGCTCTGGATGAAGAGTCCCATGTCACCGGCAGAACTGACAACATTTGTGCCTCATGGTGTTCTCTTCACGAGGGCCACAGCCTCCAGGGACTGCCAGCCAGTGTTGTACTTCACCCAGCATCTGTCTGCTTTGGATGGCACCCTGAGGATCCTGCCACCCCCAAGCAAAAGAACACAAGCAGGGCCCCATGTCCTGCCTCTGCCCCCGCCCCTGCACACAAAGTAGCTTTATTTTTCAGACTCAGCAGCACCTGAAAAACTCCCACAAGATTTCCCCATTATATTAAATAACAGGTTTTAGAAGCTGGGAACTGTTATTCTAGGGTGGCTGGGTGTCATTAAGTTTGCACGTCTATGCTTGTTTAATTTTTCTTCTGCCATTAAGCAAACTAAATGCTCGGAGGTTTTTTTCTGTCTCAGTGGGGTCCACCCAGAATAGAAAAGAGAAATAAGTGTTCCAGGGTTGTGTAACTGGGTTTTTTTTGTTGCTTTGATTATGAGGAAGGAATTAAAAATCCCTCCTAGTCAGTACTTAAAATATCAAAGTCATTGTTGAATGCCTTTGAGTCACTGTACAACTAATTCAATTGCACAGTGTAGTGCCGTTTCACGGTGTGTGAAACACAGATAGTACATAGAAGTGATTGCAAAGTTGAATAAACACCAAATTAGTTTTAGAAGTCTGCAACTTCCCAGTGGAGTCTTTCAAACTGAACTGTGCTATTGTCTGACAAAGTTGATGGTCGCAAAAGGTTGCATTCCCTTCCACTTGTGTTAACATGAAGGGGTACCTGACACTGGTACCTGGAAGAGATGGCTGTCCTCCAGGAGGTGTGTGCACTGATAACTCAATATCACCTGACAACCTGTCCCTCAGGGAGACATCACCACACGGCCCTGTTGTGGGCAAGTAAGGGACAAGCAGAGCAGTGACAGAAAGGCTATGGCCAAAGGAGAGACCCCAGGACAATTTTTAAAGCAATGTGATGTCAATGTATACTGTGACTTGAGAGTTAAAAAACCAGAGTAAAGGCTCCCACGCTGCTGCTTCCTGGCCACAGGACCATGGTCAAGCCAACCTCACATTTCTGAGCCTCCGTCTCCTTACCTGAGCCCACAGTCAATAATAACAACTATTGACTAACTCCCATGTGTGTTCCAATATCAAACAAGACAAGTAAGCCCATGTCCTCAGTGATGTTTATTAGCTGTTATAAACAATTATAGAAATCAAATAAAACCCAATGTTTATTGGTTGTTAGGGTGTGTCAAACACCGACCTAAGGGCAAGAGATACAACTGCACACAGACCACGGCTCTCATTCTCAATCATTCACCCAGCAAAGATTTTTGAAGTCCTGATAAGCTCCAGGCACTGGTAACATAACAGATAAAAAATGAAATTTCTTGCTTTCTAAAGCTTGTATTCTGATAGGGGAAGATAAGCAAAAAAGCCAATAATTGGCTCACCCCTTTCAAGTCTTTGCTCATATATCCTTTTCTCAACAAAGCTACATGACCACCCTGTTTAAAATTTCAACCACCACCCAGTATCCATTCTCTTTTACCCTGCTGTGATGGTTCATTTTATGTGTCACTTTGACTGGGCCCTGAGTGGCCAGATATTTGTTCAAACATTATTCTGTGTGTGATGGTGTTTGGGGATGAGATTAACATTTGAGTCAGTAGACAGAGTAAAGCAGATTGCCCTCCCTAATGTAGGTGGGCCTCATCCAATCAGTTGAAGGCCTGAATGGAACAAAAAGCTAACCTTCCCTAGAGTAAGAGGGACCTCTTCTGCCTGACCACCTTCAAACTGGGACATTAGTTTTGCCTGCCTTCAGACTTGAACTGAAACATTGGTTCTTCTTGGCTCATGAGCCTGTCAGCTTTCAGAGTGTAACTTATGCCATCAGCTCTCCTGGTTCTCAGACCTTCAGACTTGGACTGGAACTACACCATCCTGAGTCTCCCTCTTGCCAGCTGCAGATCTCCATAACCATGTGAGCCAATTTCTTATAACAAATACTTATATACATCCTGTTGGCTCTCTTTCTCTGAAGAACTCTGACTAATATGTTTGCTGTCTTTTCTCCATCACACATCTCTTTCTGACACTATATAATTAATCTATTATATTTTTAGTTTATTATTTATTTCCACCAGTAGAATGGAAGTTTCACAAAGAACTTATTCATTGATACAAGGCTGGCACCTAGTAGGCACTCAATAAATAGCTGTTGAAAGATGAAACAAATATGTGTCAAGAGGAGATAAATACTATGAAGAAAAATTAAACCAGGTAAAGGAAATAGAGGGAACCAATGGCAGTTCTTTTTAGAGAAGGTGGTCATGTCCTGGTGGGACCAAGGGCATTGTTTCATGAATGACCATACTATTATTTATCTTTCAAATTCAAACTCTTTTCTTCTTCTTCTTCTTTTAATATAACTTTTTACGTGAAATCTTTGTAGATTCACATGGAGTTGTAAGTAGTAATATGGAAAGATCCTATGGACTTCCTACTTGATTTTACCCAATAGTAATATCTTGCAAAACAATAGCACAATATCACAAATAAGTTATAGACATTGATGCAATCCACTAATCTTATTCAGATTTTCCCAGTCTTACTTCCCTCACCCAGGCAATCGCTAATCAGTCCTCCATTCGTATAGTTATTCCAAACTGGAGACTTTTGAAAGCAAAGGGGAACATATTAATAATTATGGCAGGGCAACTTTCAAATGAAGACTGTCTCCTTCAAAACCTATGGTTTTTTAAAACAGATGGTCACCTATTTATTATAGTAGTAATATATAGTAACAACAATAGTGATAACAACTGCTAACAGTCATGGAATTCTCATAGTATGCCAGGCACTATCCTAAGCCCTGTCTATATTATCACTTTTAAAACTCAGAACAGCCATATGAGGCCAATACCTTTATTGTTCACATTTTACAGATGAGGAAACTGAGGCAGGGAGGTCTTAAGACACCTTCCCAGGGTCATGGGTCATACAGCTTTCAAAACCAAAAATCACAATGAGATCTGTCTGGTTCAAGAATGTGCCTTTGAAACTCCAGCATATTAAACAAATAATTACAGAAACTAAGTTGTTAATTACAAGTGAGCAAATGTTTTGAAGGAGAAATACGAAGTGCTACTGTAGCATAAAATGGGAATTGGAAAAATACTTACCTCACACAGAATTATCGTAAGGATTAAAAAATACTAGTTGGAGTGTTTGTATACCAAAAAGAACCTTTAAAAAATGTTTAGCATTGTCAATCTGTATGCCAGAAGAAATGGCCTTAAGTGGCCATTCATCATCTTGAATTTCCAAAATTTTAAGAACAATCCCCTTAAAAGCACAGTAGCTTCCCATATATTCTCTGAGACACTGACACCAAACATTGGGTTTTAAACTTTAAAAAAACTCTGTACTTTCCAACAGCAACTCAAAGGAAGTCCCACTCAGCCTGACACCATAAACTGTGCAGCAGAGTTCACCCACAGAGGAAATTGTCTCTGAGTTCCCTCAACATGTGAGAGAATCCATTACTGAAGGATTGAGTCTTTCAGATTCAGAATCAAGTGGGATGTCCTAGAAGAAAAAAAAAAAAAAGAGGTCCACTTGTCAAAGAGGAATGGATCCAGGAGCAATTATGTCAAATTTTATCTCGTGTTTTCTCAAAAAGAGGAGCATTAAGCATCAGCTACCCTAGCACATACTTAAAAATAATTACTTGTAAAAAAAATCCTTGATGTCTTAATGTGGTAGTGGGAAAACACAATCAAGAGTACAGCACTAGAATGAAATAATGCCATTTGCAGCAATATGGATGGACCTAGATATTATCATACTAAGTGAAATAAGTCAGACAGAGAAAGACAAATAACATATGATATCACTTATATGTGGAATCTAAAAAATAATACAAATGAACTTATTTACAAAGCAGAAATAGATTCACAGACATAGAAAACAAATTTATGGTTGCCAAAGGGGATGGAGGGAAGATAAATTAGGAGTTTTGGATTAACATACACACTACTATATAAAAAATAGGTAAACAACAAGGACCTACTGTACAGCACAGGCAACTATACTCAATATCTTGTAATAACCTATAATGGGAAAGGATCTGAAAAAGAATATATATATATATATGTATATGTATGTATAACTGATTCACTTTACTGTATACTTGAAACTAACACAACATTGTGAATCAATTATGCCTCAATTTAAAAATTTAAAAAAGAGTATAGCACTTGGACTAAGTTAGAATATTGAAGACAGAATCTCCTGATAGAGCTCTCAGATGTTCCTGTTCTAAACTTTTCTTTTTTTATCATTTTATTTATTTATTTATTTATTTATTTATTTATTTATTTATTTATTGGCCATGTTGGGTCTTCATTGCTGCACACAGGCTTTCTCTAGTTGCAGCGAGCAGGGGCTACTCTTCATTGTGGTGCATGGGCTTCTCATTGCAGTGGCTTCTCTTGTTGCGGAGCACGGGCTCTAGGCACGTGGGCTTCAGTAGTTGCAGCACGCAGTCTCAGTAGTTGTGGCTTGTAGGCTCTAGAGTGCAGGCTCAGTAGTTGTGGTGCACGGACTTAATTACTCCGCAGTATGTGGGATCTTCCTGGACCAGGGACCGAACCCATGTCCCCTGCATTGACAGGCAGATCCTTAACCACTGTGTCACCAGGGAAGTCCCTATTCTAAACTTCTGGATTTGCTGAAATCTGATCCTACACCCACTGATGGAAAGTCAGAATGACGGGATCCTCCAGAAGGAGAAGATCATGAGCCCATACAAGTCAGCTGCCATAGGTAGGGGTCAGTGAGGGTGAGGGAAAGGGACAAAAATTGGTTAAGAGGCCCATCAACTCAGCACTGAATTGAATGTTGGGTTGGAGCCAAAAGACTGAGTTTGAGTCTAAGCTCTAATACTGCTGGGTAGTCCCAAGCAAAGTCCCCAGGTCCCAGTTTCCTCATCTATAACATAAGGATGAAAGTACTTAATGGACAAAGTTGCAGGGGAATTAAATGAGAAAAGTATGCTCTGTATATACTCTCAAATTTTATATAAATAAAGACATTCTTTCTATTTGAGAAACTAAAGAGAAGGACACACCAAACAGGAGAAATAGAAGAGAAGATAAAAGGGTGAAGGAGTCCCTCCAGGGATTCCTAAAGGAAGGGCTTACGCAGGAGCTGCGGGCCCTTTCAAGCACTCTGCTTGGAAAATTGCATCCTGAGAAATCTCTGCACCCCATTTTTTCTTACCGGAAGGATTTTGATCCTGTCTTATTACCTCATTCTCCAGGCTAGAAAGCTTTTGTTTTCTTTTTCTGCTTCTACTCCAGAAGACAATATGCAGTGGACAAAAGGTGGGTCATTGTCCCTTTAGCAAGATCTCTGTTCAAATATCACCTTCCCAGAAGGGCCTTGGTTCATTTTAAATGGATCACACTCTCTAAAATAACAGCTTCTCCGGTACATGGTCTAACTCTTACCCTGCCTTTTTTTGCCTCCAAAGCTCTTATCACTCCCTGACATGATTTTGCATGTTGATTTGTTTGTTTATTGCACGTTCCTTCACTAAAGTGAAAGTCCCATGGGGGCAGAAAGACCTTGTCTGTTTTATCACCAATGCCTAAGAGTGTGTGGGACACACTAGGTGCTCCATAGATATGTTTTAAATAAATGGAGGAAAGAATTCCATTCTTGGCTTTTTTCTATTGACATTCTCCCTTCTTAGTTGCCTTGGGCAACTCTGAAGTTTCTTTTGCTACTTTGCACACTGCTTATTGTCTTTTTCTGTTATTTCATTTGAATTTTTTCCTTACTTAGTTTGGGTTCCCCCAAAAGTAGAGCCTGAATCAATGGCTTTGGTGCTAGCAGTCAATTTGGAAGGTGATCCCAGGAGTGGAGGGAGCAGGGTGGCAGGGGAGGCGGCGTGGGGGATGAGTGAGGTTCAGGCGAGGAATGAGGAAGAGCCATTTCTAGGTCACTGATATGGACAGTGAGCACTCAGTTCTGCCTGGATTTCCTGAGAGATACACAGAATACCTCCCAAAATACAGAGGATGGAACATTAATCCACCAAAACTGAAGAGTTTGGGAAAAAGTTTAGTCCTTGCCATTGATAAAACTTTACTCTGTGTGAAAATGAAAACATGAAATGCTTATGACCTATTTATTGTACCAAAGGGAATTAAATTTTATTGAGTGCCAAACATGACCTAGGCACTGTGCTAGGCGAATTATATAAACTATCTTATTTCATTATGACAACAAGATCTGCCACGTATTGGCTTCTACCGTTTAGTTAGGTTCTTCGCATACATGATCTTACTAATTCTCACAATAAGGGTTTTTATCTCTATTTAAGAGAGGAGAAAAGTGAGACTTTAGATAAAAGAAATCATTTACCCTAGACCACACCACCAATAAATGGCAGGTCTCTGTGACTCTATTGCTTGTCCTGTAGAGAAACAATTGTATAGAAAATCAAGAGGAACATTCCTTTGAGTGAGTGACTGGGACACAGACATAAAAAACTATCAGGATGCAGAGATGGGAAAGATTTTTGTGAGCTAGACTTCGTTTTAACAAGATTTCATTAAGAAGGTGGATCTTGGTTAAATTTTTTAAAAGGTATGAGAGGAGGAGAAGTGGAGGGGAGAAGGGGATGACAAGCCCAAGAAGACAGCTGGAGAGAATGGCATGGAGGCTGGGTAACTGGCTTCATGAAGCTGGAATCCTTGGGCATCAAAAAGCTCACCCCATAGTATCTTTCATAAACAAGTAGCATGTCATGGAATTATGGAACATGAAATGTGGATTTAAAACATGATCTAAGTCAAATGAAAAAGAAGAAAAAAACTACAACTAAGAACAAAACCCAGATTGTGGTGATGATTCTGAGGCCCTTGAACCTTAGGAACTCTTTAATTTTTCAAAGTGTATTTGAAAAGACATATATTCTGTTTTGCAGCCTGACAACAGTGGAATGCTAATAACATTTAATTTCCTTGACTTCTAACCTTCTTAACCTGCTGTGCTGTGGGAACAGCACAGTAAATCAAAATACGCCGAATTGTATGGGGAACATGTGTACTGAGCCATTCCAAACTGCCTGCTGATTTTTAAAAACACCACTCACAATGGTATTTATGCTGTTTTTATTTTTCATACGTCTTTCTTCTCACTCCTGCCACAACTGGTTAGCATAGGTGTCAAAAACAACACACAATAAAGAAGAAAGCAGAAAAGAAACTCAGAGAAAATGTTGAGGGAAGCCAAAATAC
This sequence comes from Mesoplodon bidens, assembly GCF_964165515.1. Taxonomy (NCBI): domain Eukaryota; kingdom Metazoa; phylum Chordata; class Mammalia; order Artiodactyla; family Ziphiidae; genus Mesoplodon; species Mesoplodon bidens. Next base: position 109,215,106 of record NC_138177.1, read on the forward strand.
CCCTGACATCCCTTCCGACCCCAACCGTTCTAAATATTCTTCCATTTTCAAAAAAACAAAAAAACTGGAATATCTCCTTGAGTCTACTAAATCACTGGCAAATTAAGAACCTGTTTTTAATAACATTTAACTTGTAAATAATGCATTAATTGACTAGCCTGAATGTTAGTTTGAGCATTCAAAACTCTGCTACTAAATTTGTAATGAAAGAAATGTGCTGTAACAGTAGGCTATATGGTGAATATAACAGATTAAATATGACAGTTGATATTTGTGAAAATGGGGTTATAATTACAGGACACCTGCAGCTGTTTTCCAACCAAAACAACAGAAATTAAACATGCATAAAGTGTGTGCGTGTGTGTCACATTTTCTGGTGGCGTGTTTCTTTTGTTCTCCTGGAGTCTTGTATTGGGTTTTTTCCCTATCTTTTTGTCAGGTCATACGTCTAAGCAAGCAACAAGTGGCTGTGTGTGGATATACTTTACTGGATCTCTAAATGATATATCCCGGGGAGGAAAGAAAAAGAACATGAATCTTTTTTTCCTAAGAGTTAGGAGTTACTAAAAAAACATGACTGATGGCCCAGCATATTTATAATACTCAGAATTAGAGGAAACCACATGAAAAGGAACCAGCAGTCCCCTCAGTCTTGCCTGCCTTGCCCCCAACTATCTAGTAGGATCTCTGAGATGGAAACATGAAGAATGTGGCACCCTGCCAGTTATACATGATTAAAAATGTATGTAGAGGGGGTGGGGTAGAGAAGTTGCTGGAAGTGGGGATTAAATTGATTATTGGCAATGGCTAATAATTAATGAAGTGCTTCGGTTACATTAATTCGTCTTTTCATTCATTCAACAAACATAGATAAGTACCTTTCAGTGCCTACACAGAGTCCTGAGACACAGTGAAGAGAAAGAGCAGTCATGAAAGTCAGGGAAAGGGATGAAATATTAAGAAGCAAATCTTGGCCCATCCTGTCACATGCACCAGGGAAGTTAAGTCAGATAAAGACAGAAAAGCTTCTATTGAATTTGTCAATCAAAGGTCATTAGTGACCTTGGCAAAAATAGTTTTAGTGGAGTGTGAGGGACAGAAACCAGATTACAGTGTGTTACACAAGTAAGAGGCAGAACATGGAGAAAGTGGGTGTAGACTGCTTTTTTCAGAAGTCTGACCATGAAAGGCTAGAGAAAGAGAGTAAGAGGGAAAAAGAGAGAGAGAGAGAAAATGTATAAAAAGCCGGTTTTCTAGTTGCATATGCCCACTGGTGGTCACAGCCATTGCACACGGAGGATCCTGGCACGTTAACATGCACGTGTGCATCTCAATTACACTTTTTTTTTTTTGGCTATCAGAAGTTGAAATTCTCTTCTGAATTAAAATTCTCATTTCATATGCTAATTAGCCTTCATTTTACAAAGGATTGTATTAAAGCTTTGGATACACACTCAACTCTATTACATATCATCACTGAGTTGCCATTAACTTGATCAATAATCTGCATTTTTCTGTATGAAAATTTTCACAATTTACTATCTCATTCTAACTGGGTTACAGTGAACCATATATAATTGCCACACTTGTGGGTCAAAAATCACTGAATATTGGCAGTTTCATGTGGATCAACCTAACAGTAGATTGGGGACTACAGAGATCATAGCATTTCAATATCATTTTGAATGAGACATAAGGTGAGAAAAAAGAAGCAAAGAGGAAAGCTGGGACAAGGGTGAGTGAGCAAAAAAAAAAATATATATATATATATATAGTAATCTTTTTGTCTGGGTTAGGTGTGTGTTCCCAAGGGAAATAATTTTGGGGCATGTAGCTTGAGAGTAGTAATAGCACTTTTTGTGTGTGTGTGTGGTACGCGGGCCTTTCACTGTTGTGACTTCTCCCGTTGCGGAGCACAGGCTCCGGACGCGCAGGCTCAGTGGCCATGGCTCACGGGCCCAGCCACTCCGCGGCATGTGGGATCTTCCTGGACCGGGGCACGAACCTGTGTCCCCTGCATCGGCAGGTGGACTCTCAACCACTGCGCCACCAGGGAAGCCCCTAATAATAGCACTTTTAAGGAGTACGGATGGCTCAGGGGGTCAATTGGGATTTAGGGAGTGGGGATTTTACCTGCAAGCTGTCCAATTTAGTCAGACTAACTTGCAGTTTTACACAGTTAAACATCTTAACGGATCTGAGACCAACAGACCAAAGGAAAACACTCTTACAATTGGATGTCTGGGTAACTCTTGCCAAGTCTTTTATCCTCATTGTAATGTGATTGCTCCATCTTGAAGATGAAGGCATGGGTTACTTGCTCAGTGTCAATCTCATGTGAGAAGTCCAGAATTCTAAGTCAGAGTTAAGACAGTCCTGGTGCAGTCAGCAAGGGAAAGTAATTTTTTCCAAACTGTTTGCACTAAAAATAAACCTAAGATAGTCTCAGGGGACAGCTATCCAGTCCCCTTCATGGACAGTATAGTCACTGTGGTGGGAGGTTGAGATGGACTAGGAAAAAAAACTAAAACCTAAAGAAAGACAAACACCCTAATGAGGGCACCAGTGATGAGTTGATGGGAAGTGAGCAACCACTGGGAATGTATTACCTGAGTGTTTTCTCCAGAGAATGGTCATTGGACAAAATTTCAAGGAGAAATTCCCACAGCAGTTCACTATTTGGGCTCTAGCTAAGTTCTTGGAATGTCCTTTGTCAGCTGTCAGAGTCACATACTCATAAACAAAGAGGAAAAGGCTCACTAACATTAAACTAAAGAACAAAGAACACCAGATCCTGGTTCCTTCTGTGTTAACAGAGAAAACATGAAACTGTTTAAACCAACCATGTCACCCTTGATACCTTCATGGTTGGTCTCAAGTTTCTCACCACTGTGAGGCCAGGGCTAGGCAATCCATCAGAACAACTCACTGCGCCTTGCAGGGCACCATACTTGGCACAGGAAGTCTTGAGTCATAGGCCTTGGCTATACAGCATCTTAAAGAAATATCCTAGTTCTCCATCAAACTATAAAATTCCTCCTTCTACACAAGGAAAGCATATGGAATTCTCTACCATATCTGGATTTTTATTTTACTGAGTTATAGGCAGAGCTCTTTCCTCTATTATATTAGATTTATATTATTATAAAATTGGTCATGGAACTTAAGAAAGTCTCAAAAGCCAGGTCTGGATGGGGTTCTCTCTTTCAGTTTATAAGATGTATTTTGTAACACTTGGCATAGTTGCTTTTTTTTTTCTTTTTCCTTTTGCATTACGCGGGCCTCTCACTGTTGTGGTCTCTCCCGTTGCGGAGCACAGGCTCTGGACGCGCAGGCCCAGTGGCCATGGCTCACGGGCCTAGCCGCTCCGCGGCATGTGGGATCTTCCCAGACCGGGGCACAAACCCGCGTTCCCTGCATCGGCAGGCAGACTCCCAACCACTGTGCCACCAGGGAAGCCCGGCATAGTTGCTTTTAATGTTATAATATAATACCTATAATGTATGTGATGAAATACATAACCTACCTCCCTAAAGGTAAGATATTTCCTAAATCCTAAAGTTAAATAATCTAAACCACAGGGCCAGACATGAAATTACAGCCAGAAATTCATACCAAGTGTCTAACCACCCTGATGTTACTCCTGGGAGCTAAATGCCAATTGTGTTTGGAAAGAAGTAATTTGACCCATTGTGTTGCTTGAGGAGGAGTTCTTCTGCCACACATGGAAAAGGTTGTGGCTAATTATATGATTGTTTCAAGTTATTTGTTCCTCCCTAAAAGAAGCGTATACTTCCCCTTTCCCACTGACATCAAGCTTGGCCATGTGACTTGCTTTGGCCAATGAAATGTGAGCAAACATGCAGAAGCTTTGAGAGCCATCATGTGGTTCCACCTTGCTCTTCTTCCTCAACCTGGAGAACAGCATGACCTAAAATATGGACTCCTCCTTCAGCTTCAATTCCAGAATGAATATATGTGGTACAAAGCTGTAACTGGCCTATAGCCAACACATAACGAGAGAGAGAAATAAATCCTGATTGTTGTAAGCCACTGAGAACCGGGAATTATTTGTTACCTGCAAATAACATAGAAAAAGCTGACCAATATAAAGGTAAAACAAATCCGTCAGCTACAGGAAGCGGCTCTGCTCCCTGAAACCCACACATAACCAATCTAGCTGTATCTCCGCACAAATAAGGATGGGGATCATGAGGGAGAGGACTGAAGAAGGAAGTTAAGGAAAGAAATCCCAGGGAAGTGTTGGTGGTGTTCTAGAAGAAGTGGTTATGTTCTGTCAGCTGCATCTTAGGACATTTATTTACTTCCAGGTTTTATCTCCACTCCTCTCAGTTGGCACTCCCAGGAATATATTACTGTGAGAACATCACTTTGCCAAGGACCAACCATATATGACTCCAGGAAACCAACGTGTTCTATATTCACCTCAAATGTGTTCTTAATATCCTCCAGTGATTATACTGTACTACATTTTCGTAGTCCAATAATTCTCCCTCCCTAGGCAACTGTTTTACACCTACTCCTCTCTCTTCAAACCTCTAAACTCTTTTATCATCCTCTCCTTCCTAGTTTACTGAGAGAATGACAGCACTCAAGAGAATTTCACTCAGCTTCCACCAACACATCTGCCTCCCTACCTGCATCTGTGTCCATCTACTCAACCTTCCCTCCTAGCCATACTCCTAGTCAAGACCAAACCTTCACTTGCTACTAGAGCCTATCCCATTCACTCACTAAAAGACATCGATCCAGCAATTTTCTCTTCTCTCTTCTGTATTACCAATTTTTCTTTCTATTTGATCACTCTCTTCAACATTGAAGCATTGAAATGACATATGTTATTTTCTCATATCTTCTTTAAAAACTCTTTATTACAATTCTCCTCTAGCTATTCCTCTTTCTTTTTAGAGCAAAACTCTTTGAAAGAGTGTCTATACCCTCTGTCTTCAATTTCTCTCCTCCTATTCTCTCTTGAACCTACTCCAATCCAAGATTTTACCTACAACTCTCTGCAGACATGGCTCTTATCAAGGTCCTAAAGACCTCTACTTTGCTAAGCCAGTGATCATTTCTCAGTCCTCATTTTACTCAGCCAATCATTAGCACTGGACACAATCACTGTCTGCTCTTTGAAACACTGTTTCTTCATTGGGCTTCCAAGACTCTCTGCTTGTCTGGTTTTATTCCTACTTCTCTGGTCACTCTTCTTTGTTTACCCTTGATTTTTCTCCTCATCTCTGCATCAGAGTCCCCAGGCTTGGTCCTTGGACCCTGTCTGTTTTCTATCTGTGCTTACTCTAGTGAGAAACTGATCCAGTCTTATGGATCTAAGCACTTATACTTCCAACCTATCTCTGTCCCCTGAAATCCACACTCATGTATCCATGACACATGACATAACTACTAGGGAACTAACAGTTGACATGTTTAAAACTCCTAATAGCCCCACCACCACCATCTAAACTGTTCCTCTCACAATCTTTCCCATCTCAGCAATTGGCAACTCAGTTCAAGTCAAAGCTCCTTGAACTTTGCTTGACTCCTATTTTCTCATAACCCACATCCTAACCATCCAGTAAATCCTGTTCATTCTACCTTCAAAATATATCCAGAATCCCACCACTTCCCATAGCTTCTACTACGACCATTCTAGTCTGAGCCACCATCATTTCTTGCCTGGATTAGTGCAGTAGCCTCTTAACTGTTCCTCCTTTTTCTGTCTTGATCTTTTTTTTACTCTGTTCTTTACATAGCAATAAAGGTATTTCATTTAAACATGCCAGACAGCACTTTCTACTCAACATCTTCCCAGAGTCTTTCTTCTGATCTCCCCTCTCACTTCCCTCTTCTTCATTTAAGTCCATTCCAGCTGTGTCAGCATCCTTGCTATTCTTTGAACATATCAGGCATGCTTCCATCTCAGCACCTCTGCACTTGCTATTCCCTCTGCCTGGATTGTTCTTCTGAGTACTTTCATTGTGTCTGTGAAATAGGAAGGAAAGTCGCCACAGTTCATCTGCTGACTTCCTTCAGAACTTTACTGGGTGAGGTCTCCCCTGGCCACCCTATCTGATGCTGCAAACCCCATCCAGAGTGATCAACCCTGGTTCTCCACTTATTCATCTTCTAAGCACTTATGATTATCTAACAGACCTAATATTTTACTTACTTAATTTGTTTATCACCTGTATCCCCCAACGGAGAACATAAGCTCCATGAGCACAAGGATTTTTTAACTACTGTACTCTAAGTACCTAGGATAGGGCCTGGTACATAGGAGGCTCAAAAAACATTTGTTGAAAGAATAAATAAAATATTTTTTTCAAATTACCTTCTTGATGGCTGGGTTCAATATTATTTTTTTTGTCCTGACTTCCCTCCTTGTCTGCTGATTTGTTTTTTGGTATTTAGGGCCATTCTACTACTTGTAATTTTCCAGGTCAAAATTCCATATATCCTGTCTTTTCTTTGTTTCTTTTCTTTTTCTAAACCTATCTTCCAGTCTGCAACTTCACTTCCTTGATAGATGGGTGTATTTATGTGTATTTAGTGTTTTATCCCCTCTTCTTAGAGTTATAAGAGAATGTCAAAGTTGAGATGAATTTTAGAGTTCACCTCGTTCCACCTTCTCATTTGACACAAATGGAAACCTTGGTATGGAAGAGGGAAGAAACCTTCAAGATTACACACCTAGTTCCCAGTTAATAGCATAGCAGGGCCACCCACTTTCCTCCTACAATACCAACCACCTCATCTTCCTTCTGGTTTCTGTAAGTAAAACCAGCTTCTGTTAACTCTTCTTCCTCTTTTATTTTTTCTCTCCTCTTAGTTATATCACTTTGATATCATTATAAATCTGCTTTTATCTCATTTTGCAAGAATATTTGTATAAAATGAAAAGGGAAGATTTCCATAGAATTTAAACAAAACCCCTACAGACTCTACTAAAGTCTTCATTAGACTCTTTTAAGATGTATTATGTATAAATATGCAAAACATGTGTTAAGAGTTTAAACTCCAGAACACAAATGTTTCAGAAAACATGATTAAGATGTTAATAATAGCATCTACCTCAAAGGGGCATTACAAAGATTCAGTGAGAAAATGTACATTGTCTGGCACATGGGGAAGACAGAAAAAACATACACTATGGCATGGAATTATGCGTTTAAAGTGTGAGTGTTGTGTGTGTACCAGAGTTCCTTTGTGGCCCTGTTTTACACAATATCAAAAAAATTTTGGTGAATTTGTAAGGGTCCAATTAGTTATAATAATTTATTATTCTACTTCCTAGAGTACTTTTTTGCATACTGATTTCTTTTTCTAAACAGACAAAACATCTCTTTAAGTTAGTGGATGCCAACAGTTATCATCATCTCCATTTTGTCTGATGGAAACTGAAACTGAAACTCAGCTCAAACATAGCTAAGAAGTAATGGAAGAGATGGAAGCAGAACCTTGAACACCTAATTCCTAATCCTGAGTTAGTCCATTGAGTCAGTCTGCACTATAAGTATGAGTAAATAATTTAAAATAAAAAACTAAACATCATTTTTCTGTACTACTAAAAATTTGGACATTTCTCTCATGGAGAGATTGACTCTATATTCCATGCCATTGAATCTGTGACTGTTTGGCAAATAGAATACAGATGTGAAGCTGGGCCGGATTTCAGGCCTAGACCTTAAGAAACTGGCAACTCTCACTCCCTGTCTCTGGGAACCCTGGGTCAGTATGTAAGAAGTCCTACTGCCCTGAAGCCACAATACTAGAGAAGCAATGCAGTCAACACTCCAGCCAACAGTCCAAGCTGAGCCCCACCTTCCAGGCAAAACTGCTATGGTGATAGTCCTGTGAATGAAGCCATCCTGAATCCTCCAGACAAGCCCATTCACCTGCTGAAGACCACTGAGCAACCTCACCCAATTCAGCATGGAGCTGAAGTGTCACTGAACTGAGCCATGCCTGAATTCCTGTGCAATAAAATCCTGATATAATAAAAATGGTCATTATGTTTAGCTACTGAGTCTTGGGGTAATCTATTATGCAGCAATAGATAATGAATAGAATTTGATATCTGTTGCCATAACAATAACCGAAACCATGTAGCAGTGGTTTGGGAACCAGATGATGGGCAGAACTGGAACGACCTTGAGGACACTGTTAGTGAAAGCTGGGAGGACTGGAAGGAGACTGCTGGTGAATACTTAAAAGATAGTACAGTGACTGCTATTGGAAGCTGGAGAAAAAGTTGACCCTAGCAGAAAGTCTGGCAATGCTGTTACCTGTGGCAATGTACACAATAGAAAATAGACCTAATGAATTGAACTGGCTTGGATTTGGATTTCCAGAAGGAATGCCAAATGATTTATTTTAGCCATGTGATATGATATGGATAGAGAAAGATAAGGTTAAAAAAATAAGAACTGTTTAATTATTATAATTAAATAATTACTTATATTATTTTATGGTATTACTGCATAATTCCTAGGAAGCAGGACTGAGACTTAATCAGTCCAATGCCAGTGTGTGACCAGTAAAATTTAAGAAGTGTTATAGACTAGGGACTGCTCTGTGCTTTCCATTCTCTCCATTTTTGAATAGGAATGCCTATTGCTTGTGTCTGACCTCTGTCTCAATATTGTATGCTGGGGGAAATAACCTGTTCCTTTAATTCACAGGTTCTCAGACTGAGAGGACCCATACTCCTAGAAACAGAAGAGTCTTATTCATGTCTGTACCTGATTTGGATGACAAGATCCTGAATCTTAAGCTTGGTGGTGCCTGGGTCCTGATATTGTCATGAGATGAGAAGTTTGGGGTCCTTCCAAGAGAGTGAAGGTACTTTTGTATTGGGAAGGAATATGAAAAATCAGTGATCAAAGAATATACTGTGACAGATTAAACATTGCCACAAATTCTCTGATATCTCTTCCATGGAGAGCTAGAGTGTATATTCCCTCCCCTTGGATCTGGGTGAGCTCTGTGATTTGCTTTGATCAACAGAATATGGTAGAAGTGATGCTGTGCCAGTTGCTGGACCCAGGCTTAAACTACTGAAAACCTCCACTTACATTCTCTTGGAACACTCTCTCTGGGAGCCCTGAGCCCTCAACTACCCTGATGCCACCATGTAGAGAGTCATGTATAAGCATTCTAGTTGACAGCCCCAGCCAAGATCAGGCTTCCAGCCTAGACACTAAATTTGTGAATGAAGCCATCTTAGAATCTCCAAACCAGCTCATCTGCCAGCTGAGTATCCCAAGTGATCTCAGTTGACCCCAAGTGGAACAGAGGGAACACCCAGCAGAGCCCTATTCAAACTGTTAACCAAAAATATAGTGAAATATAATAACATAGTGTTCTAAGCCACTGTGTTTAGGGGTAATTTGTTACATAGCAAGAGATAACCAGAACACTAACTATTCATACAATAAGTAAATACATGTAAACATATTTTTCACAATAGATTATATGCCCTAAAGTGGCGATGAGTTGACTTTTTGTAAAGGTAACTACATTTCAAATGTGATAAGGATGATTTGTATTTTTCTTATCCATAAAGCATGCAGATAACAGCCACTATCTCACTTAGTTCACAGGAATGTTGAGAGAAGCAAATGAGATAATGTATATCTCATCTGCAAAGCCTTTCCCACTATGTAAATGTAGGACATTATTATTACTTTTTAAAGGCATATTTGAATAAAGTGAAGGGTTCCTTTGCAATTCAAATAATCATCCAGTTTTTATCAATTTTGTAAGTTCAGCTCATCACAGGCCTGATTTTTCTATATACCCAGGTATATTGCTGTTCTATAAATGTAGACTTTATTCAGTACTGCATTAAAGCCATGCTTGCTCATAAAAATGTAAAGATATATTTTAGTACAATGTTGACCTGTAGCAGACATATTTTAACTCAGATAAGTAAAGCACAAATGGTATCAGTTCATTCAATCAAACATACAACTCTTGGGAGAGGTGGGAGATGCAGGTAATAAGTAGCTTGAGATAGAAGTTCTACCCCTGGGCTGTGGTTCTGCCTCATCTTGGCACTTAACGAGGGGCACAGTGTGCATGAAGGAGAGAGAGAAAGGAGCATTCAAATACCTTCTTCCATGACAAAGAACAAAGTGTTCTGAAGGCCTAGAAGTAGACCCATGCATTGCTTCTGTTAGGAAAGCTGAGACTGTGAGAAATTTGTCAAACTTTGGGTTACTGAACTCAGATATAATAAGTGATATTTCATGCTTTTAATGACAGTTTTTCCCCCTCAGAAAGCTAAAATATATATAAACGGTCTTTAAAAGGTCATTCCTTAGATTTAGTATCAAAAAAAAAGAGCTAAAAGCATGTAAACACATGGTACACACACACAATTGTCCATTAGTTTCACTAGCAGCGTCTGCTTTTACACCCTAAAACCTTTCATTTGAATGAACAATACGCAAAGAATGGCCCAATCCCTCAGCTATCACACCCCATGACATTCCACTATCAACCCCTCATTAGTGCTGGGCCCCTTTCTTCAGAGCAGTCAGAATGCCATAAGACTGAGCACTTCTTCTTAAGCATGCTAGTCAAGCACATCACAAGTGCCTGGTAATGTGCTCTTCAGATATTGGTGCATCTTCCCCTTCAACCTATGACGTTTCAGAGATTTCTGGAGCAGTAGAACTTGAGAGGGTCTGCTCCCTGTTAAAGGAAAGACCAACTTGGGCTGAAGGAACATTGAAGACATAACCAACCTTTGTTTCCATTGCCCTTCAGCAAACACCTTTACTGCAATAGCACCTTACATTCAGGGCAAGTACTAAAACAAAAACAAAAACAAAAACAAAAAACCTTTCATACAATCTTCCACAACGTGGCCAAGACAAGACCCAGCATTCACTCTCACTTAGCACGTTAGACTGACTAGTGTGTAAAATGCAAAAGAAATATTGAGACTTACTTACTGGGTACCCTCACAACAACCTTATAGACTAGATTATCATTCTCATTTTACAAATGAGGAAACCAAGGAATAGAAAGATTAGGGAGCTCATCCAACATCACATAGCTGTCATTTATTGAAAGGAAAGGAACTGGATTAAAACCTGAGTCTGATTCCTTAACCCTGTGCTTGACCACTGATTATACTGGCTTCTGAGTGAGGATGGGGGCAATAATGATAGCTATCATTTGTTGAAAGATGATATAGTAGAGTCACGAAACTTGGGGCTTTTAAGACAGGCAGAACTCCAATCTCAACCTCTTAACACCTCCATGACCCCAGGCAGGTGAGTGAACATCTTTAAGATAGACATAATTACAATATACTCATAGGGTTATGTGAGTTTTAATAATCTATTCAGTAACTGGAATTTAATAAGCACTCAGTAAATGAGAGGCTAATTATTAGTAGTTCCTATGTACCAAGCACCATTCATATGTTATGAACAACCTAACAGCAGCCATGAAAGGAAGGTATTTTACCTATTTTATAGACTGAGAAACTGAGCCTCAGATTGCCCAGAATCACATAGTTGAGTCAGGATCTGATCCTAAGCCTACATGACTACAAAAGCTTTGCTAGTTACCTACTGTTCCTCGACTTCTCTCAGTGCATCAGCCTAGGCTGAGATCACCCTGTACCAAAAATGACATTTTGAATAATCAGTTAACTTTTGTCAGCTACTAATGAGGTGAAACTGCATTGTTCAGTTAACCCATTGCTTTTCAAATTCTATTTTTATTCTAATGCTCAGGGGAAGAAGATATCTAACATATTTAACTTATCTCTCCTGGGGAAGATACTGAACTTATAAATAGCAGCACTTTATAAAAATATTTAAAGTTAACTTAATTTAGAGAAAACGAGTCTGGACTAAGGATCAGGACACTTGGATTTTGTTTTGCTCTATTTTTCACAACTCTCCACTGACAAGCTGTGTGCACTTAGACATGTAACTTCAAGACCTCTACATTCTCCCCCATGAAATGAGACATGAGAGACGAGCTCAGCGGGTTCCTTTTAATTCTAAGGTGCTACTAGTTAGTACCTCTTACACACATGTACATATACACATGTAGCAGTCAAGAACCTCTAAACCAGGTGCTCTTCTCAGTAGGGATCCAGCAACATTACTATTGCTTAAAGAGCTGTTTCAAAACTCAGGTTTTAGGACCCTTGAGATTCTGATTCAGTTGATCTTACTGAAGCTTGAGATCAAATTTGTATTTTCTTTTTTTAACACTGCTCAGCTTTCTCAGGTGAGCTATCAGGCTCCAGAATCACTGCTTCAGACTCCTTTGCAAGGTCGGCAAAATCACCATGCCCTGAGAACACAAGGATGACCAAAGCCTGCACCAAGGCCTCCGCCCACAAGAGCAAGTTCACTGGTGAGGTAGAGCTGTAATGCACCAAATTTGATGTTGTTGGCCATGTATTATCCCATAGTGGAAAGATGGGGGAAGAAACCTTTACAAATGATTTTCCTGTAGAAAAAAATGTCATATTGCTATTATGGCATCATTTTAAAACTGAAGTAAAGGTGTAGAAAACAATAGAATTGGCCCATGTAGTTGTGGTGTCACATTCAACTTGAGAATCACCCAAAATCAAGAAAAAGTATGATTAATGAAGCCCAATGATATGGTCAGCACATGAGCACCAAACCTGTACCCCAGTACCTAGGTTTGCTGAGCTGGGGTCATGATATGACACCCAAGCAATTAATGAAATTGAACATGAATGGGCAAAATAGATTGAAGAGATTCCAAAGACAAACACAGTGGCACCCAGTATCAAGAAATGAGTTATAGCTATTTACTATTGTCAAGACCAGCTGAAGTCATGCTGGAAAGGATGCCACCAGCCAGAAAGAAATGGGTCTTTTCTTAAAATATAAATACTACTCAGACCATCATAGTAAATAAAAATATTTACCCAAGGACTAGTGACACTGTACGTAAAAGGCTGAAGGTCATGTAGGCACATAACCATTGTCACTATTTCTAAAACTCAAGGATCATGCAAGCCAGAAGGTAAATGCACACAGATCGCTCACCAATTTGAAGAGATATTTTGTCTGTGGTCTTAAGTAATTCTTGTTCGAGTGTTCAAAATAAAGCTAATAACACTGCCTAAGAGTGTTTGACAATTATTTAATTATAACCTGCAAAGCACAATAAACACCTTGGCAGAAAGAGATGTATGAAGAAATGGGTGAAATGGATAAGAGCAACATAGTCCTTAAAAATGAAATGGTGCACCTCAGACTGGGACTTGGACCCACATGGCCGGGACTCGAACCTGGCCAAAACCCTGATTGGGACTTGAGCCCACGAGGCCGGGACTTGACCCTGGCCAAAACTCAGACTGGGACTCGAACCCACATAGCTGGGACTCAAACACGGCCAAAACCCTGATTGAGACTTGAACCCACACAGCCGGGACTTGAACCCAGACAAAACCCACAGTCTTCCAACTGAGATCACGCACCTGGTTTCAGGATTTAATGAAGCTCAGGTTCTTGATGTCTCAGCACAGAAAGAATTCAATGAGAGACAAAGTGATAGGTAAGAAGTGGATTTATTTAGAGAGAAACACACTCCACAGACAGAGTGTGGGCCATCTCAGAAGGTGCGAAAGGCACCAAGGTATGGAGTTGTCAGTTCTTAAAGGGGTGGGTAATTTCATATGCTAATGAGTGGGAGGAGTATTCCAGCTATTTCAGGAAGGGGCAGGGATTTCCAGGAATTGGGCCACTGCCCACTTTTTGATCCTTATGGTCAGCCTTGGAACTGTCATGGCACCTGTGGGTATGTCATTTAGCTTGCTGATGTGTTATAGTGAGCGCACACTGAGGCTCAGGGTGTAGGGGAAGTTGACTTGTCCACCATCTTGGACTATTTGGTTCTAATCAATTTATGTCATGTCCTCAGGCTATGTTATTCTTTCAAAAGTTGTGCACTGCCCCCTTCCCTCCTGTTTCAAAAATACCCTGACACCTTCCACTATAAGCTTAGAAATCACAGGAACCAGGCCATGTCTGTCTTCTAGATCTTCTAATCTCAATATTTCATCAGGTATTTATGAATGAAATCTTTCATTCATAATCAATGAAGGAAATTGTTCATTCATAATCAATGAAGGAAATTCTTCATTGATAAACTGTGAGTCCTGTGTAGATGGCCTCAATGCTCTGCCCAGAAGGATATACAAAAACATAGGGATCTGTGGCCTAATACAAAAATATATTTGGTCTTTGTCCCAGTTCCTGGCACAGAGCTCCTAACACCCTTGGTATTTCCTGAGTGATAGTAGTGTCTTTTGTTATTCCTGAGTTTATGCTAGTGATATGAATTAGGGTGGGGTCCCTAGATAATCTCAGGATGGGGCTGGTCACCAGAAAGACCAAGTGATTAGAGTGTTGGAACTTTCAGCCCTACCCACTAACCTCCAGGAAGGGGTGAGAGAGGGCTGGAGATTCAGCTCTATGAAAACTCCTAAACAATGAAAATCAGAAAGCTTCCAAGCTGGTTAACACCTCTAGGTGCTGGCAGAGTGATGTGTCTGGGAAGACATGGAAGCTCCATTCTCTGCTCCTCCTCCCCTCCCCAATACCTTGACCTATGCCTCTCTTCCATGTAGTAAGTAAAAGACTTTCCAAAGTTCTGTGAGCAAATTATCAAACCTGAGGAGTGGCTCATGGGAATTTCTGATTTAGAGCCAGTCAGTCAGAAGTACATGTAGCCCAGGACTTGTGATTAGCATCTGAAGTGGGAGCAGTCTTGTGGGACTGAACCCTGTAACTTGTGGGATCTGAGGCTAACTCTAGGTAGGTAGTGTCAGAATTGAATTGAATTGTTGGATACCCAGTTGTGTCTGAGAAATGGAGAAGTGGTGTTGGAAAAGACGCCACATATTTGGTGTCAGGAGGAAAGAAACCTTCAGGATCAAAGGGTGCAGCCAAGTTCATGGAAGCTGAACTATAAGTTGTAGGTGTCTTTGCCGGCTTCACTCTCCTCTACCCCCTTGAAGGTCCATTTCATTATGCCTACCGGGATGTCTTTGGAAATCCTTGATATTGGGAAGAAAAACTGACCTATTTCCTCATACCAGAGCTTTCCTGGACTGATGTCCCAAAAGGTTACATTTCTAGACTAAAAGAAAATTGACCAGCGACTTCATGTCAAGCAAGAAATCTTAAAATGAGATGCTGTTTGGGTTATAATTTTGTTAATATCTCTGCTATTTAAGATTTTTTATTTGGTAGAAATAAAGCCTGTTTTAATGTGAAATGTCAACCTAAGTCCAAAATATTTCACCAAGTGGCTTCTTACTAAAAATCTGTAAAAGTGAAAAAAAAAAAAAAATCCAGAACACAGGAGCAGCCAGGTAACCCACAGGCTCAAGTCCTCTCCTAAATGAGGTGACAGAAACAGCTTGTATTTTTGTTTTATATTTCTTCTAAGTCATAAGCAATATATTTTCTAAATCAATCACTCCTATCTTCCTATCCTATCCTATCCTCCTATCTTCATTCCTTTCTCTAAGCTTCAGAGCTCTCTTCCTCTACCCACTTCTTCACAACCCTAAATAACTTCAGGCTTGTCTCAACTGCTTATAGTAAAGTATATAATGTTCTAGAAAGTGTACTAGTTGGGGACTGAGACCTGAGTCTTAGGTCTATTATTGCCTAATACTGCCACTAACTAGTTTGGGGATTTAGAGTTAACATTTAAATTCTCTGAGACTTTAGTGGTTTCATTTTTTTTTTAAGTTTTTAAATTTTTTTGAATTTTTGAATTTTATTTATTTTGTTATACAACAGGTTCTTATTAGTTATCCATTTTATACATATTAGTGTATATATGTCATTAGTGTATATATGTCAATCCCAATCTCCCAATTCATCACACAACCAGTGGTTTCATTATTATAGTAATGCATTTGGACTAGACAATATTGAAGATCTAAGATTCTCTAACAACATTTTTTATAATGTTACCTACACTGACTAGTTCCTAAAATTAAGCAAAGGTCTCAGAAAATTTTTTTTCACAGTAAGAAGAAAATGGTTGATGCATCCTAATTTCATCATCTACAAAGTAAGAGGTCAATAGATTGTTTCATTCTTGGCATAACTGGAGAAATATAGGATTACACATGTTAGCTAAAACTTCAGGGAAATACAGGAAAACATTGGTTCCAATCTTAAGAGGAAAAAGAGCAAAGAAAATCTAGTCCATATACCAAATGAAAGAAGAGGCAGCAAAAAAAGCAGAGGGAGAGAGGAAATCAAAAAACAAGATGAAAAAGGTAAATAAAAGCAAAAATGTAGTTATGAAAATAAATATAAATTAATTAAAGTTCTTTATTAAAAGATTAAGACTAAAATTGGGTTAAGAAACAAAATCCAACTATATGCTGGATTAAAAAATATACATGTAAATTAAAAGTAAACAGATGGGTAAAGATCTACCAGGTTTATGTAAATAAAAGATTAATAGCACGAAAAGTAGACAAAAGGAAGTAGATAAAACAAATAATGTAAATTTAGAGTAAAAAAAGATAGATTCACAACAAAGGTATAATAGCCGTTATGTACCGTTATGTACCTAGTAACTGGCATTAAAATGTATAAACCACACAGCTCTCAGATATAGTGGGAGAAATAAGCAGATACACAACTGAGACCTTGAAACTGTTTTCCTTCCTTGATAAATCAGTAGGCCTAATATAAGTTATATTTAACTAGTAATTTTTAAATAATATGATTGTTATAGTTTAAAGTTTATGCCCGTCCATGAGTACATAGACTTAAAAATATGTAGAATGTTTTTAGAAGTTAATCATGTAAAAGAACAAAAACTAAACTTTGACAAATTCTATAAAGGACAAGTATACAGTCTACATTCTGCAACTCTAATGAAATAAACTAGAAAATAGTAACAAGAATTTAAAAAAGGAAACTTTATTTGTAAATTAGAAAGCATACATAAGTAACTCTTGGATCAAAGAAAAGAAAAAAATCATGTTTACAAATTATAAAATTGAATATTAGAACATTTCATATTAAATCTAAACAATAGATTTAAAACTAGTCAGAGGAGATAGGAAATTTCTATGCTTGCTTTATTAGAGCAGAACTAACACAAGTAAAAGACTTAAGCTTAATTAAATTTAAGAAGTTAGAAAGTAAAAATATTTTTTGAAAGCAGAAAGAAATAAATAACAAAAATTAAAGCAAAGAGTAATGAATGCAAACACAGAAAATGTAATAGTCAAGCATATTCTGGCAAGTTCAGAAAAAAAGTTTAAAAGATAAATAACTTAAGACAAAATTACATAAAATGAGAAATGAGAGAACTAGAGATATGAGAGATACTTTTAAAATTATACAATACAATATTGTGTTAAACTTTCAAAATTCACTAATGTTCTGGGAAAATAGAAATGGCTAAAATCAACTCATTAAAACTAGTAAATTGAATAGAACTTTGTCAGTGGAAAAAAATTTTTAATTAATTCTAATAAGGTTTCTAAGTCAAAATTATTTTACCAGTCTTTGCAAGTCTTAAAAGAAATAATCTGCCCATCACATATACCATTTTAGCACAGAAAAAGATGGAAAACATTCAGACTCCTTTCACAGTGAGCATAGCTATAAGAACCTAATAAAGATAACATGGGGAAAAATTACAAACCAATACTACTTCTGAGTATAGATATAAATTCATAAGTAAATTTCTTGAAATTGGGATCTCATAATTAAATAATGAAGACTGTGAGCTTTTACCCTACTTACAGCTGACAAGTTAGCCTGCCATGGTTTCATGTGGCAGAAGAAATGAGACTTTGGGGTCAGAGACAAACAATTTTATTACTTATAGCACAGGAAGCAGCCTGAGCATCAGTATGTATGTCAGTGCCCCCCATTCTCAGGGGGGTGATGCAACATGGGCCCAGGTAGATGCCTGCACATTCAGTGGGTTGCTTTACAGGAGAGGAACCCTGAGCTTAGGAAACTTGAATCTTTATAAGTGGGCAATAAGCATCCTCCCATTGCCCCAGAGAGAGACATTATCTTTATTATAGTGGACAGTAAGCATGCTTGCTGTTTGCTCCAGAGGGAGACACTATATCTTCAAGGCTATAAGCAAACCTGCCCTTTGCTCTGGAGGGAAAGACTATCTCCATCCTTGAAAAGATATTCTGAAACAAAGAGCAGTGCCTCTGCTTACAAGATACACAGAAATGTGTGAGAGCCATGAAGACTTGCCACCCAACACATCATTAGTAGATATTATTCTAAAAGTGCAAGGATGGTTTAATATTTAAAAATATAAATAAGGCAAAAAAAATAACAATATAATACAATTCAGCATCTAGTCTTTGTGGTTAAAAGAAAAAATTGTTTATAAATAGAAATATTATTTCTTTAAATGTCCAATTGAAATCTATCTGTTAAAATCGACGTAAATATATTAAATGTTTATCCTAAAGCAACACACAACATACTTACAGTGAAATCCTATAGGCATTCTCTTAAAATTGGAAACAAAATAAGGATGGCCATTATAACTGCTATTATCTAAGATTATTCTGGAAGTTCCAGTCAATGAAATGAAAATGAAACATATGTAAGAAGTGTAAGTATCAAAAATCATCATTATTTTAAGTGACACAGTTATACATAGACAAAGCAAGAAGAACTAAGGAAAAACTTTAAAAATAATGAGTTCAATAAAGAAGCCACAACAAAATAAACATTTAAAAAAATGTCTAGTGCCAGCAATAATGAGTTATTTTAAACAATGTTAAACCATAATAACTAGTTACATAAGATTCCATTCCTGCTAGCCTCAAATTTTTTTTAAAAATAGAAATAAACTGGACAAGAAAGAATGCCACCGATACAAAGATAAATTCAGCACTTCTGAGGCTTTCAAAAGAAAGTATTTAAAAAAAATAAATCACATGATCCTAGGTGGAAAAAGGAATTTTGAAAGTTATTAAATATTTCCAAGTTGAGCTGCAAATATAACTATATTCAAATTAAATTCCCAGTAAGAATTTAGGGATCAGACTTGATTAAAATATATATATATATATATATATATATATATATATATTTTTTTTTTTTTTTTTTTTTTTTTTTTTTTTTTGCGGTACACGGGACTCTCACTGTTGTGGCCTCTCCCGCTGCGGAGCACAGGCTCCAGACGCACAGGCTCAGCAGCCATGGCTCACGGGCCTAGCCGCTCTGCGGCATGTGGGATCTTCCCGGTCCGGGGCACAAACCCGTGTCCCCTGCATCAGCAGGCGGACTCTCAACCACTGCGCCACCAGGGAAGCCCCTTGATAAAATATTTTTAAATGTATATGGAAGAATATCACATGATGATAACAAACAAGTTTCTAAAAATAAGAGTAATGAGAAGGGACTTATCCTTCTAAACATTAAGACATATCATAAAGCTACAGTAAAAACTCAACAAGCAAACAAAAACAGAGTGAAATTAAAGAAAAATCAGCATTTAGTGCAGTGGGGAAAAACAGAGACCAGAAAAAGGTATACACATCACAAATCAGTGGAGAAAGGATGGTACTGATCCAACTAATTTTTTTCTTAAAAAAACAAACAAAAACTTATGTCTCTCTTATATAAAATAATTTCTGGATGGTAAAAGTTATATTTCTAAAATAAAACCATAGGAAGCTAGAGTAAAAGATTGGTGAAATCTATTGGGGAGGGCAAGGACAAAAACACAAAAGTCAAGATGGAATAAGTCATGAAGGAAAATAAGAATAGATTAACTGAATAGAAATAGAAATCTTTATAGCAAAAAAAGTCACTATAAACAGCATTAAAAGGCATTCTATAATGACAATAAAATATTGCAAAAGTAATGATAGATGTATTCAATAATGGGAGACAGCATTGGGTAGTTTACAAGTTCAAGCTGGAATTTATGTACAAAAAAAGTTCATGTGTTATTTATGATATAGAATAGATGACAGGAGATAGAGAGAAGTGATTAGGAGCATGGGAGCAAATCCCAGTTCCAGCTCTTGCTAGGGATGTCACCATGCCTCAGTTTTATCATCCCTAAGATGAGAATAATAACACCAAACCTCACAGTGTTGTTGGGAGAGTTATGAGAAATCACAGCTTGGCAAGGGAGTAAATACTAAATAAATGTTAACTATAGGAGTATAGTTGCAGTATGGGGGATAATAAATTACACTTTCACTCTTGACTCACTTGTCTCTCTCCATCTGTGTCAGGAACTGGGTGAGAGGTAAACACAGGAATCTAACGGATGAGCATCTATACATAATCCTAATTGTTGATTAAACCGGATTAGAGAAGCAGCTCAGCCTGTGACCCAAAGAAGTGAGTCTTTTTTGGAGAATAAGAGAAACAGAGAAGCTGGCTGCATCCTGGAGACCAGCCGCTCCAAGGAGATGAAGGGGCTGAAGGAGATGAAGGGGCTGAACCGAGAAGTCTGGGGACTTCACAGGGTCGTGGTGGGAATGACTGAGTTGTTACCTTCTCCCATGTCACCAGCCAAAGAACTTGTTCCACCTTGGGATCCAGAGAGGATCCCAAGTCAGTGTTCTGCGTACATGTCTCCTTCCTGGTCAGCGGAGGGGAAGCCTTCCTCACCTCCAATCATAGAAACATGAGGTGAGAGGGAGAAGCATTCCGCATCCCACCCCACCTTATTATTTGGAAACAATTTTAAATGAAGAAATTGCAATGGAATATTTTACTGCCATTCAAAAGTATGTTTTGGGGTATTGGAAAATTGTCATAATACAGTGCTGAGGGGGTAGGGTGAAGCAGAGTCCTGTTATTTATTCGTATTTGTACAGGCAAACTCTGTAAGAAATACAATAAAATGTTAAAAATTGGTTATTTGAGAGGTAGTGAACTTACAGGCAATTTTAATTTCTTATAGTTCACTGTATTTTCAAAACTTTCTACAGTTTCTTATTACATTCCTATTCAGAAATAAAAGAGAGAAATATGACTCTTTACTAGCTTCTTCAGACAATTTCAATTTCTCAAACCAACAGAACTCTAATTTAAAAGGATTTAAAGTATATGGTTTATTTCTTGGCACAGAGATTTTAGAAATGGATCAGGAAAGAGAGACTTTTCCTTTATTTCTAAATGCACATCTGTATTTTTTTATAAGCATGTATTACCCTTGAAATTAAAATATAAGCCATTAAAATTTGCATTTTAAAAAGTGGGTTTTTTAAAAAATCTTCTACATCAAGAGACAGGAAAAACAAAGCAAAGCCAAATATATATGCGTAAATGTTAAAGTTTATGGTTGGGCTTGGGTAGCCTACCACCAAGAAGCTGGGTATTTATTTCAGGGCTCTCTTTCTGTGAGGTTCAATGGCACCAAATGGGCATTATAAATATTAATAAAAACTTCAAAAACTAAACCACATTTTTATGGAGTTAGGAGCATAAACTGAAAGAATTAATTTGGGAAGGAAAAGATGGTGGTTTTCTATGGTTGTTTTGTTTTGCTTTTGCTGAGAAATCCAGCAGTTCTAACTCTGTCACAATAAGGAAAACTGTATAGTTTGTTGTTTTGAAAACCACTGATGCTTGAGTGTGTATCAGGTCACAGACAAACACGCAGAGGGTCAAGAATATTGTTTTCAGAGTAGAATTTATATCTAAATGTCTGGTTACGATCTAGCCCCCAGGCCCTCCAGGGGTTGGGTCATCTATTAGACGATACGTGTAAGCTTGTACATGTGTGTTTTCTAAAAGCTGAGCCCAAATCTGAAGAATGTGAAGGGCAAAAACATAACTGCATAACTGACCTCTTGAAAATAATAACCAAATTGAATGAGCAGAAAGGATGGGCACTTCTAAGATGGAGCTGCCGGACAGTGAATTCACGGGGACAATGATGAGAGGGGACAGCCCTGCAGTCCTACCTTCCAGCCAGACTGTGCTCCCCTTATAGGCCTGAGAGCAGCTGCATTAAAGTTTAATCATAATAAGACTGTGTTCTATTTACATGGCCTCTTTCATCCCAAGAATTTGAGGACTTGGTGGACTTCCTCACATTTATCTTCATATCACCTGCTGAAAAGCAAGCCGGAACAGGTGTTGTCTTTCTTTTACAGGCTGGGAAACCAAGGCAGGTAAACAGGTCTTCTGTGTCCCCTGGTGAGACAGGGAGTTAAAGAAGGGAAGGCTGCATGTTTTTGTCCCTCAGAAGGAACCAGGCTAGCACACAGGAAGGACTAAAATCTGCCTTCCAGTTCAGGAGGAATCTTGATGATTAGATAGAGCATCGGTGTCAGTGAGCAGAGTGAGCAAATGGATAGAGGTATGAAATAAGAGGTTCAGGAAATGTCCCATCTCAGGGCATGGAGAAAAGGTCTCCTTGACCAGTAGATGTTGAAAGTTCCACACAGAGTCCTTTCTCTGTGTTACTGCATTGCAATCTCAAACCCCCCATGTAAAGCGTCAATATCTCTAGAGGCATACTACAGTACGTTTAGCCACTCTCAGACAATAGCATTGCAACAGTAATTAACTTATGAAATTTATCTTTAATTATATTGTTAGCTGAATCCTGAGTCTCAATGGAGCTAGGAGCCAGGCAAAATACGTTTTGATAGAAGGAAGGAGTTATCAGTTATGCTCTGCAAACTCAAGTCCTTTTTGCAAAGAAGCTATATATTAATTAATTCAATTATTTAACTAGAAAAGTTGGTCCAGACTATTTCTGATGGAAGCAGAATAAGGCAGGGAGAGAATAATAATAATTCTGGTTCGAGTCTTGCCTGGCCATCCACCAGCTATACAACAGCAGGCAGGTCAGCCTAGCTAAGCCTCCACTTTTCCTGTGTTATGTAAGAACAGTCATGTGTGATCTGTTTGGATTCCCCCAAGGGCAAATCTTGAGTCAAGCATGGGGAGCAAGTTTGGGCTTCCCTGGTGGCGCAGTGGTTGAGAGCCCGCCTGCCGATGCAGGGGACACAGGTTCGTGCCCCGATCCAGGAAGATTCCACATGCCGCGGAGTGGCTGGGCCCGTGAGCCATGGCCGCTGGGCCTTCACGTCCGGAGCCTGTGCTCCACAACGGGAGAGGCCACAACAGTAAGAGGCCCGCGTACCGCAAAAAGAAAAATAATAATAAAGAAAGAAAGAAAGAAAGAAAGAATGGGGAGCAAGTTTGGGTGGTAATCCCTGGGACCACTGGAGAAATGAGATGGGAGGGGGGTGGAAATCAGTCCAAGTGGCTTCAGTGAGGGGTTCCCACTGTGGTCACTGCTTTCAACCCCTGTGAGGACCCTTTGGGACACCGTGGGAACTAGCTTCACAATTGTCCCAGCAAAGGGAAAGGAAGCTGGGGGGATTTATACAGGAATTCCCATTCTTCCAGGGTTGAGGGTTGTTCCTGCATCAAGGATTCATGGGTACTTCCCACTTAGCCCCCGACTAGGCTGAGGATCTTCCCATGAGGCCAGAGCACACATCAGGCAGAGAAACAGCGCCATCACGCAGGAGACCAGACTGCCCGCAGGAGGCTTCCTGAGGTGGAGCAAGGAGATGGAGATGGGCACCAACGGTGTCTGTCACACACAGAGCCGCTTCATACAGCTGCTGAGGAAAGTCATGGAGGATAATGTGAATGTGATGCTTAGCATAACATCAGGCACATGAGAAAGAGCCGATGTCAATTGCTGTGACTGTCATTATTGCTACTTTTTCTTTTTTTAATTAAGGTGGACCTAAGCTTACTGTCACAACAGAGGGTTCAGGGAGCCAGGAGAGAGCCAGAAGCCCCTGGGTAGGTCTGAGAAGAGAAGCCATAAGAATTCAGAAGGGTGAAAATAGTACAACCGTGAGGGTATCAAAGGCAACCTTCATGTCCTTCCGAGCTCTGCTTCCTTGATCCTGGGGGACACTGGTGGGTCAGCTTAGCCAGATCTCTAAAGAGAACCAGAGAAGAAAAATAAGTCTGCCTGTCCTTGCTACCAGCCTTCCAAAGTAGAAGCACACCTGGCAGTGAAAAATCCCAACCCCCTGGCTGGGACAAGAACTATCTGACTGCAGAAGGAAGCGCAGTAAATAGTTCTGGTTTAACCTGGGCTACATGACAGCTTCTCTGAAGTTTTGCTTCAACTTGAGGCCCAGTTCAACAGGCATGGATCCCCACAAATTAACTCCCAGGGAAAACACAGCCATTTGAGAAGAGAACTGACACCTTTTGCAAAAGAGCAGAACCTTCAGTCCGGTATATGCAGGATGACTGTCTTCGACTGAGGTGAGATATAATGGATCCAGGTGAACCCCCATCGACAGGCACAGCGGCCTCAATAGCTGAATCCATCACCATTCCCCCTGTGCAGTGTTGTGCTTCTACACCCCTTGTATATGGAACACGGCTCACAAAAGGAAACCGTTTTGTTTGGCAGGTGGAAAATCATTTCAATTGTGCTACTTTTCTGTTTACTGCAATAAATATAAAGATGCTTTTCTTTTCCGCAAAGAATTGTTATTGCTATTTGAATCTATGTTGCTTCCAAAACAAACATCTTACTTTTAGTTCAGAGCAGAGCATTCTATTCCACAGAGGAGTGATATTCTTTAGAAGGCTGGTGGGAAACTTGTAGAATATTGAAAGGATGAGACTAATTCCAGAATAAACAACCTGGAAACTTTGTTTTCTGACCTCTAATAACTGTGAACGGTCCCTTCCATAGGATGTACTATGGGAGTGACTGGAACATGAAGGATTGGCCTATAGGACAAGCCAAGGGTGGTCCAGTCCCTCCCTAAATCCACAGCTGATCTTACAAGACTATTCTCAGAGCTGTCTGTCTCTCTTCCTCTCTGCCTATACAGACCCCTGTCTTCCCCTATAAGCCCACTTCTGCTTCCAGTTGTGTTCTGTGGAAATCTCACTCCCTCTCTGATGAGCAGGTGCTTACTGAGACCTGGACCAGATCTTAAATTACAATGAGTCTCATGGAAAAATTACTGGATTCACTTGTGGCTTCCTTCTACCATCCCACCATTCAAGTCCCAACTCCTGCAGGGAGCTGTACCTACCAGCTGTCTGTGTCATTGCCTGGCCAAATCTCTCTAAGATTTCTTTTAGTCTGATTTTGTTTTTATCTTTCCAATCCATGAAATGGATGCTAACTTACCTAAGAAAAGTAGATAAGTAAATATGCTCTTGTTATTGACCAGCCTCTCTCTCTTTTGTCTTTTTTAGGAGTCAACATGATTATCACCCTCTTCAAAACAAGTGACAATTAATGAGTGTATTATCCTGTGCCATTCTCCAAACACAATGAGGGCAATAGCATTATCCTCATTTTAAACAGGAGGAATCTGGAACTTGGAAAGTTAAGTAACTGACCAAACCATTGTACAGCTAGACAGGGCAGCACTGGCAGATTTAACCCAAGAAACTGCATAGTTTGTGGTTTAAACCACCATGTACTTCTGCCTTCCACCATCTGATTAGGCTGTGGAGTCCTGGGGGACCATCTACAATAGCACATATGCAGATCTTCTATTAATAAAGGCTGCAACCTTAATATCTTCCATGTGCGGTGCCCCATACATTTACGCAGCCCCTTCCACATGCATTCTCTTATTGAATTTGAATGGTAACAATCACGATAGGGATCAGTCAGGCACAAGTCTGCTTTCTCTGCTTAAAATAGAAAACTTGAAATTCAACATTCCCTAACCACAAGAACAGCCAATAAGTGACATCTACTTAGCATCGTTCTTTTTTTTCCTCTCCCGTCAGGGTACAGGCTTCTATCACACATCGTATCCCTCTTTTTCGTTTTGCCGCTACAGAAGCAGAATGCTGTTTCCTCTAAGAAAAGCGTTCCCCTGATGGGAGTGACACGCCCATATTAATGGAGGAATAAAAGTCTCACGATTGAAACCTAGTTAGAACCTGCAGAATTTATAACTCAGCAGCAAAAATTTTCTCTTTGCAGAAAACTGGGACATAATCAAGGCTTTCAATGGAGGGCAGAAAAGGGAAATCACAGAAAATCAATTCAGTATTTTTGAGGTGTGGAATGGAGATAAAGGAAATGTTCTCTCAACTATTTTGTGGGCAGAGAGATATGATAATTGTTTTCCTCTTTAAGGCCAGGGCTTCTCCTCAGTTCATGGTGTGACCTTGCTGTGTCTTTCTGTGGTCTGATCCTGTTTCCCCCAGTAACTTTAAGAATATAATCACATACTGGTAAAGAGCTCAGTGCAAACACTGAATGACTTGGATCACCATCATAACACTGCCACTCATTAGTGTTCTGACCTAAAGCAAGTTCTTAAATAGACTTTCTAAGTCCATTTCCCCATCTGTAAAATGGGGATAATAAATCTGCCTCAAAAGATTGTTGTCGAATTAAATAAGAATCCAAAGCACTTAACATGACTGATAGAAAGTCTTTAGCAAACTAGAGCTACTAATATATGCAATATTCTTTTTTTAATCATTTTAAAAGTCCTGTTTTGCACAGTCTAGTGACAACAAATACTAATAAAGATGGTAAGTTATAGCAGTTGGGGTAAATGATACACTTGATACACTGTGACATAATAAAAGGACACCCAGATCTCAATGTCTTAGCACAATCAAGTTTTGTTTCTCACCAATGGCGAGTCCAAAGTGGGGTTTCCTGGTCAGACACACTCCTGGGTTGTCCTTCTTCAGGTGGTGACTCGGGGACCCAGCCATCTACTGCCAAGGGGCTTCCTCCATCTCTCTTGTATCTTCCAGTTGTTGGTTTTCAGCCACTTAAGGGAGGAGGGAGAGAGTCTAGAAGTCCATGTGACATGTTCTATGGTCACCCACATCCTGGTCTCTAGCCCTTAGTCACGTGACCCCCATCTAGACACACACGGCTGGGAAATGCTGCTTAGCTGGGTGCCCAGGAAGGAGGGGAGAAGCAGATATGGGTTAACATTGCCAGAAAGGATCAGGAGAATCATTTCACTTTTAATTTTGATGCAAGTAGGACTTATTTTTTGGAGGCATATACAAAGAAGAGATTATATTAGTCACTTTACATTAGAAACATTTCATCAGAAAACAAAACTGCGTGGATCAGAGGCCAAACTGCAAAGGGGATAGAAGTGTGATTTTGATCTTCTCCTGACTTATCTCTCCTGTGCTCCCCCAATTATTATTATTATTTTTTTTTTGCGGTACGCGGGCCTCTCACTGTTGTGGCCTCTCCCGTTGCAGAGCACAGGCTCCGGACGCGCAGGCTCAGCGGCCATGGCTCACGGGCCCAGCCACTCCGTGGCATGTGGGATCTTCCCGGACCGCGGCACGAACCCGTGTCCCCTGCATCGGCAGGCAGACTCTCAACCACTGCGCCACCAGGGAAGCCCTGCTCCCCCTTCTTAATCAGTGTCTTTCTCTGTCTTCTACCTTCCCAGACCCCCACCATAGGGCTCCATATAATGTTTCATATTTCAGACCATGATGTCCGTTAAAATATGCCTTATTTCCTCAGAGCCATATTGTCTGATAGGTGACAGCTAATTAATCTGATAAAGTAATTCACGCAGCTAGAATAATGATTATTGTGGGAATTGTGTTACTAGGCCCAAGTAACCTGTACTTTTAATAGGTTCCTTCCAGCCAGAGACAATGGATTAACCCAAATAAATTGGTCTAATGGTAAGAACTGTTCAAATGTGAGAATCTTAGTCATGATGGCAGCTCAAAGAGGACACGTGTAGCAGGAGCTGATCTGATAGAAACCTTGGACACCTTAACTTTGTTCCC
Source organism: Mesoplodon bidens (assembly GCF_964165515.1). NCBI lineage: Eukaryota > Metazoa > Chordata > Mammalia > Artiodactyla > Ziphiidae > Mesoplodon > Mesoplodon bidens. The sequence continues at coordinate 109,242,945 of NC_138177.1, forward strand.
TTTTACTTAACATTTGTCTTGGCTGGTGAATTATGTATCTGTAAAACTTTTTTAAATTAAATTTAATTATTTTATATTGGAGTATAGTTGATTTACAATGTTGTGTTAGTTTCAGGTATACAGCAAAGTGATTCAGTAATATATACACATATATCCACTCTTTTTCAGATTATTTTCCTATATAGGTTATTACAGAATATTGAGTATAGTTCCCTGTGCTATACAGTAGGTCCTTCTTGCTTATCTATTTTATATACAGTAGTATGTATATGTTAATCCCAAACTCCTAATTTATCCCTCCCCCGAGTCTTTCCCCTTTGGTAACCACAAGTTTGTTCTTGAAGTCTGAATCTGTTTCTGTTTTGTAAATAAGTTCATTTGTATCATTTTTTTTTAAGATTCCACATGTAAGTGATATCATATGATATTTGTCTTTGTCTCTCTGACTTATTTCACTTAGTATAATAATCTCTAGGTCCATCCATGTTTCTGCACATGGGATTATTTCATTCTCTTTATGGCTAAGTAATATTCCACTGCGTATATGTACCACATCTTCTTTATCCATTCCTCTGTCAATGGACATTTAGGTTGCTTCCATGTCTTGGCTATTGTAAATAGTGCTGCAGTGAACATTGGGGTGCATGTATCTTTTCAAATTATGGTTTTCTCCAGATATATGCCCAGGAGTGGGATTGCTAGATCATATGGTAGAATGTTTTGATACTAGGCTGAATCATTTAGTTGGAAAGGCTTCTTAGAAAAGCACTACATATTTAGGAAAGAATTTTCTGTAGCTACACAAGATTCCTCATATCATGTCCTTTCTTTTCTAAATATGGAAATCCAGCTCCTTGGAAGAGTAGCAAAAGGCAGTGACTCCATGCAGGTCATAGCCATAATCATAATTGTGTTCAGGAATTAAAATCCCTCATTGACTCTTGATTGGGAAGAATCACATTATGTCCACTTCTTCCTAAATCCAGGGTATTGTGGGGATTTGGTTTTGGTTTGGTTTTTGGATATGTGCAAAAGCAAAGGTTTTTGTGGTAAATGTCAACGAAGTAACCCAAGCCCCTTCAGCAGGAATTGTTTCCCTGTGAGTAGGTTCATAAATGGGCAATTTCTGGCTTCCATGCCCTGAGTGTGAAGAATAGATCTGCTCTTTCTGATGTCATAAGGTGGGAGATGGACCTTTGCAGCCTCGTTCACAGTATGAAGGCCACTCTGGAGAAGATCTGCTGTCACTCCTTTAAGAAATCGGAAGCACGGAGTGGGAGGAAAAGCAAGACTCTGCAACCGGGGTGGCTGTACACAGAACCACCCTCCTCAAGAGTGTCGAAGGACCCCAACTCCCAGGGACTGTCCCTGAGGTCGGCTCTCACATCCAATGCCCTTTCCCTTCCTTGACACTTACTGACTGTTGAACTTTTCAGTAACCCACTGAGTTAAAGATAAACACCCCTATGCTAGAGAAGGGGACTCTTGGATACAGAAAAAGAAATAACTTTCCCAGGATCATATTGAATACAACGACTGCTCATGGGGACCTTGCCTTGCATCTCTCTAACCAGCCGGTCTTCACATCCCAGAGCTCTTATATGATTGGCTCTCAGCAGGCAGCAAAAGGCAACCTTGTTCCACAACAGATTAATGAAGAGGGAACACACGTTGCAGATAAATCTGAGTTCAGATCTGGCCTGGCCATGCTCTAGCTATGTGATTTTGCAAAGTCCCCTGTGGCCTGTGAACCTCAGTCTCTTCCTCTTAGCATGGGGATCCCAGGGGTAATTGTAAGGATCATGTGAGCTGACGTGTGTGAATGTCCGGCATCTGGAAAGCATTGGCATCCAGAAGCATTAATAGCTGATGATGATACTTTAATTTTTTAAAGTTTATTAGACCCCCTCCTGGATATAGTGCCCAGGCTGGGGCTGGCCTACAAGAAATAGGATGCATATGTGCTCTTGATGGGCTTAAAAATCTAGTTGGAAAGAGAGGCTATATGAAACAGCAAAAGACTACATTTTCAGTGCTAAATGAATGGAATATAAAATTAATAAAATCAGAAATAAGAAGCAGCAGTAATAAGTAGAAGTGTCAGGGAAATTAAGGTAGTTTTGGGAGAGAGTTTAAGACAGACACTAGAGGAGAAGTATTTTGCCCACTCCAGGGGAAGTGGCCTGAGCAGCAATGGTGAGGCTTACATATTTAACAAGAAACTCTCAGTTAACTCAAGTGATTGGCTCTTTGATGGTGGATTCCAGACTCAATTAACAAGACCCTCAGATTGCATTTTGAGAGTTGCTTCCTGATGCCCTGCAAGTTATCTTTTGCAAAGGTCTAGCCCCCTATCTGGAAGTCCGGCCCTGCCACAAAAGATCAGCTAATGTCACAAAGGACCTTTCAGGGTGAGGCGGTGTGAAGGGTCAAATGACTTAACTTGCTCTCCCAAGGGCCCACATCATCCAAGTAAAGCTCACTAAGATAAATACACACAGCAAGTGCACAGTGTCCAGCTCTTGATCCTTTAATAGGTGTTGGCAAGACAGATTCGAATTCTCTACAATGATCATTTCCATCCTTTGCTTCTGAGGGCTAAGCCCTACCCTTATCACTCAACAGAGGTTCCCCAGGGGAAAGTTGGCCTCTGTGTGTGCCCGCTCATGTGCACACGCTTACTCATGCAGACGTATGTCTTGGGCAAGCAGAGCATCTTAGACTTTCATGGGAATACGTGTCATGGGGACATTTCATTAACATGCAAAGTCTGGTTCAACAAGTCTGAGGTGAGGCCTGAGATTCTGTGTTTCTGACAGGCTCCCGGGTGATACAAGGCTGGCTCTCCAGAGGCCACATTGAGAGGAGCAATTGGATCCCGTCCAGGTGGTTTGGGGGTCCTGTTTGTGGGGACTGGTGGAGAACCATTGATCTTCCGTGACCAGGGGACCCCTGAATCCCTGAGGGGTAGTCCTGTTTGGATGCACTGTTGTGCAGGCTGCATTCCCGGGGAGGATGGCTGTGGCCAGGAGACGTCCCTTAAGTGTCTGGTAGCCTGTGACTAGAACACCTGAGACCAAATGGACACCTATTCCCAGACCACTGAGGTGTGAGGTCATGGAAACCTCCACCATGCTCACAGGGCACCTTCTTTGTGGAGGTCAGGAGATTCCCCCATACGCCTTAAACATACAGACCAATCCTGGTTCTGTCTGTGGAAACTTCCTCTGAAGGACTGAGTAGTTCCACGCAGAGTGAAAGAAGGCAAGAGGGGCAGCAGGAGCTCAGAGTTCCCTCCCCTGGGGGGCTTTAAGTGCTGCTTTGAGTGATGCTGTTGGGAGGACGGGGACAGATCATCTTAAGGCCTGCCTGTAGTCAAAAGAGAGCTTTGGAAGTGAAATGTTCCCACGGCTTTAAGGGCTCTGAGAGAGCAGTGCCTGGCTTTCCCCACGGACACAGTGACACACTGTGATCCAACAGCTGCATGCTGCCCACTGTCGGCACGGGTCATAGTCACTGAAGGCCCCCAGGTAGTACTGCTTTTGTCCAGGACCCCCCTTCTATGCCTATAACTCTGAAACTACATGACATCGTAACCTTTATACGAATTTCTTCTAGACAGCATTTAAAAACACCCAGATCTTTCTTGACCTTTACATTTTAGCAGAGGTTGTTTTTTTTTTCTTAAATTGATGTTACAATAATTTTTAAGCTGTGGCATTTTTAAAGCTACTTCAAGAGGAACTTCACTTTCCCTTACCCATTCTATTTGAGACCAATCATTAATCATGAAGGGAAGGCACCAAGGACTCAAAGCCAGCTTTATTATGTTTCCATGTTTGTGACATTTTCTTTCTATCAGCTAGTGGGAAGTTCCTACTCATTTTGTTTATTATCTACAAGTTGTAGAATTTGTTTTTCAGATTCCAGCCCCTTCCATCACCTTCCACACCCTCCTCTGTCATGACCCGGGCTTCTGAGAGGGCCTTTAGATTGGGGTCTGCAGAGAATGGCTAATGGATAGCATCTTAACCTTGTAAAATATGAGTCCATTTTGTCTTGGGCAAAACAGACTTTTCTGCCTGTCAAGAGACAACTCAGCTGTCATATTCCAATCTATTTTTTTTTCCCCATAAGGGCAACTCTTATAGAGGGACTGTAAAATGATGGATCCACATTTGCATAAGGGTTTAGGTCAGAGGTCACAAAAAACTGAGGCCCCTAAGGCCACTGTTCTGCCTGGCTATAGTCAGGTAGAGCTGATAGCAGTGGCACCTTCTAAACCAGGGGTTCTTAACCGGGAGTTCATGGATACAGCTGTGCGCATAGTAGAATTCAGATGGCCATGAACTTGGATGAGAAAAAAAATTGCATCTTTATTTTTATTAATTTCTAACTGAAATTTATCATTTTATTCAATTATGAATACAGGCAAGAAACTACTGTGGTTTTGGCAAGCATGCCTTCACTGCATCACCAACGGAAATCATGGGTGTTTTCATATCACATCACAGTTGTTGTAGGTATCTTGAAAAATTGCTTATATTTACCACTACTTGAAAATATGGTAGTTATTAGTTTGGCTGCTAGAACTTGTTATTTAATGCATTAATAAAGAAGCACATATATTACTATCTCATACATTTGTGTGTTTTTTAATACTTTGATAATTATATTTCTATGTAATTGGTTTCCTTTGTAATTCTATGCATTTTATGTTATGCCTTTTAAAACATTATTCTGAGAAGGGTCCATAAGTTTCACCGGATTCCAAAGGGGTTCATGGCACACACAAAAATATAGGTAAGAAGCCTGACTTAGAGTCCCAGTTTGCCAGTGTCAAAGTGGCCATGTCATTCATTTTTGTAACATACCTAATGCTTGTAGGAATTTGAGTTGACTTGCTTAAGTTTAGGGATATTTTTGAAGAATTTTTCTTTATATTAGGAGGTATGTGCTTAATCACAGGTGGTATCATAGTCATTTATTCATTTTATTATTCATTTATTTAAAATATCCCTAATGACCTTTTTTAAGCTTTCTGTCAACTACTGTGAAAGATTATCAAATGAAAAGACATTGTCCCTGCCTCCAAGATCTGGGACTCCAATAAGAAGTTTATCATTCCTATAAACTCCTTATTAAATTATAAGTGTTCTGTACTGTTATTCCCACCACTAGCAAGAGCTACCCTTGAGTAGCAAAGAAGAACTATCCAGACCTATGCCAGACGTTGTCAAAGGACAAAAATTTTGTTTCTTTTTCATCTTCTTCTAGGAAGTTTGAGGACTTTCATCCAATACCCATTTATTAAGTATCAGTTGGAGGTGTGGGCAAGTGAGATAGATGTCTCTAGATGACTCTCAACTTTCTAGCTTGAGCCTCCCAGTGGAGAATGCTACCTTTCAACAAGAAACAGAATGTGTGTGAGGGGAGGGAGGAGATCATGCTTCCTGGGGAAGGAGATTGTTGAGTTTTGACCTTGATGAACTTGAGATTTTGTGATTATAGTTGGATATGTGGATCCAAAGCTTAGAAAAAGTCTGGATTCAAAATCTAAATATGGGAGCCATCAGCTGTACAGGTGGTTAGCAAAACCACTGGCAGGGATGAGATTGCTCTTTTACCATGCAAATGTGCATCCTTTGAGGACTTTTATGTGGCTAAAGACAATGTCAGGTATATAGTAAGTAACTTCCCAACCCCTATTCCTCCATGGAACAGTACCCAATAACTTCAGAACTATGAAATCTCTGTGCAAAACCATATTCTCAATATTACCTTAAGACATTCCAAGAATTATATATATATATATATATATATATATATATATACACACACACAAATATAGTGAGTAAAAAGAGAAAAAGAAACAAATTCTATGCCCTTCTGCCCCTCCCAACTCCTACCACAGAGCTTTGCTGCAAGCAAAGGCAGACCAATAAAAACTGCTAGAAATACAGAAGAAGGACACAGGCAAGGGGACCTTAAGGAAAGTTGGAGAGGACACTAGGAAGATTAAACAGAGCTGAACATCCTAAAGGAGATTTCAAAGTTTGTGCCTTTGAAAGGGTGGGCAGCTCCTTTAGAACCAGACACACAATTAAAGGTGGTAGACACAGTTTAAATGAGCAAGTATGATTTAAAAGAACAGTCTTTCAAACACATAGCTTCTGGAAGAGAAAAAAAAAAAGAGGAAAGAAAAAAACAGAAGGTAAAAGAGTCCTTTAGCAATTAGGTAGTAAAGCAGAAATGAAGAAAAATGTAGGGTCCTGCAAGAAAAAATAGATCAACAAAATTAGTGGACTCACAATCCTCCTCCACCACCAAAACAAACAAAACCTGCTAAAGATTTGAATTTTAATAGATCAACAGTGAAGAGTGCCTTTTAACCAGGGCCATGTAAAGCATTCCAGTATCACAAAAAGTAAAATCAGGACAATAAAATCCAAAAAGGACTATTGCAGAATGAATTTACACACAAATCAACTGAGAAAAATCCAACCACCCTCTTCCAAAAAAAAAAAAAAAAGACAAAAAACAAAACAAAAATAAAACATGAAGCAGAAGGAAACTTTACGTTTACATTCCAAATCAAATTAAATATATCATAACAAGGATTTAAGGATATGAAAAAAACACTTTAAATTATAAATTCAAACACTGAGAACAGAAATGGACAAAAAAGGTAGGAATGAAAAAGTAGTTGATTGAACTCAGGAAAGAAATGGAAGAAAAAAAGATGATATTATCTCATAAATAAAGAGGAAATTACAGTGCCCAAGAGGAAATAGACTCAAATGAAAAGTTAATAAGGGTCATTGAAGAAAGGCAAGAAAACAACCAAGAGAATGAAATGACACAAAGGAAGATATAAAGAGGATCAGAGGAAAACAGTGGAAATAGAAGACAGGTAAAGAAGGAATAATATTTGTACTACTGGAATCATAAAGAAGAAAAAGAAAACAAATGAAATGCAACTAGTCTTTAAAATTATAATCCAAAAAATTTTTCCAGAAAGAGAAAAAGGCTTAGTAGGTATCTGAGAAAATTAACCAAGAATGATCAAAACTGAGACATATGCCTATAAAACTGTTAGATTTCAAAGACAAAGATAAGATCTTCAAGACCTTTGGACAAAATGAACAAATACTGTTTTCAAAACTTTTTTTGCAAAATTAATAATGTCAAGAGAGTTTAACTGGCATCAAAGCCAACATACAAAGAAGGCAACAGTGGAGTACTATTTTTTTTTAAGTTTAAGGAAAGAAATTGTGAACAAAGGATTTTATATACAGTCAAGCTGTCCTTCAAATATCAAATAACAATTTTCAGTATACAAGAACTTATGGAATTCTGTACCCATAGATTGTTCTTAAAGAATCTACGAAAGAATGAGCTGCATCCAACAAAATCACATCAGTCCTTCAACAAAAGGACTGATAGGGAACATTTTAAAATATATAAATGTACATATAACACTAATACAAAGGCTGGGATGAGGGTGAAAGACTAGCAGCTGTTGAAAATAGTGCTCTTATTTCACTATTTCTACTATTTCACAAAGTAGAAATAATGCAATAAAAAATAGGAGAAGGGAAAGAGAATTGGATATGCTTACATTGTCATGTGGGCATTAAGTGAATTTTAAAGAATCAAAATCCTGATTTGGGGAAAAATGTAACAAAATAAGTAAACTGCTAGCTAGGGAAAATACACAAATATACAAAAAAAAAAAAAGAAATGAAAAGAACCACCATTGAAATGAAAAAAAAATTAATCAAAAGAGACTAAGTTGCAGACCTCTATGCAAATAAATTGAAAAACCCAAACAAAATGGATAACTCCTAGAGAAATACATATTGACCTCATTAGAGTTAGAAAATTTAAATATACGAATTTCCATATAAGAAATAGAGAAATGTACTAAGGAACTCCGCCACACAAAAAAATCAACTAGCACAGATAATTTTACAGGGAAATTATACCAAACCTTTAAACACTAGGTAGTCCTAATGCTCTATAAATTGCTACACAACATTGAAAATCAAAGAAAACTTTTTAATCCTTTTTAGCATGCAAATATAATACTTATACCTAAACAGATAAATAAAAGAAACAAAGAAATAAAACTACAGAGCAACAACACTCACTAACATTTCAAAGCCACTTCCTACATTTTTAGGTATTTGGTACAACAGCACATCACTTCGCAGTACCAAAATCTACATCAGTTTTCTATGGTCACTATAACAAATTACCACAAATGTGGTGGCTGACAACAACAGGAATTTATTTTCTCATAGTTCTGGAAGTGAGAAGTCTGAAATTACAGTGTTGGGAGGGCCATGTGCCCTCCACAGTTTCTGAGAAAATGTATTCCTTGCCTATTCCAGCTTCTGGTAGCCACAAGTATCCTTTAGCCTGTGACCACATCATTCTAATCTCTGCCTCCGTCTTCACATCACCTCCTCCACTACGTAAGTGTCTAATCTCACTCTACCTCTCTCTTATAAGCACATTTGTGATGGCATATAGGGCCCACTTGGATAATGCAGGATAATTTCCTCATCTGAAGATCCTTAATTTAATCATATCTGCAACATCTTTATCATATAAAGTAGCATTTACACGTTCCAAGGATTAGGACCTGATGGCCATTATTCAGGCTACTACACATAATAATGTCTACAGGAGAAAAATGATATGACTATTTCCATAGATGCTGAAAAAGCATTTGACTAAGTTCAACACATATTCATGATAAAACTACTCCAGTATATAAGAATTGACAGATACTTCTTGAAATGATGAATAGTTCTAAAGTCAGTATCATATTTAATGAAGAAACACTAGAGCCATTTCCACTGTGATCAGGAACACAAATGCCTATGATCTCTACTATTTGCACTATTAGCCAATGCAATTAGACCAGAGAAATCAAATAGAGGCATAAGAATGATTAAAGAAGAAGGAAAACTATATTTGCAGGTGATATGATAATATACCTGGAAAACTCCAGAGAATCAATAATAAAACAAACCCAAACAATGAAAGAATTTATTGAAGTAGTGGGATATAAAATTAACATATAAAAATCGATACCCTTCATACAAACAAACAATAAATAGGAGAAATAATGGTAAAGAAAACCCATTTACAACAGCATCAAAATGCAGTATGTACTTATGAGTAAATTTAACAAGTGTGCAAACCTACAAAAGGAAAAATTTTTAAACACCCCTGAATTACACTAATAAAGTCTGGGACAAATGGAAAGACATCCCCTGTTCTTAAATAGGATTATAGCATTATAAAAATATCAGTTCTCCCTAAGTTAATTTATAAATTTATTACAATTCCAGTAAAATAAACCTGCAAGCTATTTTCTGGAGTTAGACAATTTGATACTAAACTTCAAATGGAAAAAAGAAAAAAACATGCAAAAATAGGTTGAAAAATACTAAAAAAAAGAACTGTGCATGGTGACTAGTCTTACCAGAAATTAAAACATTCTATAAAGCCTTGATAATTAAAATGGCGTGGAACATGAATAGACAAATAGACTAGAATAGAACAGTTCAGAAATAGCCCCCAATACATATGGAAATTTAGTATATGACAAAAGTGGCATCTCAAATCACTGGGGTAGAGATGAACTTTTTAATAAATAGTCTGAAACAAGTAGGTAGTCATTTGGAAAAGTTAAAATAGATCTATATCTCACATCATATAGTAGATAAACTCCAAGTGGATTAGGGACCTAAATATAAAAACTGAAACAGGACAGTATAAAGGAAAACACAGCTAAATTATTCTGTTCTTTAATCTTGGGAAGAAAAGGGCTTTCTAACTATGGTTTAAAATCAGAGACCAAAGAAAAAAAATGATAAATTTGACTGCATACAAATTAAAAATTTTTGCCTGACAAAAAGCACCATAAACAAAGTCACAGGACAACTGACAAATAGCAAGAAAATATTTGTAATACATACTAGAAAAAGAGGCTAATATTCCTTACATATAAAGAAATCTTAATTATTAAGGGACAAAAGACAAAAATCCTGATAGAAGAATGAGGAGAAATTCACACACAAAGATTAAAATGGCCTTTGAACATGTGAAAAACTGCTCAAACTCACTCATACTTAAACAAATCCATGTCTCTCACCTAACAGATTGGCAAAAAATTTAAAATATGGGAATACTTTCTATTAGTTAAGCTTATTGGTGGAGGTATGGGGAAACAGGCACTTCCAAACATTCCTGGTGGGAATGCAAATTGGTACAGACCTTCTGGAAGAATATTTGGCAATGTCTAACAAAATTGCATATGCATTTTCTTTCTGACCTAGCAACCCCACTTCTAGGGGACGTATCTCCAACAATGCAAAAGCACATACATACGACTTTATTCATTGCCTCGTTGTTTGTAATTGCAAAACACTGGAAACAATTTAATTGCCCATATGTGGAAGAGTGCTTGAATAAACTGGTATAGCCATACAATGGAGTACTATGCAACTGTATAAAAGAATGAGCAAAACATATAAAACTGATGTGGGGTGCTTTCTACAACATATAGTAAGTGAAAAGAAGCAAATCCTCAAAGAGTATATCTCCTTTTCTTAGGTGTCTGCTATTCATTCAAAAGAAATTCAAGAAGGATAAAGAGAATTCGAATAAACTCAAAGTACCTGCCTCAAAATACTTATCAATACAAAGGGAAAGATAGTAATTTTATCGTGGCAAAACCAGCAGGAGCCACCTTAACCAAGTGATCAAGGTAAATATCACCAATAATAAGGTATATCAGTGTCATGAATCCCTTGATATGATGTGCTGAAAAGGGACACAATATCATTTCTGTGGCATTCTTGCAAAAACTGCATAATCTTACCCCAATCATGAGAAAACATTAGACAAAGCTAAATTAAAGAATATTTTACAAAATTACTGGTCTTCAAAAAGAGCCAGTCATAAAGGACAAAGAAGGACTGAGGAACTGTGACAGATTGGAGGCGAAATGCAGTGTGAGGTCCTGGAGAAGATCCTGGAACCAGAAAAGGATATTTGTAGGAAAATTTGTGAATTTCTAATGAAGGCTGTAGTTTAGTTAATATTATTGTGCTAATTTTAATCTCCTAGTCTTGATAATTATAATGGTGATGAGAAATGTTAACGTAAGTAGAAGCAGAGTGAGGGATATAAAAGAACACTTTATAGTATTTTTTCAACATTTTCTAAGTCTAAAATTAGTTTAAACTAAAATGTTATAAAGCCCAAATAAATAAATAAATGGATCTCTGAACTTCTATTAAGGGTTTTCTGGAAACCTCCACCTTTTCACAACTCTCCTATAAAAGTTTCAAAACATTTCAGAAACCACATATGACTAATCTTAAACTCACAATGATCAGAAGGGCAGTCTCACAGGTTGCCAATTAGTGAAGAGGAGAAAACTAGAAGGGGCACCAGATGAAATGGAGCATGTGAGGGAGAGATTTTTAAATGACCTCTTTTGTGTTGCTAAATTTACTCCTAACCTGGAATGGGCTACAACCATCACAAGGACACAAAACTCATCAGGTAAATTCAAGGACTTTTTAAAAATGCATCTAACCACCTCCTGTCCAAAACATTCAAGCTTAACCTTTCTCCTGAAAATGCAATCTGCTCTTTCCTCCCCTCCCACATACCAGACTCTGAGACCTAGATTGTCACACGAGCAGAACCATCCCCTTGTTCTGATTGAATAGGTTCTTGTCGTTACATTATCAGCTTGAGATCCTAGGGGTATATGGAGATATGCCTATTCATTGCTGAGAGAATTCACACACAATTTCTGTCCTTCACATAACTTTGTCCTTAAAAGCTATTTTTGGAATTCATTTCAATTATGTTTTCCCAACAATCATATTAGGAGATGACTGTTGTTTCTTCATATTAGAAGTAAAAGAAATGAGACAAAGATCTCAAAACAATTAATTGAGGTGCTCACAATAAGAAACATAATGATAATGATAACACCAGATTTAAAGTCTCCAGCCTCTGCGCCCTCTTTTTGTCTAGAAAACTGTGCTGCTCTGGCACATGTGTACATAACCACAGGAAATCCAGCTGACAGGGCTCTGTCACTCCATTCACAATACAGTGATGTGTTTTGCATTGCTTTATACTTTTCAAAGACTTTTTCACATATTTTATTTAATTTGATCCTCAAACCACATTGTCACATAGGTAGAATAGAAATTTCCTTTTAATAAAGATGTTATGGTCTGAATGTTTGGTGTCCCCAGAAAATCCATATGCTGAAATCCTAACCCCTAAGCTGATGGTATCAGGGAGCTGGCCTTGGGAGGTGGTTAGGTCATGAGGGTGGAGGTCTTGTGAACAAGATTAGTGCCCTTATAAAAGAGGTTCCTGAAAGATCTTCCCTTCCCTTCCACCACACATGGACACAGTCATAAGCTGAGAAGTCTATAATCCAGAAGACAGCCTTCACCCAACCATGCTGGTTCCCAGATCTCAGACTTCCAGCCCCCAGAACTTAAAGAAGTGGATTTCTGTTGCTTACAAGCTACCCAGTCTGTGGTATTTTGTTATAGCGGCCTGAACAAAGACAAATAACACCATACCATTCAATAACACTTTAAACCATATAAAGCTCGTTTATGCGCATGACCTTATTTAAGTCCCACTAAAGGAAAAAGTGTGAGGTAATACTACCCACATTTTCAATGATAACTGAGGCTCAGAGGTGGACCAATCCAAAGTCACTCAGGTAGATTTAAGAAGACACCTGAACAATCTTCCAACTCACAGCGCAGTAATTTTCCCCCATTCTGCCATAGCAGCATACCCAAATGAGGAGAAATTACACGTTTCTTACTGTGACTCCAAAAATGAGTCCATGAGTGACTTCCTCCTAGAAGGGGATCTAAGGGAGTCATTCTGCTTAGCCGCTTAGCCACACGGCTATTCCAGTGGGGGAAGCAAAAATAGAACATGGTCACAAGTCATGCTAGCAGGAGCAGCACCTGATCAGGGGTCAGGCTAGGAATCGGGCAGTTATCTCTATGGATATCTGTGGTCCACTTAGGAACCATTCCAAGGACTCCAGGAAAGCCAGATAGGATGTACATTAATTCACTAATTAAAAGCTCAGAAAGAATCATGAGGTATTTGAAGTAGGAGCCGATTGGGCTTAGGGCGGCTCCTATTACATAAAAGGTTGTATTGAGCCAGCTCCCTCCGCTTTACCTCCCGCCCTAGTATCTCTTAAAGATATGGGGGTTCCCCCTGCATGTCCCAGGAGAACTGGGTTTCATAAACAACTGGACTCCAGAGTCATGCTTAACCCTTGAGCATGCTGCTGCGTTCCATGATATTGCAGAGCCTGACCACGGGTTTATGATAGAAAAAAAAGAACCAAGAAATTGAAGAGGGAAGGGCTGCAGAGGTGAGTCGGTGCCCAGAGAATGGACTTCCTCCTGGATCCTGGCTATGCTGAGGATGGTGCCCGGTGGAAAATTCTGGCCACCCCTGTAACGGCCCCATAGCTCAGTTGGACAAAGCTCACTAATCTGGCAGCTGTCACTTTACTTATAGTGACATAAGCAAAATGATTGGTTCTATTGACAGCAGCCTGGACTCCAAGAGTCACACAGGTGTCCCAGTCCTGGGCAGGGAGAGCTTCTCCCATCCTCCCTATGGCTTCTGCAATGCAAGTTTCAAGGCCTTTTCCTCCAGGGCTGAGGGGATTTGTGTTCACCTCTGTTTTTATAGGGTTGTGTTTGGGGGAAACTTTCATGTGTGGAAAGCAGCATTCTAATAAATAGTGGTGTGCAGAGTCCTGAAGCTGAAGGTCACGAGGAAGAAATCCAAACCAGTAAACTCGGGGATATTTTGTCCTGAACTTGTAAATCCAAACAATCTCCCAGTTATAAAATGGAAAGTTTGTGGGGAAAAACAAATGCTTCAGTTATTACAGTGTTACTACATTCATAAAATATATTTCATGGGGGGGTGGGAGTTTACACAGGGGGTAATGAGATTTTTGCCTTATACATTATTTATAACTGCTTAATCCAGGTACTGTGGGTTATTTTTTTATTCCTTCTTTTTCACAGCTACAAAACACTTCAGTATTTCTAATTTATTTCTGCTTACAATACAGATGTTCTCAATTGTGTTTCTAACTACATTTCAACCATTATGATCGCGTTTATTTGTTTGTGTCAGCACACAAGCAGGGGTTGAATGTGCAATACACAATAGTGAGGCTTCGAGAAGCCTGTAAGAGGCCTCTTGTGCTTTAGTTATCAACAAATTAAAGCAGCTTGGCGGCACTATCTTTATCATCAGTGGTTTTCATCTCCGGATAATTCCCCTGCAGTTGGGTAAGCAGCGCGACAGCCCTCTCTTGGTGCAGAAAGGTTGCACGCCTTAAAACAGCACTTTTTGAGATGACCATTTGGAAGGAACATTTGGAGAACATTTGGGTTATGTCCTCTAACTGAATTTCCAAGCTGTTGGTAACGGGCTAAAGAAAACGCAGTCTGTACTGAATCCTAAGAAAGCAAGAGTGTAAGAGCCTTGAAGGTCATGTGTAAATATTGACATTTTAATTTTATTTAGCATACCAAAGTGGAGCCCTCCAGTTGCTTATCTTGCCATAAAAACCCACCCATCTGCACTGCCCCGCAGATTGTTGGGGAAGATCTGATCTGAGCAGCCGTGGGCACTCCTCCCTGCCTTTGTTAACAAGGCTGAGTTTTGTTTGTGCAAAATCTGAGTCAGAGGGGTGTTCCTCCCCTCTCATCTCCACCTCGGACCGATGCACCTGATTAGATAACAGAAATCTGTGGGCTGAATGTTCTTGTAGTGACAGGAAAGCCAAGAGGCAAACACACTCAGGGAAAACAGCCTCCTGCTCACTCACAGAGTCAAGTCAGGTGCCCAAAACCAAAGTTACTCGAGGAACGAATAACTGGCTAATTTGGCCAGAACACCCTCTTGTGTGTCCTCAGAAGCAGCATGAGGAATAAATGCCAACATGTCCTCAGGTTTTGTATCCTTCTCACAATCCAGGACTCCACCTGCAGAGCTTAATTTAAACAGGGCCGAATTCTGAAAGTGAGGTACAAGTGACAGCTTGGTCTTCCTGCCAACAACAGTGGTAAGGGCTCCCCACACACTTAGCAAGTTCGCCAAGATGCTTGAGTGTTAGCCGACAATGGCATTGCTTTCCTATGCCAGAGCCAAGAGCTCTGCTTATGTAGAACAGCCTGGCAGTTTGATAAGATGCCTGAGGCTCCCATCTCCCTACAGCGAGGTCACTAGAATCATTTTCCTCCTGAGACATGGTGAATGGAAATGCAGGTCCAGCAGATACAAGGAGCCAGTGAGTGAAACATGGAGGAACCAGGGCCACCTCAAGTGGTCTTTGGCCTAAAAGGTTTCTTCTAAGTGAAAAGAAGAAAATTGAATGCGGGAACAAAATGATCTTTGAATGCTTCATAACTCAGGCTCTGACTTACTCAAAAAGGGGGACATGATATTAAAAACCAACACTATTTTCTGCCCTCTGCATTTGAGCTTTGAAGGGTGCTCCTCAAACATTCCTGATCTAGCCTCTGTGCCCAAATCAATGTCATGATTTATAATTCACACTATAGTTGAAATATTAACCGTCCTTCCTTACTCTAGCCTTGTTAAGTCCTGGCCAGCACCGCTACTGAAATAGTGCAATATATTAAAGCACTCTCAAAGATATGTTGTTTGTTTTGTTTTGTTTTTAAGCAGTACTGAGTGGGCGGAGTCAGTCCCATTCAAAATTCCCAAGCGGGCAAAATGTGTGTCAGTTGGCCCCTTCCTTGTGCTTTCCCCTCACCTACTTAGCAAACCTTCCTTTCATTCCCACTGATGAACTTCCAAGTTCCTTCTAGCTCAACTAGTTCCTTTCAGTCACTGGAAAACAAAGCTAATAACTACCTTAATGTATTTGCCTGCATAAAGTAATTTTTTGTTTTGCACAAACCAAGAGAATTTTCATTTTAAGGGAAGCAAAGAAAGCCAAAGGAATGACTCTTTGGAGGTAGAATGTCAGAGACATGACGCTTGGATAAAATATAACTTGGGGCAGAGGAGTATACTCTCAGCATCCCTAAGGTGGAGGAACCAGTCAAGTCAGTACCCATCAAGCAGACCTGGTAAATTTCCACACGGAGACTACCCACCACTTTCCCACTGTGATGTTTTAAGCATGGTGTATAGTAAGCTCTACCTACCTACTCAGAACTTAATACTAATTAGTTCTAATTAATCTTATACCTGATTCCTAAATAACTGAACTAAATTAACAGAGTCTAGTTATTCCGGTTATTCTCAAGGCCCTATGGAGCAGTGGTTTTAAAAATTCCAGAAATGGATAAAGAAGGCATTGGAGTTTCTCTGAAACATCTAAGTTAGAGTAGCACAATTCATTGTTTTTATACAGAATTTGATTACCTGGTTAGTCCTGATTTGTTTCAGTCTAAAACCTATGATGCTTTCTTTTCAGTTTGGTCTCCTCCACATACTTGAACCTGTAGAGGTGGGAGGGGAGACAAAGAAGACTTGTTTTATTTGAGCTTGTGAAAATAATGGCTCTTATCAAGTTCAATGTCATAAGTTTTCCTCCACAAGAAGGAACAGTATACTTCCTGGTGAGCGATAGTTCTTTATTACATAGAAATGGTTCCTAATTCTCAGCAGATAGAGCACTTGAGGAAACAGGGTTATTCTCCTAAGTCACAAAGAATAATGTGATGGTCAGTATGATTGACTGTTGTAAGCTTTCATAGCTTGTTTCACACTGAGATCCTGAAATATGGGAAAAGAACAGAGCCGGCTGGCCAAGGGAAGCCATTGCTGGGAAAAGGAGCATAAACATCTCCAAATATCCTGGTTATCCTAGGATAACCATCATTTTCAACATTATTCTGAAAAGTAATAAGGTAATAAGAATAGGAAATTTAGGCTATGTTTACTGGATTCATAAAACATTCCCCTCAAAAGGGGGAAATTTTTCATTTTTCATGAAGTTTGAAATCTATAATTGTCTGGCATCATTTCCAGGCATATAGAAGGAATTCATTTTTATTTTCATCTGAATTAGTGTATCCCAAACAGTGGGCACAACAGAAGCACCTGGGAATTGTGTGGGGTTTGGGGTTTTTGTTTGTTTGCTTATTTGCTTGTTTGTTTGTCTTCATAATGTATTTTAGTACCCCACCATAAATCTACACTTAAATTGAATTTCATAATCTGTGTCAAAGAAATGTATACTTAGAATGATTCCCCAAGCAACTTCTGAGACTGACCCCTTAATTCAACAACACTAATATTAACACTTTAACCTTACCTTTGAATGTTATGATGACCAATTTTCAGATTTAAAACCCACACCTTCTTAATTTGGTGCATGGGGACAAGGAAAGGAGAGAGTGTTTAAGCACTAAAGACAATTTTGACAAAAGTGAACACAAGGTTAATGAATTTAGAACCCAGTATAAAAGGAGCAAAGAACTCTTTCTTCCCTTGTCTTCTTTCACTGTGCTCTCTCGATTTTTCTCTCAGTATGGCTCCCAGGCCCTCTCCCAATACCTACTCTGTAAGGCTTTTATCCCATGGCCCTTTTACCCTCTCCCCCTGCACATTTGCTTAGTTGATCTCCCCTATCTCCTTGACTCCAACCCCATATATATTTGATTCATGTATTAGTCTGTTCAGGCTGCCATAACAAGGTACAACAAACTGGGTGGCTTAAACAACAGATATTTATATTCTCACAGCTCTGGAGGCTAGAAGTCTGAGACAAGATGTTGTCAGGGTTGGTTTCTTCTGGGGCCTGTCTCCTTGGCTTGTAGATAGCCATCTTCTCCCTGGGCCTTCACGTGGTCTTCTTTCTGTGTCTCTGTGTCCTAATTTTTTCTTATTATTAAGACACCAGCCATATTGGAATAGGGCTTACCCCAATAACCTCATTTTAATTTATTGCCTCTTTCAAGACACCATCTACCAACACAATCACATTCTGAAGTTAGGGGTCAGGACTTAAACATGTGAACTTTGGGGACATAGAATTCAGCCCATAACAGCTCTGAATCATCTAACTCTAGACCTACATGATGACTGGCTTGTGTGTTTGAAAATCTCTCACATGAAAACAAGGGACAAGACCTCTGTATTGCTTAAGAGATCAAAACAAGGACCAATGTGTGGAAGATAAAGGTTGAAAGTCTCAGCCCAACATAATGAAAGAATTATGTGACAATGAAAGGAATCTAGTTATTAGGGGCTGCAGCCCCTGACAGTGTGTCCCCATCACCAGAAGGGCATGGCAGACACTGGATGGACCCCTATTGCTCAGGAAAATCTAGCAGGAGCCTATAAGATCCCTTTTTCTTCTTTAATTTGATGACTTTAATGAGGAAAATGAGCTCACACTGATTAAATCAAGATGATCAAGGTAAAGCAGTAGAGGGCTTCCCTGGTGGCGCGGTGGTTGAGAGTCCGCCTGCCAATGCAGGGGACACGGGTTCGTGCCCCGGTCTGGGAAGATCCCGTGTGCCGCGGAGTGGCTGGGCCCATGAGCCATGGCTGCTGAGCCTGCGTGTCCGGAGCCTGTGCTCCACAACGGGAGAGGCCACAGCAGTGAGAGGCCCGCATACTGCATAAATAAATAAATAAATAAATAAATAAAGCAGTAGAAAATCCAAAAAGCCTATGCCTAGATGTGTCTGTAAACATAACATAATCAGATATGAGGAGAAAGATTCTTTGGAACTCTTAGATTCATGCTTTCCCTGGAGTAATATAACGCAAATAGGGTAAGAGTGTGAGCCATTTCAAAAGTAGTGAGGCCTCAGGTAACGCGGGGAAGGCTAGAGCAACTCAGAAATGTCTTTCCCAAGAGAAAATGATCATTCAGCACGTGGATGTCCATGGCAATTTAAATGGAGATTTTCCCACAGAAATCACAAAGATCAGAACCCAGGTGATCTGACACAACAACTCTGCTCTAAGCATCAACTTATAAGGTATGTGCACCAAAGCCATTCAGAAGGCCGTTGGGTGGCATGTGTCAGCATCAGCAGGCCAGTTGTTGGAAGACCCTGACTCCAGGACCCATTCTTCCATATATAAGTCCACTGACCTATGGTAAGGCCTTGTCTTCTTTGAACCTCAATTTCTTAATCTGTAAAATAGGAATAATATTACCAATCCTCACAGCAAGTTGTGAGAATTGATGTAATCATATAATTTATGAACTTAACTATGCAATTTAATTCAACTTAACTGTGAATGGTAGAACATTATTCAAATATATGGTATTAATATTATTGCTTTTCTTCTTGCCCAAGGTCACTGCCTATACTGTGTGCTATAAATGCAAGTCATCTTCCTCTTAGATGGAACATGAAAGGTTTCTAGGGACACTCTTTGACAGCACAACTCATTCGGAAAGATGCAGACTTCCTAGACACAGTGGAGAAAATAATCCAGGAGAGGCATTCCTATCCCAAGAGACAATAAGGACATAATCAAGACCAAACGCTGAAGAATGTGCAAAAATGAAGAAATTCCATACATCAGAGAGGCAAGTGATCTTGAGATTCTTTTCATAGATGATACAT
The DNA here is from genome assembly GCF_964165515.1 of Mesoplodon bidens. Lineage (NCBI taxonomy): Eukaryota > Metazoa > Chordata > Mammalia > Artiodactyla > Ziphiidae > Mesoplodon > Mesoplodon bidens. The sequence goes on from NC_138177.1 coordinate 109,262,627, forward strand.
CCAAACTTTACTCCCCATTAAGCTCTATCTAAGATGCTTATTAAAAATGCAGGGACTTCCCTGGCAGTCCAGTAGTTAAGACTCCACAATTCCACTGCAGGAGGCGCGGGTTCAATCCCTGGTCAGGGAACTGAGATCCCACATGCCGCATGGTGTGGCTAGATAAACAAACAAGCAAACAAACAAATATGCAGACTCTCCCTTCCTGGAAATCCTCCCCACTACCATCACCCCTGATATTCTAGTTCAGTAGGACAACACTTTGATAAACACTTTCCTGGAGAGTGAATTCAGACTCTCCAAAAAAAAAACATCTCATGTTTCTTACAACACTATGGAGGCTTTGCAGTATTTACCAAACCTGGGTTCCATGTGCAGTATCTAGGGGTGACCTTAGCATCTCTCTCCAGTATCTCCATCTGCCCCCCTCCAAAATATGTCAAAATAAGCATTCAAGCTAAGTAAAGATTTTGTGCTTTCTGGGCAATGCAGCCTCAAGATAAGGCCCCTAATCCTTCTCTCCTTCCAGATTTCCACCTTAAACCCTTGTATCTAGAAATTTTGGATTTGCCAACTGCCCAGAAAGATGAGAGCTACTTGTATGACAGTGTCAAGTCCCTGCTGAGCTGTGTGAGGTTGGCATAAGTAGAGCTGTCTTGGCTTATCAGGGGCTCCTCCTGGCACATGGAGCTCAGATGGTGTGAAGGGTCTGGGAAGGCTCACCCATCCTACCCAACCCACCACCCACTTCCACAAGTTTACACAAGAATAAGTGAAACAGCCAAAAAACAACCCTGAAATATACCTCTAAAGACCCTGAAGCCCTGAGTAAGAAACTGAGACATTTATGGGAACCTTTGGAATTTTGGAATTCTGTTCTTACACCCTGCTAATCACTGTCCCTGAGAAGTTGCAGGACCAGTTTTTGCCGGTCATTATCACCTGCCCTTGACATGATGGACTCACCTGCTGCTTCTCCAGATCATGCCCAGTCGATTCTGTAGCCATGGCCACATGTAGCCTCTGGGTTCTCCCCTGACAGCCTGACCCACCTAAATCCAGGAAAATGCTTGAATCAGTGAGGGATAACTCATAGCAGGTGACACTTGAAGACAAACCCTTGTATCCTACACTATTTCTCTCTTTGCTAAGAAGTATATTTGCAATCTGATCAGTAGAGTATATGTAGCACTCTCTTTTATAATATTTTTGTAGAAATCAATACAGTGTAACCAAATTGGTGTCAATAGGTTAGATTCCTTATTTATCATTATTGAGACTTTTCATTTCTTCATTGAAAAACTATTGGTTTACATCATGCCATTTGACTTCTGGTTCAAGTGCTTTCAAAGAAACTGATTTTTAAAAATGCATCCTTGAAAGCCTGACAGTCTAACAGTTGAAAAATCTAAGTCAGGACAGAATGGCAGACTAAAGATGGGTAAGATGCGAAAGTAAGAGGATAACTAAGGGCAATATTAAGTATACAAATATATGTTTATCAACAAAAGCCAGAAGAGCAAATGGAGCAGCCAGTAATAAAAAATAGGCAAGCACATTTTGACTTAAATTTTAAAAAGTACCCAGTATCCCAATACCTTTCCCACTGAAAGAAAAAAATGTAGCCATTATTCAAAGGGACAATGTGTGTGTGTGTGTGTGTGTGTGTGTGTGTGGTGTACATTAAGACGAGTTCCACTTCAATTTTTGAGCCTCATTAAGTCATCATTCTCATCATCTTTCCATTTGTGCAAGGTTTCACAGTCTACGATGCACTTCCACAAATACTACGTATTCATCCAACCAACATTTATTGAGTTCCTTCTCTCTTTCAGTCTGCTGGACACTGGAAGTAAAAATATAAAGAGTTAATACTTACCTTTGAGAAGTCCATAGAAGCAATCTCCTATCCTAAACAAATTTAAGGAAGGGAAAGTCTTTGCAAAGATCAGAATGGGACAATGATTTTTTAACATGCAATTTTCCCCTTAGAATTCCAAAATCCTAGTAATGACAAAGGAGAAAAAATGATCACCAATTTCCCCATATTTTGAGAAAGCCATTTCACTACTTCTCACCCATTGGATTCTGTTGCTAATCATTTGAGAGTTTCATAGAGTGTAAGCGGGCATGCCTCCTAAGCCTAAAAGCCTAAAAGTTTTAAGGGATGCCCTTAGACCTATAGACCTCTTCTCTATTTGCCATGTCCTGGACTAAAAGGGGGTAGTATCCTTTCTCCTTAATTGTAATAGGTTAGGCATTAGGTTTACAAATACACCTTGAGTATATCAATTTAAAAAGCAATTAAGGATGACCTATGATGTGTCATGCACTGTGATAGGAATTACAAGAGAAAAGTAAAAGCATGTTCCTGACCACAGGGAGCTCAGGAGGGGAGAAATACATATAAAAAATATATTAAAAATACATATATATTTACATACATACAAGTAAATATAAAGCAAATGCTCCACAATCAAGGTAAAGGCAGTACCTGAGGGTAGACTTTTTCACCTAGCTAATCTTTTCAACCCTCTCACTAACGTCCTCGACATTTTATGCTGGCGGGAGGAGCATCTGAAACAGATAGCTGTCATGTTTTAGGCACTATGTTCTGCTGTTATCTAAATTATTCAAAATGTTAGAATGGGTTATGAAAATATGCCCTCTGAGCCCTTTAGAAAACAAGCCAGACTAATTTCACTTAGAAGAGAAATCACATCAGATAAATAGTCTTATTTTGATGAGAATATTGAATTAGCTACTAGATAGATCTAGTGAATCTTGACTTGAACAAGAATTCTGAGAGGGTCTCAAGAGTTCCTGCTGGTCATGTTGGAAAATAATTTGTACCAAATGATACCACAATAAGATGAATTCATAATGATTAAACTACAGTGCCCAAATGGTGCTGGTCAGCCTTGCGGAGAGTTTCTAAAGACATTCCTTAGGCCTGTGCCCTCAGCCCTGTTTTAGCAACATGTTACACAACAATCTGCCCAAAGATGTAAAAAGTATGCTCTACTGAAACTCCAATGAATTTTAAAATCTCAGAATATGGCAAAAAACTGGCACTGAGCCTGGTCCATGAAAAATATATTTTTGAAAGTTTCTATAATGAATGAATGAATAAACAAATGGATTGCATAGATTTGAAAGAGGAACTAACACTTAATAAATCATGTAATGAGATAAATGTAAGGTCCTGCACCAGGGTCTAAAACTACCAAAGTACAACAGAGAAGGAGAGAGTTTTCTGAGCAGTTTGACTGGAGTAGCCATCTCCTCCCTCCACAAAAAAGATAAAACATCAACAAAAACATTTAATACTCTAATTGGTTGTATCAATAGAAGTATAGAACCTAGAATGAAGGAGGTGATAGTCTACTTTGTACTATCAGCCCATACGAAGCATTTTGTTCAATTATGAATGCTACACACTGAAATAACTTAAGGAAAAATTGAATGGTGAGTAGGCTAAATATCATGTCATATGAGAAATAATTTATTATATTTTGTGGGATTATCATCATAGTCATAAAAAGAACTAAGTGACAAGTGCTTTACATGCATTTTCCCATTAGGTCCTCACAACATTTTGCCTGCGAAGCAAGTACTATTATTATCCCATTTAACAAATAAGAAAATAAAGGCTGAGAGAGACCAGGCAATTTGCCCAAAGTCAGAGAGGTGATAGACAGAGGCAGCTTTGAATCTCAACAAGGCTTCTCTGATTCTAGAGCTTACACACTTAAGAAAAGGAGACAAATATTGGGAAGACTATGATGTGGACACAGAATTGGAGCCTATTCATACTGGCTTCAAGAAAGAGCACTGGAACCAAAGAATGGAAGCTACTGGGAAAACTGGCTCATTATATGAAAACATTTATAATAGTTCTTTTAGGTGTCTCACACAGATCCCCTCCCATGCTTTTCCACACCATTTCAGATCAAATTGACCATTTCCTTGAATGAGGGCAATTATATTAATTGCAAACAGTTTTCTGTTTTCTGTCTATAAGAACTCACAGTTCAGATTTTTAAGGTGGTAGGTTACTGTTGGTCACATTTCTATGTCTATCTATATTTCTGTTCCTATTAACTACTGCACAGATCTGAGCAATGTGAGGATCAAAGATGTGTAGTTTTGACTTTATAAAATATGCTAGCTATAGCTGCCTTTGAAAGCCAGGAATTGTGCCTTCCCTCGGTGCCACCTTGAAGCCACCATGGGAGATGTACAAGTCACCCTAGGTTTCAAAAAGAAGCAATCCATTTCCAAGTTGCAATCTACTTGAAATAATCTCCCCAATTACATGGAAGTAATTTACTCTATATTTACTTTCTGCTTTGGACTATCAAATATCTCTTCCTCTCACCCCCAGGGGCAGCAGCTGGGATTAAAACTTCCACTACCCTCCAGGCTGGGGCTTTATTATTTAACTCTTTCGTGCCCAGGAGGGGACAAGGTTTGCACCAGATGATGACTAAACTTCCCTTTAACCTAGGACGTATTATTGCAATATTAACCTTATTTATTTTAGATCCAACCTATTTCCAAAGCTGTTTATTGTTTTTAGTACAAATTCTTTCTCCAGCACTGAGGCTGACCAACATAAAGCTAAGCAGTTGAAAAGTAAAACATTTAATCAAGTAACAAATCCACCCATGCAATACCAAACAGACAAATGTATGTATTGTTTGCTACAAGGTCAGGAAGAGCTCAAGGGGTGCTAAGCCCAGTGGCACCTCTCAGCGGGGTAACGTTTCACTTTCCACCCTACCAGTTGAGGCTGCCAAAGCTCAGAAAAGGGAGTATTTTTATTTCTAATTCTCTGTCCTGGGTGTAGCCCTCCAAGTCTCTGGGCTTCCTCCTGTTCTGTCTCTTATGGAGAGGAAGAAAAAGCCTTTTCAAATCAATCTTGGCCTCTCAAAACCCAGAACCATGGGTGAGCATGACTCTTTGTTTTTAATAGTAGGGTTTATTTCTTAGAGCTATTTTAGGTTTACAGAAAAACTGAGCAGAAAGTACAGACAGTTCCCATATACCCCTCCCCTACCCCACCCCCATCTCCACAGTTTCCCCCATTATGACACCTGGCCTTGAGCATGACTTTTCAGTAGAGTGGTCCAGGTTTGCGGTTCTGAAGTTCCCTGACCTTAAGGTTGCTAAGGACGTGGTCAGACCCATCCCTGTTCCAAATAGAACTCACTCACTGTGGAGGCTTCCATCAGCTGCCGGGACCAGCCATCCCATCCTGAGCTGAGCTCTCCAACAACATGAACCTGGCCCAGAGGCAGCCGCCCCTAAAAACAAGCCAGACAGGAAGCAGGAGGCAGGAATGGGCTCTGGGAAGAGCCTGAGGACAGCAAGTTTCAATAGAGTATTTTGAAGAGATGTTGGCAACATTATCTTATTAAATTACAGAGGGATCATCCTTACTTGCGTAAACTCTTGATGAAAAACAATTAGGCAGCCATCATGGTGCTGTTATCTGTGAGAGTTGCCCCCGCAAATCTCTTTGGCCAAGGCTGCTATGCTAGGATGAACTTCTCCCTGTGCCTGGCCCTCTTTCTGCACTAGCTTTTAATTGCTAATGAATTAAACTTTCCAAGGAGATAAGAATAATACTGTTTTGTTTGCACACAGGCTGCATGACTAACAAGGACAATATAAATAAACCCATTCTGAGCTTTATCTGCTTTATCTGCGGGTGGACGCACAGTGCCTGTGTTCTAGTGAAGCCTGGGATGGCTTCCACACAAGATTAAGCGGTTATTGTGGAAGCCAAGGCTTGCACGCTGTTAAAAGCCCGAGCTAATACGTTCAGTTAAGACGTTATGCCTAATTATGCTGTTTGGCAGTATGGAAACCTGTTCCCCAAACCTTAAAGCATCCTGATGGTTTGGGTGTGGGTCTGAGCCCTGTAAATATGTCAGGACGACTCTGTAGGATTTGGAACCAACTATGCTCCATGATAGCTATGAAAATGGGCAAAATCTAGTCCTTGTGCATTCTGTCCCCCCAGGATGGTATGCATTTCTTTTTGGTTCTGTAGCTATCGTAACAAAAAAGTGTGAGGGGAACTGTTTGTGCTTTTATTTTTGGAAACTCACTTCAATCTCTGCAGGCATCTCCTATGAAATACAGAGCTCTCTGTCCACCAAGTTGTTTGGGAGTGCTGGTGGGGATGGAGTTCTTTATTTATGGGTTTGTTTCAAGTTCAAAGAAGGGCTGCCCTGCGGGATGTAAAGTACAGCATGCTGACTATAGGTAATAATACTCTATTGAATATTTGAAAGTTGCTTTCAAATAGAGTAGATCTTAAAACTTATCAGAAGGAAAAAAAATGTTTATAACCAGGTATGATGACAGACATTAACTACATTTATTGTGGTGATCATTTCACAGTACATACAAATGTCAAATCATTATGTTGTTTACCTGAAACTTATATAATATTATATGTCAATTATCCCTCAAAAGAGAAAGAAAAGGAATGCCTTCATGGCCAGGAGAAAAAACTGATGTCTCAAGTTCTGAGTCATGGTTTGTGCTTAGCTCCTGATGTCAGTAGAGTGAAGTGTCATGTGGTTTGTATTCCTTGCCTGTAAGCAGGTATGATGTGGTGTGTTACGAACCCTAACCATTGTTTTGGCTGTGTGTTGAATGCACAGAATCCTCTGGTGATGTACGAACATCGTGTGTGTGTGTGTGAGTGTGTGTGAGTGTGTGTGTGTGTGTACCTTCCTCTGCCCCAACTCCACTGATGTAGGGGAAGCAGGTGCAGGGTGCAGTCAACCAGGGTAGGAATCTGATGCACTGAGAGACAGTCAGAATGTCTCCGGATCACTAACCATCAGTTCAAGAGGCTTCAAAAATGAATTTAATTCGATTAATCAGAGATTGAAATCACACATCAAGGCCTTAGGAGATCTCATGGTGAACTAAATCAAGTGGATCGTTTCATTCCTCAAATCCTGCCTGAGGCTCCCAGGCAGAAACTATCATCTCCAGGAGCTTATGAGGCAATCATTCCCCCCCACACACATATCTGGACCATGCCTCCAACAGGTAGAAGCTTGAACCTATGCAGCTATCCTCATCCATACTCCCAACCTCTTTTCATAGATATTTCCAAACACCTAAAATGACCCTAAACTCAACAGAGTTGTTTGTATATTTTTACAATCTGCAACTTGTCTAAAAGTAGCCCATAATTCCCTAAAACAAGATCCTTTCCCTGTGTCCCACATTCCTCCCTGTAGAATTCCTGCCTTCCCTTCTCTCTTACATCAGACTTCTAACCAAAGCCTGTTGCTGATCACTGCTCTCTGACTTCTAATTCTTCCTTCTCCACATTCTCAATTTTACCGCTCCAGGCTCTGATTACCTCAGGTTTCCTTGTTTCTCACCATTCTAATCCATTTGTAAATACTGTGTTTATCTTGTTAACTTACTTAAGCAAGACCTTTCTTACGGTCATTTCTGGTTCAACATTTTTCTTGCCTCTGTGTCAGTCTGGCTTCAGTCTTTACCCCCTATTATTCAACCTTTCACCAGTAACCATTGTTCCATCCATCCATCCATTTCACAAGTATTTATTGAACACCTATGGGGATCATGCACTGCTTGAGCAATTGGGAACAAGAAGATGAATAGGATCAGTCCCTATTCTCAAGGAGCTCACTTGGAAAGGTGGACATGCATGCAGTGCATGCAGTTAATTGCCTCAGTGTGGCTGGCACAAGCAATAAAGAGGAGCCCAGGATACTCTGGAGGTCCAGAGAGGGAAGGGAAGGCAATCAGACGGTCATCTCCTCCTCCCCCTCCAGGCTCGTGTCCCCTCTGCAACACTAACACCAGGCCTTGGCTCACATCACCCACACCTCATACCTGAAGTGCCCTTTCTATCCAAATCTTGGCTACATTACAAGGTTATAGTCCCCCGGATTCCAGTAACCATGACCAGACCATACTCACCTCAACCTTGATGAACTTTTAGACTTGCCCTTCATAGGACTCAATTTAGGAATTGTTTTATTTGTGTTGCTTTGCCTTCTCAACTCAAGTTTGACCTCTCACTGGAGGGTCTATAATTGTGTCTCCACACATCTCTTGTATTCTTCACAGTGTGCTGCCAGGAACACAGTAAACACTCAATTAAAAAGACATCTGATGGATTATTGATACTTAGATTTTCCTAACCATTCCCCCCCACTTTCATAACAGGAGTAACATCACCTCTACACATAGTAGGCACTTAATAAAAGGAAGACAGTGTGAGATATAGTAAAGAACACGGGCTTTGAAGTCAAACAGATCCAAGTTCAAATCCCAATTCAACTACTCTGTCTGTTTGATCTTGAGCTAGTTTAAATTTTCTGAGCCTCAGGTTCCTAAGGCTAAATGCAAAATGAGGACTAATAATACACACTTTGTTTCTATTTCAGGGATGATTAAATGAGTCTGTGTAAGTAAAATGCCTGGCACAGTGCTTGGCACATAGTAAGCAACCAAAACATGTTAGATCCTGTCCTTCCCACTATTCTTCCTCCTCTCTCCATCCCCACTCTTTCACACCAGGCAAAATTTAGCAAAAACCCACAGAGACATTTAAAACTTCTCCTCCTGTGGGCTTTTGGTTGCAGAACAGAGCTATAAACTTTTCTCAAGCACCCACCTCACCCCTGGTGAGTACCTACATTGCGTTCATCACACCCAGCTTGTCACAGGGAAAATGTTGGTTTATGTATCTTTTTTTTACTGTTGCTATGTGGACATAAATGTAATAAGAATTCTGTGATGTTTGAGTCCTACAGCTCTCAAAAACATGTGATGCTCTACATTTTTGACTGCCTTTCATTTGGTCCACTGGAATGTGAGATCCAGGGAAATCCCTGTACATTCTTCTGCCCACAGAAAGGGTTAAACATTCCCACTACAAAAGGACTTAGTGTTCTGACTGTAAATGTCATGGGAACATGGCCTGGAAAAGCTGAAGGCCATTGCATTATACAATTACCTATTTACTGGAGACAGTATATTTAATAACTAATCATCTAATCTAATAATACTGAAGAATATCAGACTGAAAGGTCAAGTGTTTAAGATTAGGAAGAAAGCAGCCTTAAAAGTACATTTAAAAGAGCCTCGCAGATCAACAAGTCAGCCTTAGATTCTGCCATGCTACTGCTGCTCCCAGGCCTTTAGGGGACTCAGAAATGTCACTATCTTTCAAACTCAGAATATATATTACAGCCTCTACTCATAGGGGTTTTATTGCATGAGGTCTCTTAGTTAGCAGTTGAAGATGATTGTTTCATCTTGTGTAATGGCATATTAGCTCTATGAAGAAAAATGTTATACTAGGAGGTTTTCAATGAGAGCTTTTGCCCCAGATGTTATTTTTCCCTTGGGACTTCCTTGTGACAAGTTCTGTTTGCTTCCATTTATGGTTCCCTCTTCTGGACATCTTTCTCAGAGACCTAAGTGGTCATCATTCCCAGAGATTTTCATGGTACAAGCTCTTCATTTTGTAAGATCTTAAAAGCCTCATATGGAAAAATCACCCTTTATTCCTTCCATTTAAAAGCTTGAATAGACACCTTCCCCATTCTTTAATAAAGGAAAAGTCTTGTCACTGTTCAGATTCCATAGACGAATCTCTTGAAGAACCACCATCTGGTTCTGATGATGCAAACTTGGCCAGCAAGACATTTATTTTTATTCTAGATACTTGCATCCTTTTCCTTGATGTTTTCATAAGTTGCTCTCACGTCAGTCCCCTGATGTCTTCAAATCTTGGTACTTTGCTTACAATTTCTAAGAGTAGAACATCTTTGGAGAAAGATCTAGATATCTGCTCTTCTTCCAGGAAAAAAACAAAAATATAAAAACCCTGTAACTGTCAGGATAGAATGGGTTATGCAGAGGTAGCAAATTAGCTCTGAAACCCCAGTGAGTTTTCAAGACAAAGGTTTATTTATTTATTTTTGGTCCAGTTCATATTCATCACAAGTTAGTGAGAAGCTCTGCTCATACAGTTACTCAGGGACCAGGTTGAAGGATGTTAAACCAGCTGGTCACATCTCCACAGCAGAAAGAAGAAGAGACAAGGGGTATCTCATCAGCACCCTTCTAGGCCTTGACTCAGAACTGACATCAACCCACTTCAATTTACAATCCATTAGCTAGAACTTGTCACAGGTTCTCCTAAGTTCCAGGAAGTGTGGTCTTCTCTGTGTGCAAAAATAAGAGGAGAGCCAGATATTGGTGAAACCAGAAATGTCTAACACAAGCACGCACACACACACACACACACACACATCACCACTGTCTACGCTGAGAGTTTATGCCTCAAGAAGAGTGAAGCCAGCAAAACAGGCTGAACACAAAGTAATCTCTAAGCCTGGATACCCAGTGAATCCAGAATAACCAAAACAGAATTAAAATACTTACTGTGTGCTTTTGTCAAGATGAATCCAAATTCCTGTTCTGCTTTTAGTTCCTTGATTTTTTTCAATACTTTGTTGTAAGATTTTTTTTTTGTCAAAGTTTTACATTGTAGGTAATAAAACAATTTCCAAGGAGAAAGATTGATGCTCCCTAGTTTAAAAGTGTGAGGTCAATTACCACTTCGTTCATATCAAATCCCCTAGCAAATCCCAAGTTCCTGAGTGGGAGTTTGGGCTCTTTATTTATTTCCATCAGTTCCTATGGCTTGCTTCTCTTTGTTCAAAAGACAAATTCATACCCAAAATAGTGCCTGGCACAGTGCCTGACATACAGTGGATGCTTAGAATATGTAACAATGCTTAGGAATAACAAATGAATGAGTGTGAAATTAGAAACCTCTATACCAAGAGTATTTATACAAATTTCTAGACTTATACTCAATGTCACAACAATAAAATTCATAATCAGTGTGTCTTACCTATTGTATATGACAAGTAATGTCAAGGGCAGTACTGATTGCAGTAAAAGGATAATTAGAAAAAGGACAGAGACTTTTCTGTCTTCCTCCAATTTTGAATCTGTCCTCCCCCATTCTCTTCCCCATTTGCACAGATTCTTAGGATATAGTTTTCATTTATCAAGGAGGCATTATCACTCCAGCCTCACACCAGGGGTAGCAACTGTGCTGTCTTCAGTGTCCACCTGAAGGGGAGAAGCCACCAATCTTTCTTGGAAATAAGGTGCTGTGGAAAATAATTGTGTAATTCTTCTCTCAGTAGAAGACAATGCTGGCCAGGATTATGCAACAAGATTCCTTTCTATTGGAAGAGCCTGACTTATAACTCAGCCACTTTCTGCTACTTATATAAGAACAAAGTCATGTCAAAAGAAGCCAGTATGAGGTTGCATATTCTTCATTTCAATTGGGCTTTTCCTTGGGCATAAAAATAAATAATACATAGCATGCAGTGAGTTTTGCTTCATGTCAGGCAGTGTGCTAATGTTACCAAGCCAAACTTGGGTCCACTCACCTGTCACACAGCTAAGCCAATCTACGGACACTGCGTTGTGGTGAAGGAAAGTACAGCATTTATTTGCAAGGCACGAAGCAAGGAGAACAGGCAGCTCATGCTCAAAAGACCCAAACTCCCCAAGGGCTTTCAGGGAAGGATTTTTAAAGGCAAATTTGGGGGTGAGGGTTGCAAGGTGCATGACTTTCTTCTGATCATTTGGTGGTGAGGTGACAGGGTGTTTTGGATGTTACAGGAAGCTTAATCATCAACTTCATGGTTCCAGCCAGTCTAGGGTCTACATGCTTGTGCTCAGCATGTAGTCACCATCTTCCACCTGGGTGGGGGTTTCGATTCTGTGGAAAGATATGCATCAGATCGTTATGTATATCCCTTGAGGAGGAAGCAGGGCTCTCTTTTATTGCTGAACTATTGTTCAACCCATCTTGTCTAACTGCTTTTCCTTTGTTTCGGCATTCTCTCACTTCCCTAATTAGTAACTGCTTGAGTGTTCTCTTTGGAACTCAGGGAAAGCCTAGGAGACTAAGCCTTTTCAACAAACAAGGAATGGGGGATATGGAGGGGCTTTTGAATCTGGGAGGGCCCTGAATTTTCCTGCTTGGTTTCAGTCCCCTCTTTTCTTTGATACTCTTCAACCCTGAGGGAAACAGAGGAGGGACAGGAAAGGGGATAAAGTTTTAGATAGAGAGGATAATCATAAACTCGGCAGGGAAACTTGGTTTTAGGGGGACTCAGCTTCACTAAGCATGTTACATTTATTATGCTTTTCCAAAGTGGGGTCATGTACCCCATGAGTTGTGCAGGACAAGAATAAAATATTAAAATATTTATTTCTGTTTATTTTGTAATTTCATTATTTAATTTCCATTTTTGTGTATTTTATAATTTACATAATATATAGTACAATGGTATCTGTATAAAAAAGCAATATATACTCACACATATATAGGTTGAAAATACATGAATGGCCATTTGCTCAGTTTTTTTTGTTTGTTTGTTTTTAACTGACGAGATAGGATGATGATGATGATGATAATTCTGTTTACAGAAGAGGAAACCGAGGCTGAAAGTCATCAAAATGACTTGTCCAAAATGTCAAAGATGGTAAATGGCAGAGCTGGAACCAGTGTCTGATTCTAAAGTCTATGTAGTCTGGCATGATCATTAAAGGAAATCCTGGTGTTCAAACACTGGTGCTTGAAAACCAGTCTCATTTGTGCCTGCAGAAATGCCAACCCCTGGGATAGAAGAAACTCCATACTTTGATCATCTTCCACAGTGAAGCAGAAGGAAAAGACGAAAAGAAATTGAAGGAACCAAAGCCAGACAGACGCTAGGTAGTAAATGCAAAAGAATTCAAAGAAAGTAGAAATCAAAGGGAAATGTCACAACATTTGGTCCGACACCCTATTCCTCACCCATCCCCTTCATGTCCTTCTACGGAAATCAGATTCCTGGCATGGGCGATCCATTGTTTGAACATGCGTTAATGGACACATCCAGATTCCTAGCACCAGGGAGTTGAGAGGCAATAAACACGAACTGAGACACTTACAGCTTCATCTTCTACTGATTGAGCGCTGAGGGGTGTGTATCCCTATGTGGTCCCTGAAAGCTACACCCACAGGAGAAACATTTACGTTGTTCAAAATAGTTGGAGCTATGTCAGTTTTTGTGGTTGTTATCTTCAATTTTCTTAACTAGTAATGAGGGATGCTCGTAAATGTTAAGCCGAAAAGCACTAGACTCTCTGTAGGGCATTCATTATAGAAGACTTTGAAGCTTAGGAGGAAGTTCTGAGCTTAAAGAAAAAAAAAAAAAAAATTAAAACAACTCTATATTGTACACATTAAAAAAATAAGTGCAATGGAGTTCTTTATAGGTAACCAAGTTTCTCAGGCAGTGATAAAGATTTAATTTTTTTAAATCACTGTCAAACCCCTTTGCACATTATTTGCATAAGTTCTCAAACAATGGGACTGTTTTCATGTAAATTTCTTTTCAGGGAGACTCCTGCTTTTTCTGAAAGCAGTGTAACTGTAGCTGAGTTATATAAAGCAACATTTTATTGCCTCCTGGGGAAGATGCTTTGTACTAATGATCTGAAAACTGGTGTTTCGTGCTTGGTATTAGTCGATCGGTGGTTCAAAATGTGAAGAGAAAGAGAGGCCTTTATTTTTTAGTTAATTAGTTCTGACTAAGATGGTGGTGGGAGCGCTTCCCAGAACTTCCTGGATCCCTGGAATCCAGAAACCCACTACAAAACCTACATGAAGCCGTTGACCCCATCAGAGGAAAAAAAAAAGAAAAGTGATTCACTAATACATGCCTGATTTCAATGAGAAATCTTTCTGTGTTTCAGAAATCTGACTCTTTTCTCTAACTGCCCTTGTCACCTTGCTGGCTGAGAAAAGGGAGACCAAAAAGCAACATGAATATGTAAAAAGGTGAGTTTTGTTGGAACTACAGAAATAGAACTGAATGCCCCATAAGGAACAAAGCTGTCCCTCCTCTGAGACTTTATGATGAAAACAAAAATAGAAACAAAACAAAACAAAAAAACCAACTTGCTGGAAACCAACTTGCTCGTTCTGGGGTTTTGGGCTCTGATATTTCTATCTGAAAATTATAGTAAATCAATTAAGCAAACTTTTTCTTCACTCCCCATCTCTTCCAGTATTTCTCAGGAACTCCTGAGTTCTCTAATTCCTGAACATTCCTAGGGCAGTTCAGCTTACAACGATAGAAGTTTCCGTGGTTGTTTTCTGATTTCCACATGAACTCTTCTCTACATTTGCAGAGAACATGGGCTCCTTGATGGCGTTGAGTTTCCAAGAGAAAATGCTCATCCCAGTTTAGATCACCCACAGTCCTCAACACACACCGCACAAAAAGGTCGGTCCTGATGGCAAAGTTCAGGATAGAACTGTGTCAACTAATTTAATCATTGACCATGAAATACCAGTTATCTTAATCTTATGTGCAGTCCTAAGTCGACTGCATATTTCTGTGTAATTCAACACTGACCCTACCAGGCAGAATTCAAGGATTTTTGCTTTTTAGTTAATATTGTTAGAAATGAAATGTCTCAATTGAAAACAAAACGTTAATAAGGTGCTGAATTTTCTCCCCAACACTTAAAGTGCTACCACTACTGCAGCCTTTGGCTTAGGCTAGTGCCTTTCCACCCCACCACGACCCCCAGAAGAACCACACGCCCCTTCCATCCCACCTCTTTTTTTTTTTTTTTCTGTCACTTATTGAAGCATTCTGTGTCACAGGACTCCATTTGGACATTTAGGAAGGAGAAGAGTGCTCTGAGGGAACTGGGCCATGGGAAGCAGTGAGCTAGCGGGTCACCCCCCAACACCTTCTGTTTCTGGGTCTTCCTCTCCTTTCTGGATATCTGACATGCTACTGGAGTGGCGAATACAACAAGGCCAAGATGTCTTCATTTTCTGCCAAAGCAAGGCCTCAACTACAGTGTGATGGAGACCCTGGATTTCTGAGGCCGACCAGTCAGAAGCATCCCCAGCTGCTGCAAGCAGGGTGGGAGCCGGAATCGAGGAGGCCTAGGAGGCCGGGCCTGCTGCTCTGTGTGTGACTGCAGCAGAGGCCGGGGCCCGAGGAAACCCCAGCAGCGAGGGAAAAACAGATTGACTCTCAGTGACTCATTTAGCTCCTGGATTGGACAGATCTCTCCCCTGTTGGCAATTTGGCTCGACATCAATAGTTCGGATACTAGGCTGAAGAGCTTAAAATAATTGGGGGGAAAAAATCTGCAAAACTGCCAGCGATCCAACTCTTCACTCTGTGCTGAAAGACACAGGACAAATGACATCTAGGTTATTAAATATGAAGTCACTGGATCGGCTGCCCATTTGGTCCAAAAAGTGGAAAACTGGATAAAACTCCAGTTTATACTTCAGCTTAGATGGCCTGTTTGTCCTTGAGGCAATCCATGAATTTTGGCCGTGCAGGCATTGTGACATGTGGAAATAATGTGGGGCGGGGGGAATGGAGGAGGAACAATGTTTGATTTTGCCCCCGCTCAGCTTTCACCCCCTGGGGAAAAAAAATGAAAATGTCAATAAAGACCGTGAATGTGAAGAGAAATGGAATCAGAGCCCAGAGTTTAGTAGCTGGCAGTTTCAACTTTATATACTTTAGGCCGACAGGCGGCTAGATTTCCTGTACTTTATATCCAATGTACGAAAACAGAAGCAACAGGCTCATCTGGTATCAGTAAAGGTCAGTTAAACTTATAGAGACATCCTTTGGAGCAAATCCCCAGTCCTGTATTTGCATATTTATGAACTAGAGATTATGACAGGCCATTCCATTTATTAGAGCAGTGCTGCTATAGTTAATAGTCTGTCAGCATTTCCATTATAAAGCCCGTTTTTCAGTGTTTTAATATCTCAGCTGTTAGAAGCCACATCAGGCTGAAAAGTGGTCTTCAGCATCTCCAGGCCACAGCGGGGTGAGCTGCTCTTGGTGGTGGTGATGGGGCTTGGAACCCTACAAAGGCACTTAAATCAAGCCAATGATTTTTACACTGGGCATTGGCAGTAAATATATAATCAAGGATTCTGAGAAGGGTTGTTGAATTCTTCTCTTGCCCCACCACCTCAAATCCCCAAATCATCTTTTCCTTATCTTGGTATCCTTGTCTGCATCAGGGCTTTCACTCTCTATTGAGAGGGGAGACTGTGATTTTAGGGCAAAAATTCAACATTTTAACATGGCAAAGTAGTCTCCCCCCATTTCACTGGAACTGGAGGGACAACAGAGCCCCAGAGTCAAGCAAAGATGCTGGAGACATCCATTCACTCATTCACTCATTCATTCAGAATTGGCTCATGCAATCATGGAGACTGGCAAGTTCAAATTCTGCAGGATCGGCCAATAGGCTGGAGACCCAGGGAGGAGTTGGTATTGCAGTTCAAGTCTGAAGGCCATCTCCTGGCAGAATTCTCTCTTTCTGAAGGGAGGTCAATCTTTCTCTTAAGGCCTTCAACTGATTGGATGAGACCCACTCACACTACGGCACATAAAATTAACCATCACAGGGAGTAATCTGCTTTACTCAAAGTTTACTGTCATAAATGTTCATCTCATTTTTAAAAATGCCTTCAGGGCTTCCCTGGTGGCACAGTGGTTGAGAGTCCGCCTGCCGATGCAGGGGACACGGGTTCATGCTCCGGTCCGGGAAGATCCCACATGCCGCGGAGAGGCTGGGCCCGTGAGCCATGGCCGCTGAGCCTGTGCGTCCGGAGCCTGTGCTCCGCAACGGGAGAGGCCACAACAGTGAGAGGCCCGCGTACCACAAAAAAAAAAAAAAAAAAAAAGCCTTCACAGCAACATCCAGACATCTGACCAAGTATTTGGGTACGGTGACCTAACCAAGTTGCCCCTAAAATTAACCATAACAGGCATGAACAACATCATATCTTAAGCATCTCCTCTATATCAAGTCCTGGGTTTGACCCTAGCAATGCAAAATTAGTGACACATTCCTTGTCCTAAGGATCTTATGGTCCACCATCTCACTGCTACCAAGATTTCACAACAAAATTACAGGACCCAACAGAATCAACATCTGGTTCCATGCTTTGCTTTCTCTTTTCAATGACTCAGGATACCCTCTGGTAGAAGCATATCAGTGGGCGTGATGTCAGATGCATTCTCAAGAGAAGGCACTGGTGTCTAGGGACTCCTTATCATCCAGGAAGACAGCTTGCTCTTTCCAAACCAAATTCTTGTCATTTTGACCTGACACGAAGCTGCTGAGTAACTCAGTGATATTCAAAGCTCCCTTGGGTTTTGAGGAGCTATTGGAATAAGAGGAAAGAGGAAGCAGGTTGCCTTTTCATTAAAAAGTCATCCATCCAAAAAATATGCATTGTGACTCCTGTTATACAGCTGCCTGACACATCTCAGGAGAAGCCCCACATCCTCACCTGGAGAGTCTCCTCGGGGCAGGTTGAAAATTCCCACTTTGCTTAGCGGAGCTTTCAGGATTCTCCATCCACAGCATTACATACCAGACCCAAAACCCTTCATCAGAAGACAATCTTCAGGACAGTCTGACCCTAGGCAAATCCATTTGTATAACCAGCTCTCCTTGTTAGCTCTGACTTTGAGAGCTGCCTTACATAACAGAAGCAATTCACCTTGCCCTCTCCCCTATGTCTCTTTTTGGGGTCAGTGGCCTTTATTTTCTTTACTTAAGATGTATCACACCCCCGGACACACAGAATAGGGTTTTGAAGTCATGAGGCAGAGAATGTCACCACTATATCACTCAATTTTACTGTAAGAAAAACTTTAAAAATAAAACTAAATACACAAATTACAGATGCTGCTATTGTTACTTGCTGGCTAGGGGAAAAAGAGGCAATCGGATAAGAAGGCCAAAATGTGCCCATTCAATCTCCTGAGGGTGTAGCTCAATATCCTATCAAGAGATGTGACATGCAGTCTAAGGAACAGTTGCCCTCAGTGCCTATGAGTTTGGCTCTTCTTTACTTCCCCACTTTAGATTCCCCATGAAATGAACACGACTTACATAATTGCTTTCAGCAGCATCTCTGAATGAGAAGAACAATTACATAATCAGACATACACCAGGATGTGTGTAACCGTGTAATAACAGCATGCCTTACCGTGCTAGGCTGGTCGCCAAGAACCACCTAGTCGTGCTATTTTATTACAAGAACATACGGCCTCAAGGCATGTTGAAATTATTTTGAGGATTTCTAAAACAAAATTTAAAAAGTTTACTGATCAAAAGAGAACCTCAACTTAATGAACAAAACAACAAAATAAATTTTAAAAGGCTGATCATGATCCCAAAAAGTAACAGAAAAATTAGACCTAACCTAACAAAACCTATAGTATAAAATTAAAATACAGTGTTATGATTCACTCCCGTCACCACAGGACTTAAGATGACTGAATGCTAATAGGAAAAAAATAGAAGCTGGACTTCAGAGTGACATGTTACTCTCATAGTTGGCCAGAGTTCTGACCAAAGTGGAGCTATTTCTCAACCAAGAAAGTTTCAGCTCTTTAGAGCCTGCCCTTCCCCAACAAAGAGATACACCAAAGGCTTTTTAGACTGGCCACACTCTGAACTTCTTTCCTGTGGTTCTGATAGTCACCGAATCAAAAAATAATCTCAGAAATGTGAGAGCTGAGAGGCTTTTTTGCAGTCGAACCTTCTCAATGGTGTCTTCCCTCAAGTGAAAGTATGTGGTACGATAAAATTCTCATGCCTTATTTTTATAGTGCATCTATCTATCTATCTACACACACACATAAACATATACATGTATGCATTATAAAGTTCTGATATCTTTTCTATATATGCAAGCTAATTACATTTCCATCTCTCCTGTTCTTCTAACTCATTCAGCAGAAACAAAACCTCATGTGCCAAGAATAAGTATGAGACAAGGGTAGGGGTGGGAGGGATATTTTTGCAACTTGTAAGATTAGTTTGTCATTTCTTAGGTGAGATTGTAGCCACTTCATAATCAATACAAGTTTCATATCAAGGCAAGTATAGAGGCATATGTCTAATAGACTCCAAATCTACACAACTGACGTGGGTTTTTTTTTTTTTTTTTTTGGTTTTGATTTTTTCTTTTAATTGTGCTAGTGGAGCCTTAAGATATAGAAGCTATGATAGTTATTGTTATGGACTAAATTGTATCCCCCCAAATTCACATGTTGAAGACCTAATCCCTAGTACCTCAGAATGTAACTGTATTTGGGGATAAGGTCTTCAAAGAAGTAAAGTTAAATGAAGTTGTTACGATAGGCCTTAATCCAATAAGACAGGCGTCCTTATAGAAGAGGAGATTTGGACACACAGAGAGACACCAGAGGAACAAGCACTAGAGGACACAGCAAGAAAGCGGCCATCTGCCAGCTAAGGAGAGAGGCCTCAGAAGAAACAAAACCTGCCAACACCTTGATCTTGGGCTTCCAGCCTGCAGAACTGTGAGAAAACAATATCTGTTGTTTAAGCCACCCACTCTGTGGTATTTTGTTATCGCAGCCTTAGTAAACTACTATAGTTACTAATTTATTAATTCAACAAACATTTTTGGGGCAGTTCTGAGTGTAAGTAATAATGACAGAATGGTGAACAAAACAAAGTCCATGTTTTTTTTAGGGTTTACCGTCTACCAAATAAGTAATTTGACAGGGCATGCAAGGAAGGCATCAAATATAGGCGTGGTTTTGAATCTATTCCGTGTGTGCCATCTCCAAAATTCCAGCTGTAAGCTGATTTTGAATATTTCCAGTGATTTTAAAGGATATCAACTGAATATTTCAGTCACCTTAATGATCACAAGTATTCAATGACTCAACAAATGGCCTGAAAATAATGACTCCAGTTTCTGAGTGTAAACCCAATCTAAATCCCCACTGAGTTAAATTCAGCCAACACCTACAGGATTATTGGTACCACCCTGTAGGGTGTTAAAGCCTCTCACACCCACTCTGGAGAGCAATTATGCACATCTCTTCTCAACTCCGTGTTCAGTAAGATCATGTGAGTAGCTTGCAATCAGCCATGGTAGGAGTATTTACACCACAGAAATTGTGAAAGGCTATGCATCAAGCCCCCCTCCTTTGAGCCCATTTTTAAGCCTTGGCCAGCACACCACTCGTCAGGGTGAGCTCCGGCCACAGGACAGTTCAAAGACATTTAGAAAGTGAATCCATTACTGAGAAAATATTACAGGGGTAAAAAGGGATATAAAACATGGGGTTAGGGCTTCCCTGGTGGCGCATTAGTTGAGAGTCCGCCTGCCGATGCAGGGCACACGGGTTCGTGACCCCATCCGGGAAGATCCCACATGCCGCAGAGCGGCTGGGCCCGTGAGCCATGGCCGCTGAGCCTGTGCGTCCGGAGCCTGTGCTCCGCAACGGGAGAGACCACAGCAGTGAGAGGCCCGCGTACCGCAAAAAAAAAAAAAAAAAAAAAGGGGGGGGGGTTAAAAAAAAGAAGTAAAGTGGAAGATTCTGACATATTAAGCAAGAGCAGTGATTCTCAAACTTTTTGGCCTGCACCCAAATCCCCAGGAGACATAGGGTGGGGCAAGGGATTTGCATTTCCAACAAGTTCCCAGGTAATGCTGACGCTGCACTAGATTGCCAGTATGGCCATTCCTCCCATGGCTAGCCCAGCTTCTGTGCTGGCCACCTGGTTGAGGAGAGGGTAGAGTTGCTTGACAGGTGGAGCTGATTCCATTGGATTGG
Organism: Mesoplodon bidens; assembly: GCF_964165515.1. Taxonomy (NCBI): domain Eukaryota; kingdom Metazoa; phylum Chordata; class Mammalia; order Artiodactyla; family Ziphiidae; genus Mesoplodon; species Mesoplodon bidens. Next base: position 109,283,398 of record NC_138177.1, read on the forward strand.
CAGCTCTTGGTAAAGGAAATCAAGCCTCTGGCCGCGTATAAACAACGTTTAAGCTGAAGCCTGGTGAAATGTTCCCTGGGGACCCACAGGCTGCTCACAGCCAGAGGCTGCACTGCCCAACATTGCCCCCAGCATGTAAAAATAATACATGCCAAACTCCTTCGTCTACTCCTGAATGTATTTTGGGGGGTGTTTTTTGTGTGTGTTGTTTGTTTGTTTGTTTGTTTGTTTTGGTTTTGCGGTACGCGGGCCTCTCACTGTTGTGGCCTCTCCCGTGGCGGAGCACAGGCTCCGGATGCGCAGGCTCAGCGGCCATGGCTCACGGGCCGAGCCGCTCCGCGGCATGTGGGATCTTCCCGGACCGGGTCACGAACCCACGTCCCCTGCATCGGCAGGCGGACACACAACCACTGCGCCAGCAGGGAAACCCTCCTGAATGTATTTTTAATTGTAATTTAATTAATGTATTTTTAATACGCCTGTATAGAAGGTGGTTTGACCAAAACAATTTCAGTTAGCATCTATGGGAAGACACAATCTTAGAACCACAGTGAGTTATTTGTCTGGGAGGCAGGACCCCATTAAGACACTTTGTGTTGTCATTCATATTTGGATTACCACAGGCAGACCATGTGCCCAGAAACAGAAAACTACACACCACAAAGAGAGGGAGAAAGCTAAAACACATGACTGGTAAGGTGGGTATATGATATTTGCTCTCACAAAATAAGGATGATAGAAGAATTCCACTGTGTTCACATTTTTACCCTTTGTAATGTTGAAGATCTGAAATTTGGTTGTAAATAGATGGGCATTTTTTTTTCAAATTACGTTCTCAGTAAACAAACAGATTGAATACAGGTTGAAGTTTGACTCTTTTATAAATATGCAGCTGATGATAACACTGTCAGAAATGAAAAATCCTAGATGATTAATAAGAAATTGTTCAAAGAAATGATTCTTGCCAAATGAAACATCAATGAGATCGAAAACAATTTTCATTGACAAAGCATGTGCCTGTTGGGCATTCCAGAGGAATGTGATGGGAATAAACTTGATTGAACCTTTAAAAGACTTTCTACTTGTTGGGTCAGATCTTCCTGCTAAATCCCTCACTGTTAAAGTGCTGTTTTGCTTTTCCTAACTGCTCTGGGCACACCCTCTCACAAACTATGTGTTGTGAATCTAAGGATCACATTGTAAATGAGTTCTTGGATTGCTCAAGAAATAGTTCAAGCCATACTTTCAAAAAGACTTCTGCTCACCCAGCTCCTTTGGGAGAAGTTTATCCAAAAGAATAAAGGAAGTAACCTCAAAAGCAAACTTTGGAACCACTGCAAACGTGGAAGCCTTGTGCACCCCATGCTGTCAGCATTTTCTGAAGAAGATGTATGTGGGCTTCACTGCTCTTGGAAAATAATCTGGAAATGATGAATAATTCTTGTATGTAATTTATTGTAGTAAAAGTCTCATAAAAGTTAAGATTTATGACTGTTAATATTGCATTAATTGTAAATTAAAACAATAATATGAACTATTTTTTCAACCATAAATTGGCAAAAAACTTTTTAAAGAATGTAGTATTTTGTAAGGAAATGAGGAAATGGGTGAACTCTCAAATTCAGTTGGTGGGAGTATAAAGTGAAACAATCTTTTTGGAGGACGAGTTAGCAGTGTCTATCAAAGTTCCAGATACACCTATCCCATGGAGGAGCAGAGTGTAGGAGTTAAGCATAGACTCTGGATTAAGAAAGCCTGCATTCCAATCTTGGCTCTACCACTTAGAGCTGTGAGACTTCAAGCAAGTTACTTAACCTCTCTGAGCCTAAGTTTATCTTCTGCAAAACAGAGGTAATAATAGTATCTATGCTATTATGGGAATGAAAAAAAGTTGATATTTTAAAGGACTTACAGTGGTACCTGGCGTGTAGGAAGCTCTTTGTAATCTAACACCTCAATTCTAGAAAAATATTCTATAAAAATTCTAGCCAAACATCTAAGTTCAATGCAACACTGCTTCTCACAGCATATAAATGGAAGCCAACTCTAGATACCCATTACTAAGACAATATGTAAATAAATCATGTTACATCTGTGTGATTGAATAAGGTGCAGCACTTTAAAGGGTGAGATAGAGCTACATGTACCCCAAGTACAATATTTCACTGTGTACAAAAACAATATGTTCAGTATAATCCCATTATTGTGAAAGCAAACTGTGGGGAGGGTGTGTGTGCAAAGATACGTGTCATACTAACAGTGTTTACCTCTGAGGAGTGGGACTGAAGCAGAGGAGAGGAAACTTTCAATTCTTATTTCTCTATTGTTTGAACTTTTGAAAATAAGCTTGAATTACCTTTATAATTTAAAAAGGTTTGGGGCTTCCCTGGTGGTGCAGTGGTTGAGAGTCCGCCTGCCAATGCAGGAGACACGGGTTCGTGCCCCGGTCTGGGAAGATCCCACATGCCGTGGAGCGGCTGGGCCCGTGAGCCATGGCCGCTGAGCCTGCGCACCTGGAGCCTGTGCTCCGCAACGGGAGAGGCCACAGCAGTGAGAGGCCCGCATACCGCAAAAAAAATAAATAAATAAATAAATAATAAAAAAAATAAAAAGGTTTTAAATTATTAGTCTGAGCATACTTTTGATTTAAATAATTGTTCTCTTTTTTTTAAGAATCAGAGTTATAGCCATGGGGTGGTTGCTACTGTTATCATTGATACAGATGACCAGCCAGGAAATGAGATTTTATGAATAGTCCATTTAATTAAATGTTTTGGCCACTTAGACCTATGTGAGCATAAAATGTGGAAACACTTACAAAATAAGCTTTCATTGTACAGTAAATAGAGAGTAATAAGATTTGGTCAGTCTGTGAGAGACTTACGTCTACTCAATCTTAAAGAAAAATGGGCCTAAAATATTTCAAATGTAAAGTTATATTAAAAATCACAGTTTCAAACTGTGAGTCCAAACAAATCAATTATTTTAGTGTATCATCTTAAGGAAAGCACAGTGTCATACTTGAAGGAGAACCAAGAAGAAGGTTAGCACTCTCAGCAACCAGTACTATCATCTAATACTAATACTTTCATCTGCCAGATTATCTTCAGAGATACTGCCTGACTGAAGTACTTCTGCAATAAAAGTATCTCCAAGTTAGTAGATAAAATTTTGGGGAGTGTTAAAGTTGAAATAGGCCCTAGAGATTATCTAGGTCAATGTCCTCATTTCACAGAAGACACTGAGTTTCTGGAAAGGTCATGAGACTTTGTCAGAACAAAACCAAAATACAGTGGGCAGCAACTGATCACCAGTATGGCGTACCTTCTAATACACTGCTTTCCTAGCACTTTTTGTTTTTTTTTAATGTAGTGGTTAAAAACATGCACATGGTAAAAATAAATAACAGGATAGAATAGAATGAACACAAAAGTACCCAGTGAAAACTTTCCTTCTTATCCCTGACTCCAAGCCCCTGTTCTTCTCCTCAGATATAACCACTATTAACAGTCCCATGTAGAGCCTTTCAGAGACAAGCTATAAATTTCTAAGTGTGTGTGTTTGTGTGTGTGTGTGTGTGTGTGTATGTGTGTGTGGCATATTATATATATACTCTCAAGCTTCTTGTTTATTCCTTTGTTTTCACTTAACCATGTCACAGATATTATTCCACATCAAAACGTATAAACCTCCCATTCTTTTTAATGGCTGAATAGTATTCCATTGTATGATATATCATAATTTATTTAACCAATCCCCAATGGATATTTAGATTGTTTCCAGTCTTTTTATTATAAACATGCTGTTACCAGTGAATATTCTCATATATATGTGTGTGTGTGTGTGTGTGTGTATATATATATATATATATATATATATATCTTTGAGCACTTAGGCAAATATATACAGAGTATATATCAGATAAATTCTTAGATGTGGAATTATTTAGCCAAAGACTATGTACATATTTAATTTTGATGAGTATTTTTAAATTTACCTCCAAAGAAGTATATTAATTTACAATTCCACTATGAGAGTACGGAGACCTAACATTAATTGTATATCATAGAGTGGTCGTTATTTAAAGTTTTTTTGTGTGTGTTTTATTTCCATGCCTAATAACTGATAAATTCCTTGAAGATAGTAAACTATAGCTTGTACAACTTGATTCCAATGCCCATGACCATTCACATAGTCATTATTCAGCAAATATTGAGTGACCAGAGTTGTGCTAAAAACTAAAATACAAAAGTAGAATTCTACTTCCTACAATAGTAGACTAGTTTTTCTCTTCTTCTGAAAAAAAGTAAAATAAAGTTGGAGAAAATATTTTTAAAAAACCCACACCTTCCGAAAGCACCAAACAGTTAAGCAAAGAATGAGAAATTGCCCAGTCAAAATCCAGAAGAAAATAAAAGTCCTATATTCAAATATTTTTTTCCCAAAAGACACTTGACTATCTGAAAGAAATAACTGGAACACTGTATTTCCTTTGAAGGTCTTTGTAGGAGAGGGAACAAGAATTAAAGCTCAGGGTCTACCAAAGTTTAGGACTCATATAAAGTACATACCAATCTTATGTCTCAAAGTATTCATAAAAGTAATTTATCAAATACATGGCACAGCAGAAAATGAAAGGAAATAAGGTACACAGAACACAAGACACCATGAATGAGAACCAGTCAAAATAACAAGACAATAGAAACAAACTAACAAAGATGCTGGATATTGGGAATATCTGATAAAAACTATAAAAACAATTATACCTACCAAGTTAAAGAAAAAATAAAAGCCAAGCCTGAAAATTTCAGGGAGAAACTGGGAAAAAGTGACATAGTTTTGAAAAGGAAAAATATAATAGCAAATTAAGAACTGGTTGAATGAGTTTAATGGCAGATTCAACATATCTGAGGAGAGAATTATTGAACAGGAAAACAGGTCAGAATAGACTTTCTACAATATAGCACAAAGAGACAAAAAATAGAAAATATAGAAGAGAGGATAAGAGACAGAGGATATAGTGAAAAGATCTAACATATATAACTGTAGGTTTAGAAATAAAATCAAGAGAAAAAAATGGAGCAAAAACAATATTTAAGCACTATGGCTGAAATGGCAGAATTTTCCAGAACAGATTAACAAAATCTAAGAACCCTAAGCAGAATAATGAAAAAAGAAATATATATCAAGATGTATAATTGTGAAACTACAGAAAACTAAAGAAAAAACGAAAAATGTTTACAGCAGCTAGAGAGAAAAGACAGTTACCTCCCAAGGAGCTATAGTTAAATATCTCAAGGGCAAAAATGAAAAGCAAAGGAAAATGGGAATATATTTTCAATGTTCTTATTGAAAATAAAAACAACAATAGAATTTTATACCCAGCAAAATATCCTTCAAGCATGTAAGTGAAATACAGAAACTTTCAGATGAACAAAATCTGAAAGAATTCACAACCAGTAAACTGAGCTAAAGGATCAGTGATGTAGGAAGGATTAAAGAACTAAAAAAGTGATAAACATGTGAGTAAACATAAACATTGACTTTAAAGCTGTAATATTAATGTCTTACAGGGTTTTAAAATATTGAAATTCATGACAACCATACGTTGTCAACTATAAGCTGGGGACAAAGGGAAACCTGAGTTAAATTATTCTGAAGTCCTTGTATATATTCCAGAAGAGAGTAAACGTGTTGATTAACATTAGACTTTGATAAGTGAAGGGTGAATGTTGTAAATTCTAAGGTAACCACTAAAAGAATAGAAAAAAGTAAATGATTCCCAAATCCACAGAGAGGAAAAAAATAGATAGTAAAGAAAAAATTCAATCCAGAAGAAGTCAAGAAAGGTAAGAAAAAAAGACATAGATATGGTGGATCAATTAAAAAGCACAAAATAAGATGGTTGATTTTAACCTAAATACATCAGTGATTACATAGGCATAAATGTCCTAAATGTTCCAGTTAAAGTACAAAGATTGTCATGCTGGATAAAAACAAAATTAATCTGAATTAAATGTCATTTACAGGAGATGTATCTAAAATACAATAATACAGAAAAATTTAAAGTGAAAGAATTAAAAGAATAAACCATGCAAATATTCACCAAAAGAAAGAAGGTATAACTATGCTAGTATTAGACAAACAGACTTTAAAAAATGACTTATTCACTTAAGTTTTGTATTGGGGAAAAAAAAGAAAAAGATACAAATATAAATAAGATTCCCCGACGACAGTAATCTTTTTTTAAATAAATTTATTTATTTACTTTTAGCTGTGTTGAGTCATCATTTCTGTGCGAGGGCTTTCTCTAGTTGCGGCGAGTGGGGGCCATTCTTCATCTCAGTGCACGGGCCTCTCACTATTGTGGCCTCTCTTGTTGCAGAGCATAGGCTCCAGACGCGCAGGCTCAGTAGTTGTGGCTCACGAGCCCAGTTGCTCCCTGGCATGTGGGATCTTCCCAGACCAGGACTCGAACCCGTGTCCCCTGCATTGGCAGGCAGATTCTCAACAACTGCACCACCAGGGAAGCCCCACAGTAATCTTAATACAGTGAACTGTGCCCTGGGAAAGGTATATATGAAATGCTTTGATGGCACAGAAATAGAAAAGATAGTATATAATTGTGCATGATAGTTAAAAGTGGTTCCTTAGAGGAATTGACATTTTGTCAGAATCTTGATGTGTTAATTCATCAGGTATCTCTAAGTGAGGGGAAGACATTCCATGCAAAGGAAACAATACACAAAGTAGGCGTTCATAAATATTGGTTGCAAGTGTTGGATAGTGAGGACCAAAGCAGTACAGTGCCTTACCCGCACAGTAGCTCTAGTGGATGCTACGATGCCCTGTGCAGATCCTCCTCCCTTCTCCTGAAGGCACTCATTTTCCCAGATGTGAGAAATGCTACCCACTGATGGTACACAGCAGAGTCCCTCTGCAGGCACTGCCCTCTCCTAGGAACATGACCTCTCCTCTGTGGGCAGCCTATATGCACTGACTGGTTGATGCAACAGCTCAAAGTCCCTTTGCCTCAATTCAGGGCAGTTCTGAAAGACCCACCCCAGCTTCAGAGCTCCCTGTGGGATCTACTGAGGCCTTTGTCACAGCTAGATCACACTTCATCTTCTCTTGGCTAATCCTGCATCCCTCAACCCCTCACAGGTTTTGCTGAAAACACGCCCCAGTAAACCTCCTGTGCAGCAATCTCCATATTAGAGTCTGTTTCTCAGGAAACCTGACATAAAATAGTGGCCAAAGTGGGAAAAAGCCCAAGGATCCTGACCACTGGCCCAGTGTTTCAGCCCCATACGCAGCTGATGGCAGGTACAATTTCCCGTGAAAATCTCTGGGACCGCAGGCCACACCTAGATTGCTCCTAGTATCAATATTTTTCAGTTGCTTTTTTTCTATTCTTTCTCAAACTAAAATACCAGTTCTGCTGAGGACCAGTTCCAATGATCACTTATACTGTTCTGCAAGTAATAAAGAATAGTAGAATTAGAAAGAAAAATACTGCTCATTGAGTATCTACAGTCTGCAAGATCCCTTTCTTACCACAAGATCTGGGCTTGACAGTGGTTCGTGACCAATCCGTGCTCTCAGAGCTACCAAGTGGCAGAGCCAATATCTGAACCGATGGTCACATAAAGCTCCATCTCCAAAGTTGCCCCCCTAAGAGAGGAACGTATTTTACGCGACCTAAAAGGAACAGTAGAGAATGTAAAAGGAGAGAAATTAAGACTGCGCCCTAAGATTGAGCAAACGCTGTTCAGGCTGGCCTACCTGCTGGGTTAGTAAGTGTTCTTTCAGCCCATCCTGCCCTCAGCCCTAAAACTGAGCTACCTTTAGATCTTTCAGCTAGTCTTTGCTCTTACTCCTTGGTAAACACTAGTTCCAGGGAGCTCATATCACAGACAACCTTTTATCTAATGATACTGGCCGAGACTTAGTTCTGTGGATGGATTTGATGAGACGTTTCAGAGTTTAGAGAAAAGTTAGTTCTTGATACCAAGATATTGCTATCACCAGTTTCTTTTGTTTCCACAACCTCCCACTCCTCACTAGACGGGAGGCAGGTCTGGGACTCTGCGGCCAGCCCCAGGCCCACTTGTTGTGTGTGGCAAGGCTTGGAAAATGAAAACCAGAGGCATCTCAAAAAGCATTCCGTTTGGACTCTGGGGTAGCATCTGGGCACTCTGCCAGAGTGGCTGGGAACTCTGGTGAGGTACTTTGATGCAAATGGCCAGCTGGGTCTGGTTCATTCTGTATTTACCCCACAGGGCTATCTGCAGGGTATTTGTTTGTCATAGCACTGGAGCACATGGAGACCATCATCCTCCTGCAATATACACTAAGCACTGACAACGTGCCAGCCTCCAGACGGGGATGGCAATAAACGATCCAGTAAAGAGCAAGGTCTTTGCAGTTAGAGAGCCCTAAGTCTGAATCCTGGCCCTAAGACTAGTAGCTGTGTGCAATCTACTTCAACTTGTAAGCCTCGGTAAACTAATCTATACGAAAGAGATAACACCCCCTTTATTGATGGGCAGCTTGATGAAATAATGAATATAAAGATATTAACACAGTTCTTGGCTCACAGTGGGTGGCTCAGTAAACAGTAGTTGTTACTATAAACAAACAATATTTCCTGCCTGCTTTGGAGATGCTCTTCACTTTGTTCTTTTTCCTTTAAAGTTTGTCCATCTGAGCACAATGCTTGGTTGGCAGTACGTGAATGTGGGATAAACAGCATCATTAATCCTGAAATTTTTAAGGGCAATCTTGTACTCAAGCAGAAGGTAGACTACAAAGGCCCTTTTCAGTTGATCATTTGCTCTTTGTCCTTAACTGACCAGTCTCTACTAATGCAGTTCGCATATCCAGACAATGCAGATGTTTTTCAAAGTCTATTCTCTTGAGAAAAGTAAAATGGTATTGTAAGAAATGCTAACATCATTCTGGTCCTGAGAGGATTTTCCTGAATTATCCAATTACGTGCCTGAATTCTCCATGGACGTTTGATAGGGAAAGTCCTAGCTTAGGCGTGTCATCGAGTGCAGGAACTTCCCGCTGACCTGCTGCCCTGAAAGCAGGTGTTAGCAGTGACCTCCATGAAAAGCCCCTCAAGAATGCTGCAGCGTGAAGCAGAGTATGGGTACAGAGCATTCATAATTGCCGGATTCGATGAGTTAAATTTACCCCCCTGACTGTCTCAGGGCGCTCTCTATCTTCCAAATATGCCACAATAATAATGCTAATGATTACAAGCAGCAACTTTGTTGTATCTCATATCTTTTTTTTTTTTTTTTTAAAGAAGATGTTGGGGGGGTAGGAGTTTATTTATTTATTTTTGCTGTGTTGGGTCTTCGTTTCTGTGCAAGGGCGTTCTCTAGTTGTGGCAAGCGGGGGCCACTCTTCATTGCGGTGCGCGGGCCTCTCACTATAGCAGCCTCTCTTGTTGCGGAGCACAGGCTCCAGACGCGCAGGCTCAGTAGTTGTGGCTCACGGGCCTAGTTGCTCTGCGGCATGTGGGGTCTTCCCAGACCAGGGCTCGAACCCATGTCCCCTGCATTAGCAGGCAGATTCTCAACCACTGCGCCACCAGGGAAGCCAGTATCTCATTTCTTTTAACCCCAAATTATGGAGCCTTGAAAGAATTTACTGACTGCTTGGGTTTTCTGACTAATTGGGGTAACTCTATGCTATAGCCATTAGGAGATTTAAATATAGCTCTTCTTGAGCAATACTCTTTATTGGATCCCCTGTTATCCTTTAAATATCTTGGTGTGCAAGTGGATAAAATTAGAAAGAACTTGTTTGCTTTAAATTGCCAACCTCTGCTTAATAAAATTATTAGTGATTTAGCTAACTGGACGGCTCTTCCATTATCATCAATTGGCAGAGTTAATACTATTAAAATGGTTGTTTTATCTAAATATTTGTATTTATTTCAATACTTTCCCATCAGGCCACCTAAAAATGCTCTAAAGCTTTGAATTCTGCTATTAGTTTTGTTTTATAGGCTACAAACTGAGTTAAGATTAATCTTAAAACTACAACTATTCTAGGGGGCCAAAGAATTAATTCTTCCTTTTCAAGGAGTAGATGAATGTTAGACTTTCTTGATCAGGCTTTGTTCTATGTCCCTGGATATCTTCAATAAGAAGTGCCAAAGCCCAAAAGAGATTGAATAGAGGTTCTGGTTAATGTTCTTGATCTAATAAAAACTTTACAAGAAAACTTTATTTCACATTTGTGTACGTATTCAATCATACAGTCATTCATTTAGCAAATATTTATTGTGACTTGCACCAATCACTATATTAGATACTGTGAGAGACTTCCTAGCTGAATAAAATGCAGTCCTTGCCTTCAAGAAGTTCAAATAAAGACAACATAAATAACTGCAAGGTAATGTGCTAAGTGTTACACTGGAGAAGTGATCTGCACGCTGGGTCAGAGGAAAGGGTGTTGCTAAATCTGCCTGGAGGATCAAAAAACGCTTCCCGGAGAAGGTGACATCCAAGCTAGGTCCTGAAGGATGGGGCTCCCACAGGGTCCTTCCAAGATTTAAAGGAACACCTTGAGTGTTTTCTTCTAAATAATGAGGTAGCTTGATTTGTGGGACAGCTAAATGGTCCACTCAGTTAAAAAAGTGACCATTTTCTCTTTGGTGGATCAAGGGAATTCCATAGACATAATGTATCAGGACTTCAGCAAGACATTTAACTAGGACTTTCATGATCTCTTTGAATGTCAAGATTGGGACATGTGAGCAGAATGATGGCACATGTACATAAAATTCTAGCTGGTTGAAAAATGTCTGCCAATATATTAATTACTGTTTTGATGCTAGCAGAGAGAAAGTTCTCCCAGAAATATGGCAGTGGGTTTTCTCTTTGGCTGTGTCCTGTTCAAAGTTTTTAATAATTTGAATCAGGACATAAGAGACTTTCTCAGTCAATTTGTGGATGATACAAATCATCCAAGGCAGCCAGTATACTGATAGATCAACAAAGGATTTTTAAGGACATCAAGAAGCTGGAGTAAAGGGTCAAAGTTAATCACATATAACTAAATAAGAAAAATTAATGTCCTGCCTTACTTCATCCCACTTGCTAAAATACAGGCAGCAAAGCCCTCACTTACGGCATTGTGAGGCAATAGAAAATGTTCCAGATTTGATGTCAGAAGGGCTAAGTTCAAGTCCTAGCTTGACTGGATGTTACACATGCAATTTCAAGCAATACTCTAAACTTAACTGAGCCTCAGTTTTTCCACCCATAAATGAAAAATATTAAGACAAGTTCACAAAACTGCTGTGAGAATAAGGGATATAGAAAGACATTGTGAACTGTGTATCACTATCCAAAAGTTATCTTTTGTAATGCTTGTAATAGTAATAGTGAAATAATAATAATAACAACAACAACAACAACAGTCATTTATATGAAGTCCTGTGGTCTTAATTAAATTCCAACCTGAGACCATCAGTGCGACATGGCTTTCAAAATAGTCAGTATAGTCACTACCCAGCCTTCGGTATTTTCAACAACCTCTACAGACAATTCTGATACATAGCCAGGACTGAGAACCAGTGGACTAGGTTTGTTTCAAACTTTCCTGATGATAAAAATACCACATTGTTTAAACACAGTTTCAGAGGGAGGCCCCACCCCTGGAGATTCAAATTCAATAGGTCTGTAATAAGGACCAGGAATTACTATCATCAGGAGAGTTTGAAAAATACTGGACTAGATAAGCTCTAATAGTCTTACCAATTTCTAAGAGTCTGAAGATCTGATCCAACTCTAGCTGCTCATTGGTTCTGAAAACAGTTTTGAAATACTTGGATTACAGTAATCAAACCCCAAGCGAAAATATGTATGCCTGTAGCTGGCCATGATATTCTTCATATGGTGTCTCTAAAGAATTAAACACATTTTTTAATAAACTAAATAGCAATAAGCAAGTTGACTTTCCAATTGGCTGCAGTTTACTATTCTGGCTGATTCCAGTAAATCTATGTACACATAAATGCAAATGACAAAGTGAATTGTTTTCATTAAAGTGTTACTATAAACAGACTTTAAGCCTTTGATCAGTTAGGAGTTGAGTGTGATATATTTAAATCAATATTTTAAAAATATTTTCGTTTAAACATACTCCATTCTCTGACAATGCAAACGTTAAGAGTTTTGGTCAAAACACACTCTGTTTTTTTCAGCTAATATTTCACTCTAAAGTAGAAGTGAGAAAGTATACCAGTGTTTGAGTGCTGATCTGCCATCACACTCAGCAACTTTCATTAGTTTTTGATAGTCTCATCTGAATCTGCTCAAGAATAATGTTCTACTTCAATGACCCCAGATCTAGATCTTCTGCAAGTCCTCTTTTTTCTTTCTTCAATTCCTTGCAGTTTAGAACCCAAAGCAAAGCTTTCTATGTATTTCTGAGAAAGTGGCTGGGAAAGGGATGAAAAGAAAATTATTCCAGAGCAAGTGCAATGTGATCTTTGCATTGAGGCTTTTCTTTCAGAGCACGGTTCCCTTAGTCCAAAGGGAGATGGCTCAGGCAGCGGCTGCAGCCCCAGATCTACTTGCGTGTCTACCGGATAGATGATGCTTTGAGGGACTGAGAGTCTTGTACGCTCAGCTTGTGAGACATAGGTTAAAGATAAAGGTGAAGGGCTTCCCTGGTGGCGCAGTGGTTGAGAATCTGCCTGCCGATGCAGGGGACACGCGTTCGAGCCTGGTCTGGGAGAACCCCACATGCCGCGGAGCAACTGGGCCAGTGAGCCACAACTGCTGAGCCCACGCATCTGGAGCCTGTGCTCCGCAACAAGAGAGGCCGCAATAGTGAGAGGCCCGCGCACCGCAATGAAGAGTGGCCCCCGGTCGCCGCAACTAGAGAAAGCCCTCGCACAGAAACGAAGACCCAACACAGCCATAAATAAATAAATAAATAAATATTTTTTTTTTTTTAAAAGGTGAAGATGAAAGACAGATAAATAGGCAGGAAGAGAGGAGGGCAGGCTGGGTATAACTACATCCTCCATAACACAGACAATAGCAAGTAGCCCCGCCTTTCACTGAACACTTTGTTCATGAAAGGGAAGAATGTGTTCCGTTTTGAGATTCCTCCGCTGATAATAATAGTTACTATTCCAAAGGCGGGAGGGGCGGTGGTATCAAATGCGTTTGGGGAGAATCAAGTCAGATTATTTGGGACACATGGACAAAAGCAAGTCAAACAATTTGAGAATACACTTTATTTCTCAAAATGTGCTCTAGGAGAACATACTAGGTCAAAAGAGATAATTAATAGGGTCATTATTTTTATCATAAGTGATGTTTTACTTTGATGACCAAAACAGGCTCTTTGGTTTAGGAACAAATTCAGTAAGCAAATCTTCCACCCAAAAGTGTGTTGACATATTTCAGATCTGTCCCTAAAATGACATCCCTCCCTCTCCCCATTAAACTCCCATTGAGAGACAGTCTACAGATTTTCTTCCACAGCTCCTGCAAATTCCCTAAAGAACAGAGCTGGAGAATCCATGCTATTCCCCAAAGAATCTCAGCTTCCTTTACCTCACAGAATGAGGAAAAGCCTATATGCGACAGATGAGAAAAGGCTGAGCAGCTCCTTCTCTGGGTGGTAAAAGATGGAGGAGCAGGGAGGGGTCAGAGGGCGATGCCCCCACCCAGTCGCTCTGGGTGCTCTCCACCTCTGTGGACCACGGCTGGTTCCTCTCTCTTGTTCTCCAGCAACCTGTCTCCCTGCAGTGCCCCAGACACTGCCTGTCACACCACCTCCCTGGAGAGGTTCGACCGAACTGGCACTTTATCTTGTATTCACTCGCCTCATTCACTCCCAAGTCCTTTTACCTCCACACAGTTCAGTTCAAATCACAACACATTTGTTGAGCACCCACTCGGTGCCGACTCCCTGAGAGCAGTAGCACGAAGGTAAGTCTTTAGTCTCTGCCTCGCTCAGCCTACCTACTGAGCTGTATGCACAGGCAACACAGGTAGCTTAATAACGAAGACTCTATGACATATGCCAAGGATGAATGGACATGAAAACGAAATTGGATTTCAGTGCACCAGTTATGACTGGGAGCGGGTGAGGGCACTCTTTCTGGTAGATGTGCCTTTAAGGTAATGATAACATCCCACATTTGTATAAAAGTCTAGGGTTTACAAAGTCTTCTCATAAACATGATCTCATTGTGAAATGTCGAGAGTCAGCTTTTCTTAGGCAATTTACAGATGACAAAACTGAGGCTAAGAAAAAGTAAGGTCATGCTGCACCAAGAGATTTTATAAAATAATACCATTCAACAGCCAATATACACGCAGAAAAAATTAAGCTAGCTCCTGATTATAATGTTATACCCTTAAGCATTTCCACAGTATAACTTCAGTTATCTCACAGAATAAGGTTTGGAGGGAAAAAGATGCCAAAGTACTATGACCACATTTTACCAATGGACAGGAGGAACCGTCACAGCCTTGTCATACAGTTCCCAGGAGGTAAGACAATACACTTCTCAGGGTTTGGAACATTCTTCCCTGGATCACTATGATATGAGCCCTATAGATGGAGTTGAACATGGGTTCTAGTGACTGTAGCATCAGAACACAAAGACCTCAGGAAATTTCCCAAACTGTGCAGCTTACTGGGCAAATAACTTAATCAACTTGGATTTAAATGACATTATCTTCGGGGGGCGGGGGGATTAAGAAGACTGTCTTTCAGGAAGGTGTGGGAGCTGAGGAGTTATTGCTTCATAAGCACCCATCTATAAAAAACGGTGCTCTTGTCACTGGATACGCCAAGCTTTGATGAGGCCTTCGAGACTAGAGAACTAGCTCACGCACATTGAAATGGGCTGGAGCTCCTTGGATGAAAGACATCTCTATAAGACATGTGGATGTGCATTTGATAATCTTTGACATATGTTTAATATTTAGATTTCCAAGATTACTCATGTTAATATCCGCTGCACATCTTACTTTTCTGCTTTTTGTGCTCACTGGGAGATGTGGGTTTGGACACGTTTCAAGCCAGATTTGTTCCTGTGCTTTATTGCTGCTAACCACGGGGTCACTAAAATGGGAAAATCATCTGCTCTTCCTCTACTGAACTTTGAATTCAGAACTTACAATTCAAAAAAAAAAAAAAAAAAAAAAGAAGAATAAAGAAAGAAAAGAAAAGGAGGAAAGAAACAAGTAAATGAATAATGAGTGTAGTAAAAATAAATGTGTGGTTCTGGGCCCCATTTAATTTTTTAAAAAATTAATGACAGTGTTGTTAATGCTATGAAATATTTTCTCTGATAAGTGTGAGTTAGCTAATTTGCATGAAAAGCTAGTCTGTCATTCTGTAGTCTGTTGAGTTACAAGTTTTTAAAAATGGGTTCTTTTCTGTATAGTTTTTAATACATTATTGTTATATGTGATCACTGAGCTTTCCTAATGCCACACTGAAAACATGGGTTTCATCTTTTTTAAAAAAAAATTGAAATTAATTGTGAGAAAGTAATTTATGCAATAATGAATTTCTTCAGATAAATGTATTTATAAGGAAAAGCCATTGACATGTTATTCAGTATTCCTTTTTAAAGCAAAAAAATAAAATCTATTTTCTACCGAAGTCTCAATAACAGAAAACTTGGGAAATTTAAAATTAAGACTCCAAGGGTCCCCCTCCACACTTAAGGTTCCATAATTTCCCAAGGACTGAAAAGAAAGAGCTTTGCAAAATCTCCCTTGTGCACCTGTCCCACAAAAGGCTGAGGAGCTAAAGAAAGGTCATTGGATTCTGAACCTTACCTTTTGCTACATTCATGCAAGTTAAATAACATTAACCATACTAGAAAGAGGTTTCAGTGGACTTCCTTTGAATAAAGCAAGTAAAGGTGGAAGGAGTGTGCCAGAGGAAGGCAGGGATTCCAAGAAGTGCACCACTCCCATCTACTTTTTCTTTTTAAAGTGTTTTTAAAGTAAACTCAGTGCCCCCTAAACCTTGAAGCAGATGCCTATGTCTCAAAATTGTCCAACTGCACGTCAACAATAGCATTTGAACACTGATGAAATCATAACCTGTGAGGCAATTACTTCAGAGCTAGAAGCTTTAGAAAATAGCATTATATGACACCGGAAGTGCCATCTCAGCAGTCATCACAGTGTACAGCACTAATGAGTAAGTGTTCTCTGGCTGCCCTGCCTCATAAATGACAAAGTACTAAGATAGGGAACCTAACATAGGAAAGGGTGGGGGAGGGGAACAGTCAACCAGCCATGGCACAGGGTTTTGCTTCAGCACAAAGAAGAAGGCCTTAGACTCCAGGGTGTATAGACCCAATTTCAAATCCCCCTTGGCCAACTACCTGCTCTCTTATCTCCTCTGAGCACCTCTTTCCTAGCACAGACTAAGTTCCGTATGTTAGCTACTGTTACTAAAGTATTTACGCAGCGGAAAAAAATAAGACCCACTTTATGACACTACTTTGAATATTAGTGATAAAACACCCGTAACTCCAAACACAATACTTGGCATTTAGGTAGCTGCTTCTCCTCCTACTCTTGTGTCATTATCATTAGAATCATTTTCATTGGACTGTATTCGTTAGAGCAGGGATTGTGTCTATTGAATTTAGTGGTGAGTCCCCAGCACTTAGAACAGTGCCTGGACATAGAACAATCTATTCAATCTTCTTCGCCTAGTAGCACTGACATAATTCAGACCATATCTGATGTTTGTTTGTGTGTGTGTTTGATTGTTTTTTAAGTGTAAGCCTTTAATTCCAAAATGCATTCAGACTGCAAGCCAGAGTATCCTGTGAAAGCTGTGAATAAGCTGGTTGTATAGTCAGTTCGAAATAACTAGAGATCAAGGAAAAGCTCTGGAATCAAAAGACTGAGATCCAGTGTCCCTCTGGTTTCCAAGTCTCTATGACTTAATGCAAGGGCTGAATGTTCCTGAGCTTCAATCCACTTATCTGTGAAATGAGGAATAATGATGATGTGGTTTACCTACTCTAGTAGTATCGTTTTGAGGGCCAAGTGGGACTATATATATAAATATAACATCAGACAATATTTAGTGTTCTACAAAATATTACTGATAATAAATATTACTTATCATTCACCAACACGATTGAATGCCTTCTTGGTCTCTGGACAAAAGGGATCTATGGCAAACTATAGACAGCAGGCCAAAACCAACCTGTGAGCTAAAAATGGATTTTACGGTTTTAGATAGCTGAAAAAAATCAACATATGAATTCTATTTCATGACACACCTATAATATTTTCTATGTGGATCTTTAGAGAAAAAGTTGGCCAACCCCTAACTCTTAAGAGTTTATATTAATTATAGTTTTAGTTTCCTTTAAGGTTAAGCCTTAAAGCAGGTAGAAATTATGCCCGGCACAACTGATGCTGGATTAGCTGCAGCTCAGGTAGCAAAAAGATCACTTCCTTAAAGGCAGAACCTGGGTGTGCCTCACTGGCCTTAGGAAAATTAGGCCTTAGGACTCCCTCAAGTCCTGGGCTGAAAGCTGCTCGTTCTAGCCTGCTCACCTCTCTGAACCCCAGGTGAGCCTGTCATCTGTGTCACCAAGCCTCTCTCTTATTTACCTCTTTATTCTCAGCACCTATCCAATAGCAAGGCTTTCCTAAGTATGTGTTGAATGAATGAGTGAATGGATGAGTGAATTCAACTATTCATTCATCTGTTCTTCACAGGCTGGCTCCAGCCCTTGCTCTTCCAAGAAACCTTCAGAAACTACTCCAATCCAGGAGTCTCTCTCATGTCCTGGAGTCTCATGCCCTCTTTTATGCAAGGGAGGCCATGCAGGGTTTTCAGATACTCTTGAACTATTGCCCATACTCTTTGCTAACGATTGTCCAGGTGACTCATTTATTATGTGTTTATACTTTGGTTCTTCCAGTGAGGTTATAAAACTGAGTGTCAGGTCCAGCATGGCTCCCTGCCTCCAATTCTGGCTTCCTCCTCAAAACCCAGCCAGTGAATCCATCTGCACTTGCAGCAAAATATATTAAGCTGCTCTAACCCCAGCATCTATGACTCAACACGGAGACCTTGTCATTGCTGGTCTGCCCTGAATATCAACAGCTGAATTGCAAACTTCAATCCTAAGTCTTGCTATCTCTTGGGTACTAGCTTTCAGCTTTGTTCCTTTGTCTCTGGGCCCTAGGTGTGCTCATCTGAGGCAGGGCCTTGATCTTGTCTGGCCCCTCTGTAAGAGGTGGAATGCTATCCCTTGCCCCCAGCCTGGTGCTTTGGGCTGCATGCTCTGTACCCATTTGCTCCTGATGCTGACAGTCTTCTGTCTGCTGGACCTCTCAGGACTTTCCAGTGCTCTCAGGCTCCCACTGTTATATCATGCATCTTCGACCAAACTCACAATTATTTACCAGGATTGTAACCTCCAGGGTATACGTTTTATCCACTCTCTTCTGACCTATCCCAACCTGTGGTAAGTCACCAGGCCAGTTTAGGCCAAGGTGTGAGATACAATTCTGAGGCTTGCACTTCTTTTTCATGCTTATATGGTGCTTGAACCACTGTAGGCTTACCATAGGGGATCAGCAGAGATCCATTAATTGATCCATCATAAAAAATAACAATAAAAGATGGTCACATATAAGGTGTCATATCTAAGTTTTTTGTGTTTCAAACTCCATGGTTCTCACCCCATCAGACCCAACATCTCCCTTTTATAACAAATATTTTAATATCCCTCCCTTTACTATCCTGAAACAAAATTTATAGAATGTATACCATCGGCCCTCAGAATCTGAGGGCTCTGCAGCCAAGGAATCAACCAACCACAGATGGAAAATATTAGTTTTTAAAAGTTCCAGAAAGTTCCAAAAAGCAAAACTTGAATTTGCCATGCATCAGCAACTATTTACATAGCATTTACATTGTATTTACAACTATTTAAATTACATAACATTGTATTTGGTATTATAAGTAATCTAGAGATGATTTAAGGTATACAGGAGGATGTGCATAGGTTATATGTAAATGCTACACCATTTTATATAAGGGACTTGAGCACCCACAGATTTTGGTATCCATAGGAGTCCTGAAACCAATCGCTGAAAATACCAAGGAAGGGCTGCTTATTGTATATACATGTATTACCTAGACACATACTTTTTAAAACGCCAATATAATGCCATAAATATAATAGAAAGGAGAAACAAAAGGAAAGTAATTCATAATAAAATAATGTGTATTTACACATGGAAGGCTTGAAGAAGTAATCAAATGTTTGCACTGTGATTTTCTCAGTGCCCAATTCTTGGCAAAGTTTTGAACAAAACAAAATATAATCTTTCCTTAGGAGATTGGTTCAAGATGGTGGAGTAGAAGGACGTGCGCTCACTCCCTCTTGGGAGAGCACCAGAATCACAACTAACTGCTGAACAATCATCAACAGGGAGACACTGGAACCCACCACAAAAGATACCTCACATCCAAAGACAAAGGAGAAGCCACAGTGAGAAGGTAGGAGGGGCACAATCACAATAAAATCAAATCCCATAACAGCTGGCTGGGTGACTCACAAACTGGAGGACACATACCACAGAAGTTCACCCACTGGAGTGAAGGTTCAGAGCCCCACATCAGGCTTCCCAACCTGGGGGTCTGGCAACAGGAGGACGAATTCCTAGAGAATCAAACTTTGAAGGCTAGCAGGATTTGACTGCAGGACTTCGAAGGGACTGAGGGAAACAGAGACTCCACTTTTGGAGGGCATGCACAAAGTAGTGTGCACATCAAGACCCAGGGGAAGGAGCAGTGACCCCATTGGAGACTGAACAAGACCTACCTGCTACTGTTAGAGGGTCTCCTACAGAGGCAAGGGGTGGCTATGGCTCACTGCAGGGACAAGGACACTGGCAGCAGAAGTTCTGGGAATTACTCTTTGGCGTGAGCCCTCCCAGAGTCTGCCATTAGCCCCACCGAATAACCAAGTAGGCTCCAGTGCTGGGTTGCCTCTGGCCAAACAACCAACAGGGAGGGAACCAAGCCCCACCTATCAGCCGAAAGCAGATTAACGTTTTACTGAGCTCTGCCCACCAGACCAACGACCAGCTCTACCCACCACCAGTACCTCCCATCAGGAAGCTTGCACAAGCCTCTTAGATAGCCTCATCCACCAGAAGGCAGACAGCAGAAGCAAGAATAACTACAATCCTGCAGCCTGTGGAACGAAAACCACACTCAGAGAAAGATAGACAAAATGAAAAGGCAGAGGACTATGAACCAGATGAAGGAACAAGATAAAACCCCAGAGAAACAGCGAAATGAAGTGGAGATAGGCAACCTTCCAGAAAAAAGAATTCAGAATAATGGCAGTGAAGATGATCCAGGACCTCGGAAAAAGAATGGAAGCAAAGATTGAGAAGATGCAAGAAATGTTTAACAAGGACCTAGAAGAATTAAAGAACAAATGCCTAGAAGAATTAAAGAACAAACAGAGATGAACAATACAATAACTGAAATGAAAAATACACTAGACGGAATCAATAGCAGAATAACTGAGGCAGAAGATCAGATAAATAACCTGGAAGACAGAATGGTGGAATTCATGGCTGCGGAACAGAATAAAGAAAAAAGAATAAAAAGAAATGAAGACAGCCTAAGAGACCTCTGGTACAACATTAAACGCACCAACATTCGCATTAGAGGGGTCCCAGAAGGAGGAGAGAGAGAAAAGACCCAAGAAAATATTTGAAGAGATTATAGTCGAAAACTTTCTTAACATGGGAAAGGAAATAGCCATCCAAGTCCAGGAAGTGCAGAGTGTCCCAGGCAGGATAAACCCAAGGAGAAACATGCTGAGACACATAGTAATCAAACTGACAAAAATTAAAGACAAAGAAAAATTATTAAAAGCAAAAAGGGAAAAATGACAACATACAAGGGAACTCCCATAAGATTGAGAAACAGCTGAGAAACAGCTGATTTCTCATCAGAAACTCTACAAGCTAGAAGGGAGTGGCATGATATATTTAAGGTGATGAAAGAGAAGAACCTACAACCAAGATTACTTTACCCAGCAAGGATCTGATTCAGATTCGACAGAGAAATCAAAAGTTTTACAGACAAGCAAAAGCTAAGAGAATTCAGCACCACCAAACCAGCTGTACAACAAATGCTAAAGGGACTTCTCTAATGGGAAACAAAAGAGAAGAAAAGGACCTACAAAATCAAACCCAAAACAATTAAGAAAATGGTAATAGGAACATACATATGGATAATTACCTTAAATGTGAATGGATTAAATGCTCCAACCAAAAGACACAGGCTTGCTGAATGGCTACAAAAACAAGACCCATATATATGCTGTCTACAAGAGACCCACTTCAGACTTAAGGACACATACAGACTGAAAGTGAGGGGATGGAAAAAGCTATTGCATGCAAAGGGAAATCAAAAGAAAGCTGGAGTAGCAATACTCATATCAGATAAAATAGACTTTAAAATAAAGAATGTTACAAGAGACAAGGAATGACACTACATAATGATCAAGGACACTACATAATGACACTACATAATGATCAATACATAAGTCAAATGCTAACAGCTATAAAAGAGGAAATTGACAGTAACACAATAATAGTGGGGAACTTTAACACCTCACTTACACCAATGGACAGATCATCCAGGCAGAAAATTAATAAGGAAACACAAGCTTCAAATGACACAATAGACCAGATAGACTTCAATGATATTTATAGGACGTTCCATCCGAAAACAGCAGATTACACTTTCTTCTCAAGTGCACATGGAACATTCTCCAGGATAGATCACATCTTGGGTCACAAATCAAGCCTCAGTAAATTTAAGAAAACTGAAATCATATCAAGCATCTTTTCCAACCACAATGCTATGAGATTAGAAATCAGTTACAGGGAAAAAACATAAAAAACACAAACACATGGAGGCTGAATAATATGTTACTAAATAACCAAGAGATCACTGAAGAAATCAAAGAGGAAATCAAAAAATACCTAGAAACAAATGACAATGAAAACACAACAATCCAAAACCTATGGGATGCAGCAAAAGCAGTTCTAAGAGGGAAGTTTATAGCAATACAACCCTACCTCAAGAAACAGGAAAAATCTCAAATAAACAATCTAACCTTATATCTAAAGGAACTAGGGAAAGAAGAACAAACAAAACCCAAAGTTAGTAGAAGGAAAAAATCATAAAGATCAGAGCAGAAATAAATGAAATAGAAACAAAGAAAACAAAGCAAAGATCAATAAAACTAAAAACTGGTTCTTTGAGAAGATAAGCAAAATTGATAAACCTTTAGCCAGACACCTCAAGAAAAATAGGGAGAGGACTAATCAATAAAATTAGAAATGAAAAAGAAGTTACAACAGACACGGCAGAAACACAAAGAATTATAAGAGACTACTACAAGCAACTCTATGCCAATAAAATGGACAACCTGGAAGAAATGGACAAATTCTCAGAAAGGTATAACCTTCCAAGACTGACCAGGAAGAAATAGAAAATATGAACAGACAAATCACAAGTAATGAAATTGAAACTCTGATTAAAAACCTTCCAATAAACCGAAGTCCAGGCGCAGATGGCTTCACAGGTGAATTCTATCAAACATTTAGAAAAGAGCTGAGACCCATCCTTCTCAAACTTGTCCCAAAAATTGCAGAGGAAGAAACACTCCCAAACTCATTCTACAAGGCCACCATCACCCTGATACCAAAACCAGACAGAGATACTACAAAAAAAGAAAATTATAGACCAATAACACTGATGAATATAGATGCAAAACTCCTCAACAAAATACTAGCAAACAGAATCCAGCAACACATTAAAAGGATCATGCACCATGATCAAGTGGGATTTATCCCAGGGATACAAGGATTCTTCAATATACTCAAATCAATCAATGTGATACACCATATTAACAAATTGAAGGATAAAAGCCATATGATCATCTCAATAGATGCAGAAAAAGCTTTTGACAAAATTCAACACCCATTTATGATAAAAACTCTCCAGAAAGTGGGCATAGAGGGAACCCACCTCAACATAATAAAGGCCATATACGACAAACCCACAGCAAACATCATTCTCAATGGTGAAAAACTGAAAGCATTTCCTCTAAGATCAGGAACAAGACAAAGATGTCCACTCTCACCATTATTATTCAACATAGTTTTAGAAGTCCTAGCCACAGCAATCAGAGAAGAAAAAGATATAAAAGGAATACAAATTGGAAAAGAAGAAGTAAAACTGTCACCGTTTGCAGATGACATGATACTATACATAGAGAATCCTAAAGATGCCACCAGAAAACTACTAGGGCTAATCAATGAATTTGGTAAAGTAGCAGGACACAAAATTAATGCACAGAAATCTCTTGCATTCCTATACACTAACAATGAAAAATCAGAAAGAGAAATTAAGGAAACAATCCCATTCACCACTTCAACAAAAAGAATAAAATACCTAGGAATAAACCTACCTAAGGAGGTCAAAGACCTGTACTCAGAAAACTATAAGACACTGATGAAAGAAATCAAAGGTGACACAAACAGATGGAGAGATATACCATGTTCTTGGATTGGAAGAATCAATATTGTGAAAATGACTATACTACCCAAAGCAATCTACATATACAATGCAATCCCTATCAAATTACTGATGACATTTTTTACAGGACTAGAACAAAGAATCTTAAAATTTGTATGGAGACACAAAAGACCCTGAATAACCAAAGCACTCTTGAGGGAAAAAAACGGAGCTGGAGGACTCAGACTCCCTGACTTCAGACTGTAGTACAAAGCTACAGTAATCAAAACAATATGGTACTGGCATAAAAACAGAAAGATAGATCAATGGAACAGGATACAAAGCCCAGAGATAAACCCACGCACCTATGGTCAACTAATCTATGACAAACGATGCAAGGATATACAATGGAGAAAAGACAGTCTCTTCAATAAGTGGTGCTGGGAAAACTGGACAGCTACATGTAAAAGAATGAAATTAGAACATTCCCTAACACCATACACAAAAATAAACTCGAAGTGGATTAAAGACCTAAATGTAAGACCAAACACTATAAAACTCTTAGTGGAAAACATAGGAAGCACACTCTTTGACATAAATCACAGCAAGATCTTTTTTGATCCACCTCCTAGAGTAATGGAAATGGAAACAAAAATAAACAAATGAGACCTAATGAAACTTAAAAGCTTTTGCACAGCAAAGTAAACTATAAACAAGACGAAAAGACAACCCTCAGATTGGGAGAAAATATTTGCAAATGAATCAACGGACAAAGGATTAATCTCAAAAATATATAAACAGCTCATGCAGCTCAATATTAAAAAAACAAACAACCCAATCAGAAAATGGGCAGAAGACCTAAATAGACATTTCTCCAAAGAAGACACACAGATGGCCAAGAGGCACATGAAAAGCTGCTCAGCATCACTAATTATTAGAGAAATGCAAATCAAAACTACAGTGAGGTATCACCTCACACCAGTTAGAATGGGCATCATCAGAAAGTCTACAAAAAACAAATGCTGGAGAGGGTGTGGAGAAAAGGGAACCCTCCTGCACTGTTGGTGGGAATGTAAATTGATAGCAGTCACTATGTAGAACAGTATGGAGGTTCCTTAAAAACCTAAAAATAGAATTACCACATGACCCAGCAATCCCACTACTGGTCTTATACCCAGAGAAAACCATAATTCAAAAAGACACATGCACTCCAATGTTCATTGCATCACTGTTTACAATAGGCAGGTCATGGAAGCAAACTAAATGCCCACTGACAGACGAATGGATAAAGAAGATGTGGTACATATATACAATGGAATATTACTCAGCCATAAGAAGGAACGAAATTGGGTCATTTGTAGAGACGTAGATGGACCTAGAGACTGTGATACAGAGTGAAGTAAGTCAGAAAGAGAAAAACAAATATCGTATATTAACGTATGTATGGGGAATCTAGAAAAATTGTACAGATGAACCGGTTTGCAGGGCAGAAATTGAGACACAGATGTAGAGAACAAACGTATGAACACCAAGGGGGGAAAGCGGAGGGGAATGGGGATGGTGGTGGGATGAATTGGGAGACTGGGATTGACATGTATACACTGATGTGTATAAAATGGATAACTAATAAGAACCTGCTGTATGAAAAATAAATAAATAAAATAAAATTCAAAAAATATATATATAATATTTCCTTAATATATATGGTAGTTGTAAATTCATAGAAAATTCAGTGTGTATTAAAACTGGGCAACAAATTATATAAATTGGAGTTAGGTTTTAGGCTTAGATAAGTATAAACAGGTTTATCTACATGAATGCCTGGCAGGACATTCAAAAGCCATGTGAGATGCTACAGTATTCTGCATTGTGTGGGACTCTCCTGTGAACAGAGGATGTCTCACATCCCTGGCTCCCAGCCAGTTTGGTGACATCCGAAAAATGTTACTAGGAATTTCCAAAGCACCCTGTAGGGGGCAGTATAAACCCCATTGAGAGCTATTGGTCTAACCCACCTTTTCAAAACTGTCCTGCCCTCAGTTCAACTCTTGGGCAGAATATCTCTTCTGACCTTGAGACCCCCAGCTAAAGGGTTTGACTGAGCGCCTGTGCTTAAAGGGGCTGGCACACCCAGTTCCAAGGACCAATGTTGAATGAAGCCAGAGATCTCAGCACTACCCAATCTCGAGGCTACGATGTAGGAGGTTACAAGAGGAGGAGATGTAGTTGCACAGTGGAAATACCCAGAGTTCCCTCTAGCCAGTTAATTAGATTAAAAGGCAAAACCGTCAATATTTCCTTACCCCACTTACTCTCGGCATCACGTAAGCATTTTGCTCTGTAAAACCACTGAACGTAAGGGCTGACAGTAACTCTCTCCCTCTGCACACAGCATTCCGATGCATCCCCTAACACTTTGTTTCCTGTGTCCCAGACCACCCTCTCCTGCCCACCCCTCTGCCATTCTCCTAACACATGTGACAAGCACCCTGGCTCCAGGCCTTCTTTCCCTGACTTTCAATTGCTAATCCTACCTCCCAACTGGCCTCCCTTCCACAGTGTCTCCCAGCTCCAATCCTGGCTGCATTTCTACACAACCTAGGTAGGCCCAAACTGCTTTCCCATGGCCTTCATCAGACTCACTTAGGAAGGAACTCTCACTGGTCTTCAGGGACCCACCTTGGGGGACTTCTCCATATGTTCTCCCACACCTTGGCTCTTCGATAGCCACTTTCTGTTTCAGTGAAGCGGGACCTCGGTTTACGCAGCATGGTACTCCATCCTCTGGGACCTTTCGCTTGCTGTCTTCCTGGAATGACTCTTCTCCTTCCTTTCATCTCTTAACTTCTAACACCCTTCAAAACCAGCTGAAATATCACCTCCTCCAAAAAGTCTTCCTAAATTCTCTCTCCCTCTGAGTTCCTGCACTTTTTCCACAGTGAGTCCCTTTTGCTCCAACCTTGAAGACAAAGGTCCTTTTAGGGATCTTTCGTGTCCCCAAAGGCACCTAGGAACTTGTCACAGTAGCGCAATTGTCCAACACATTCTTGTGGATTTATGAACTCAAAGAAAGGGAAGTGATAGACTCATCCCATATTTGAAATATTTGAAGAGGAGCCCCCTAGCCTCTCCTTCAGAATCACTTCCTTTCTCCTCAACTAAAGTAGAACCCCCTAAGGACCCCAGCTGGCCCAGAGACGCATCATCCCCTCTTCCAGTTGCAACATTAGTGCATAGAAAGTAGATCTATACCCTCATGGTGGCTCTGAAAACATGAACTAAGACAACAATAAATTAACACAATAGACAACTAATAGCACTGTGATGCTTTCATGTATGAATTGGAATGTGAACACTGAGATTTTCATTTCATGGTTGAAAAATATACAAGTTGACCCAAATACTAATTTCTGCATTCCTGTCATTTACATATCATGGGTCAGTAATCATTTCTTGCCTAAGTGGCTTTCCAAATGAAAAGCTGTAATATTGCAATGGTTTGTCATATTTACAAACATCGCCTTGTGCTACCCACTCGGTGCTTTGGTTTCATTGGCAAGCAAGCAGATCCCACTCTGAGAAGGCAGAGCAGAGCTTGAGAGGAAAGAGCCCGTTCCCCTAGGAGAGATCCGTTTGTTTTTTCCTCCCTCGCCTTCAGGACTCCAGGAACCTCTATTCCGCTGGGACACCTTCCAGCCAGCTTGTTTCTCCCAAGTGCCTGTCGTTTGGTCAGCAGGGGCCAGGGATGGGCTCTACTTGTGTTTCTGTGATTGTTTTCCTCTCTGGGGCCGAAAAATCTAGCTGCTTTGAAAATGTCTCCTTGGGAGGCTGGAAGTGCTGAGAGAGCCGAATGTGATCTTTGGGAAGGGTAATGCAACCTGATGTTTTTTATTACAGTTCAGAACAACATCGAGTGAAATGTCTACAGTGATTCTTTTCCCTCATTTTAATGCTAGGGTAATACAAATCAGCACATGACTTAACCGGTCTTTGATGTAAGCCCAGTCCTTGTCGCTGGACTCCTTCACAGTGTCCTGAGTTACCTGCTCCATTAGGGATCTCACTCTTATCGCTGGACACAAGTCTCTTAGAAATCTGTGTTTTTAAAGGATAATAGAGTTAGCACCACAGATTGAAAGGAGAGCTGGTGTAACCGTTACCCCTGCCCAGCAGGCTTAGTTACCAGGTCTGACTTGCTCTTTCTTATAACTGGGGTTGAATGTCAGCATCCAGCTTGCGTGGGGCGAGTCACCCCTTTCTCATTCACCTACGCGTGTTCTCAGCCCGAGCTGTTCTCCAACCCACACCTCCTTTGCCGAGCTTCTGTTGCTCCTACTCCGGCACAAACACTTAAAAGGAAACTAAAGAAAAAGCTTTGAGGTCAGTTACTAGATTCTCCTATGAATTTGGTTTCAGGGCTAGAAAGCAGTGCAGTGGTTGTGTGATTTATGAAATCCCTCCCGCTGCTGCTTTTCCTTATTTTGCGGGTGATGTACAAGAAGTGAGCTAGCGAAGAGTTGACTGGTCACATTTCACACCTTCGCCTGTGAGTCCTAAGATGCAGGGCATAAAAACAATAATGTGCACGGAGAGGTGGTGGGGAGGGATTTAGCTGTTAATAGAAATTTCTCCTTCAGACCCTCTGGAAAAAAATGTTGCTTTTTGGAGGATAAATCCCCCGCTTTTTTCTCCCTGGCCCCTATGTTTTAAAAAGGTTAAGGGGTGTGTGTGCGTATGTGTGTGTAGGGGTGCGTGTGTGTGTAGGGGTGTGTGTGTGTGTGTGTGTGTGTGTGTGTTTGGAGGGTAGCAGGCAGAAAGGGAGGGGAGTGGAAAATGATTGTTATCATCCCAAAGTCCTTCTTCTCTAGCTGGCTGCATCTCTGTTTATGAAATGCCATAACAATAGTGAGCTCACGCCTGTGTGCTCCTATCATGCAGGGTTCCTGGGTGCCAGATGGGCACTTTGTGACCGTATGAGCGTGGATTATTTCATTTCCTACATCTGGGACTCCAAATGGCCTCCCAGAATGCCACAGAAGAGGGGCACCGCTTCTCAGATGGGGGAACCTACCTTCACCAGGGATCCCAGTGGAACAGAGGGGATGAGACCAGCCATTCCCAAGCGAAATCTGAAAGTTCACACACACCAGTGCCTTGTGGAAACTTTCAGAACCCAGAATGAGATGGAAATAAATAATAACCAATCATGTATGTCAGCTGCAGTTGGAAAAAAAATAGGAAAGAACAAATGAAAACAAATCATAAGCATTTTCTTCTCCAGCCTAGGAAGATGTTCTGGGAATAAAGTTTTGTATTTCAGCTTTGAAATTCTGTTGTGACCTTCTAGCCACACACCTCTGGATGTTGCTAGTGGTCCAGATAAGGAAACCGAAATGGTCTGAGGAATGCCCGCATAGACCACAGCCTCTGGGCCTCTTCCTCATTTTATTTCAATTAATGGGATGGGGTGTATCAGTGTGAAATAGTAGCAAGAATGCTTACTTCTCCCAAGTACTGAACCAAAATTGAGTGTACACAGAGGCAGCACACTGAACTGCTGTTTAGATGAACCTGATGGACAAAGTTGCCATCCAAAAATCAGGTTCTTCTTGTTTTCAGGTTTATTGTTGAAACCCCTTACCATCACCTCCATTCCTCCCCCCTCAAAAGGAGTTGTCCAAATCAGTCAACTTATCCTGCAGGAAAAAAAGTTTTTTACAAGAATATGTGACTTATATTAAAAAAAAAAATCTGACAGTTGACTTAACTGTTTTGCATAAGATATTTACAAACCACAGCAGATTAAAGGGGGGTTTTATGCATTTTCACATCCTGCTTGGTTTAAAGCAGCAATTTTCTGCAAGGACAACAGGGAAAAAAAACATGCTTTACACTGCTTATATTAATTACATTTTTTCATTACCCGTCATGTTTTCTGCAGGCTTGTGTATTATTACTGCAAAATGTAATGAAATAGAAAAAGGAGAAAAGAATGGACTTCTGGGAAATTTTCCAATTCTTGAAATGCAATGTTAATTGAGAGCTATTTTTAGGACTGTGCAGATAGTGCAGGACCCAGTGCCATCAGTACAAACGGGTCCAGTCCAGGTGCAGCTTCTGGGGTGACAGCCTGAATCTCTGCTGCTGGAGAGCTTGAAAATCTCCATCTTGCTTGGTGCCAAGTCTCCCGAAGGACTTGGAAGGATTTCTACAGATGAGCTATTCACAAAGGTAATAGAAGAAAAGCGAGGGGAGATGAAGGTGGATCCTTGTAGGGCCCAGGCTCAGCGATGCTTGGTAGCGATTCCCAACCTCATCTTCAGCAACCACTCCATTAGAGTGAAAGAAAACTAATCAGTATTTAGGAAAATGGTGACACACAATCAAATAGTTTCCAAGACTCTTACAATGAAGAATCCAAAAAGCGTCCATGAGGTGGTGAAAAACAAGACCCGTTATGAGGAACCTTCCTCCCCTGCTGGAGAATTATAAGTTCTTAGTCTTGGGTGTATCCTGCCAAGGACTTGAGGAAAGTTGTCTGAAGAATAGGAACTTGATGCATTGCGGAAATGATGGATTGGAGAAATATTGTTTCTTTTATTACCAAACTATATAGACCATAGATTTAACTTCCCGTTTGATTAATCTGAATAGGTGATTCTCAAATCCACTCTTCTGTATTACTTCTGTGCCCCAGAATCCCATTTCCTGATGTACTATTGGAACCAACCTTGCAAATGATGGAGGACACATAGTAAACATGTTGACAGGGGCCAAGTGTTCTTCCAGAGAAGGTCTCAGAAGGGCTTCAAAGAATTTAGAAGCTCTGGGCACATTTGAAAATTCTCAATCAACATACCATAAAATGTTTGAGGCTCTCTGAGTGTTTCAGCCACTCCTAAACATTAATCTCTTGCAAATGCATTCTGTAAAAAATAATTTTAAACAACTGCTAAAACTTATAAATTCCTATAATTCTTATTGTTGCTTCCACTTTCACAAAGTAAACACAACTGTCCATAAAAGTCATCTGGCCAAAACTCGCTTTAGGCTATCAGACTTAGAAATCCAGTATGAGCAACATTTCACCCAGTTAAAGCAACAGAGAAGAACAAAGGGAAAACGCTTTCCAGATAATAGTCTTCTCTGAGCTATGAGGCAGGTACCCTGCTCACCTATCTCACCTGCTTCAGGCTGCCCAGGACCTCAGCCAGTGCCGTGCACTCACTCTGAAATCAGCAGACTGCAATACTCTGCTACAATGTTGTCATCAGCCTCAAACTGCCTGTCTGCCCTGAGACTATTGCTTTAGCCCTGACTGACACATTCTTCGGAGTAAAATGTGTAATAAAAAGAGAAATTCCAAATTTTCTAGGAGTTTCTTCCGGGAGCAAATTCAACTACATGAGTCGTTGGTAAAACAAGTGGTACATGGAGTGAGAGGGCAAAATGGAAATGGTGTATAAGAACTAAAACTTCATAGCTGGTCAGAAAGAAACATGAGTTTCCATTTCCCATTACCTGGATTCAAATCATGAAGATTAACCTGGATAGTTCCTGTCCAGCCTGGCCCACATTCAGTAGCATCTAAGGCTGGGCTAACCAGCTGGTAGGTTTACATCTCCTGCTCATCATGAAGATGACAAGAGGTGATCTTCTAAGCAGTCCTTGGTTTGCTCCAAGTCACCCCCTTCTTAATCACCTGCTGCTCCAGAAATGCCTCTTTGGACTTCCGTGCTTATTTTAATTCTAACAGGGCTATATCCTTATTTCTCTTTTTATCAGCTTTAAACAATAACTATTCACCCCTGCTATGAATGATATTTAGTTCCCTTACACTCCCCCCTCCCACTCTATCTACCTCCATCTTCCCAATTTCTAATACTTATAGCTTAGATTTTCTTACTGGTTACGTTTGTAGTGTCAAATAATATAGCCAATGTTTATTTCTCATTTTAGCAACTTTATATATGTTTGTTAAGATTATTGTTGGCTCTATCTTTCCCTGTCCCTCCACAGTGCCCCTATTCCATATCCCATTATCTGTCAACTCTACTCATATTTACATTGTCAAAACTGATAACATTTATGTTCTTTTTTATAATCATAATTAAGCCTTCTGTGGGTTTGTCTAGGGATTGAATCTAAAAATTAATAACCTACAATGTATAAATAGGGTTTATATGATCATGATTATATAAATATTTTTACTTGTGGACCAATCTCTTTCTTTCCTGAGACATCCACCCAGCTGTCTGAATTTCTGCTCCCATCCAGATATCTTGCTCTTTAGCGACTGCCCAGCTGTCACCAAGGGACTTCCCTCCCTGCCCTTCTAGATTAGAGCTATTATTTCCTGGATCTCATGCCTTCCTCCTTCATGATGTTTTCCATTTTGCTGGAGTTCATTCTCAGTTATCTTCTTCAGAAGTATCAACTATAATTTATCACTATTACATGTTTGATATGTTTTCCCCCTCACTACTTCACTAGGTTTGGGCTGCAGATAGATTTCCATGGTCAAAATTATTTTCCATCAGAACTTTGAAGGCATCATTCCATTGTCTTCCACCAACCAGTGTTGCTGATAAGAAGTCAAATGCCTTTCTGATTCTCATTCCCCAGAAAGTAACCTGTTTTTTTCCTGTATTGAATCTCTTAGGAGTTCATTGTTTTCCTTGGTGCTCTAAAGCTTCATAAGTATGTATCTAGGTATGGACAAAAACTGGTTTTACGGCATTTTGATAGATAGATCTGCTTCTTTTTGTCTTCCCTGTTAGGGTTAGAAAGAAGAAGCCATGTTTTGGTTTCTGAAACTCACATTGATATCAGGGAAGAAATAAATCATAAATACACATTAACATGATTTTCTCTTATCTGACAAATTGAATTTAGAGTATGGAGTTCAAATATTTATAACCAAATTAATAAACACATCATCTTGAGACAATGCCAAAGTCGTTAGTTTAATAATTTTTTTAAAAGCTCTCAAAGGCTATAAAGTGGAAGTTTCCCATGCCTCATTCATGAAGTAGAAGAAAGATGATGGGTGAGAAGAAAAAAAATTGACTAAATTTTTGACATTTTCTTATATTTACCAAAAACCCAAAATAGTTTGACTGCATTTTAAGAGAATGATGAATGTAACCAAGAGAGTTTATGGAAGAAGGAATGTAAAGAAGCATTTCCTTGGATAGATTTTGCATAAATACCTCATTATATAGCAAATGAACCTGGGTTTTAGAACATACAGATCTGGACAGGAACTCTGGCTCTGCCTTTTCTAGTTGTGTGAGTCTTGAGCAAATTAGTTAAACTCAATAGATGTTACTGTCCTTCCTTCCTTACCCCTAAATCTAGCAGATCAACACTGAGGCTTGGGTAGTTATAAAAGTTCTATCCATGTACCATGATGAGGTACAAAGGATGGGTTTATAAATGTAACAGAATGTTAAATTGGAAGTTCTGACTCATGCACCAAGATACAATTGATGTTGCATTCCAAAGAAATTGCCAGACCATATGCAAAATTTCCAAAAGGAGAAATACAGAAGAACCAATTGCATAATCCTTGAAATCTGTCATTCACATTAAAGACATAAAAAGGCCCCGAGAGTGGAAATTAAGGAAGAACTTTGTGAGAAGGATTTTAGAAAAGAGACTTTGGGATTCTAGGACTCCTATCCTTCTAAGGAAGGTCAGTGGAGCTCCGGAGACCCTAATGTGTATCTCCTGAAGTTAGGGAACAAGTGACCAGGGCCTACGTTATATCTGAAGAAGCCAAAATGACCCTTAGAAGCAAGGTAATAGACTACATGTAAGAAATAACTACTCACCAAGGTTTGGGAACCCTAATAACTGGATATAGAAGTCTCAGGGCCATTTAAAAAGGGATCTGCCTTAAGGGGTGGCTTAGTAGACTGAGGAGACATAAGAATTGTTCTTCTAATTTAGATATAACTGTCCTGAGCTATATCATGTTTATGTACACAATTTCCTTTTTCAGTAGATATTTCTATACTGCCCAGGGTGAACATTGTGAGTCTACAACCATAATATGTCTGCAACAGTTCTAAGTTACCAACTAATCAAAACTAGTAGCTAACATTTATTGAGAACTTTTTATGCACCAAGCACTGTTCTAAGTACTTCATATCTATTAACTCACAGGAGCCCTAGAAAGTAGGCATTTTTACTGCTATGCCCATCAGGAAACTGAGGCACCCAGAGTGTAACTTGCCCACAGATTCATAGCTAGGAAGTGGCAGAGCTAGTGTTCAACTCAGGTGGTCTAGCTCTAAGGCCCAAGCTCATAACCATCATGACACTCCCTCTCTAAGGCTTGGCAAGAACAGATCCAAAGAAGTAAGTCCCCTTCCTTCTATTTTCAGCATTAAGGCAGGTTTTGCCATTCCAACTAATATTTTTAAACCTTCAGAAGAGTTTGTGCTGGTTCGGAGAGCTCCTACAAAATAAATAAAAAGCAAATTTCAACTCACAGAACTATTTGTCAAAAGTAAGGCAGCATAGGAATGGAATAGGAGGAGGAAATAAACAAGTAAATATGGTACATGGTGTCAGAAACTGGCCATTCATCAAGACATGTCAACAACACCCAACTTAAGTTTGATGAGTTCAATATTTTCAGGACTAGCAGAACTTCTTGTGACCTGTATAATTGAGCAAAACTTCTTGGGTAAGATGGACCTGGGGCTGGACCTCAGCTCTCAAGGCTAAATTTCTTCATTCCATAGTTCTTCCAGGTCACTATCAAAACCACTGGTAATTTTACACTGCAGTGATCTGTGCCTTTTCCTGGCCTGAGGATAAATAGAAAACTTAACAGTTCTGAGAGCTGTTGACACCATGTACTCAGAAACACAATCAGAAAATGTTAAAGGAAACCCTTGAAGGATGTGAATGAAGGATGTGGACATTCACACATGGAAACTCCCCACACGATGCCAGCTTTGCCCCTCAGCTCTGTAGCCAAAAAATGAACAGGTCAGAGAGGGAGCAGGGGTGCATGCCTGAAGCTTTAATAGAATACAGTAAAGGATGAGTGTTCCTGGCAAGGCTTCAAATGACCATTTGCTGGTAGGCAGAGGATTCTAGGGTGCTCAAGAGAAAGGTTACAATGATACAAAAGATGCCTGTGAAAGGATTGGGAAAATCCAGTTCCTCCCCGACCACTATCAAATGTAGTTGTTTGTTCTCCTGTTTGATAAACACACACTGATACATTTTTAAAGTCATTTTCCCCTTTAAGTATGTAGCCCATCCTATCTAAGGTCACACACTTAAAGAAAAATTAAGGAGGTAGAGAGGCACTTCCTGAACCCTACAATTGGATACTTGGTCTGACAACAGGACAGCATGTTTGAACTGAGAGCAGGTAGAGTACCTTACAATCGCTGTCAGCATGAGCTATAAGGAAAAGTTAAGGAAAGGGAAGGGGTGGCTGGAGGTAGATAGAGAGAAAGTGAGCTAGGAATCCTTGCTTTGAAACATGCACGACACAGACACATGAAGGCCCCAGTCTAAATGCTGCTCCAGCCCTGGATCCCACTCGTGTAGCCTAAGCAATACCCCCAGCATCTCCTCCTCATTAAGTATGATAAAAGTTGTTTCAGTTTTTCCGCTCACAAATACAAGAGTCTCACAATATTTCCCTTCTTATTTGCCAGAGATAGATGTAGACAGCTACATTCTCAATTTAATTACTATTCCCTCAATATAAATGGCTTTCATTCTTTCTTTCACTCACTTACTCATTCAATATATAAGCACTAACTGCAGATCGAGGTACAGGAGATTCACAGATAATTAAGCCATTGTCCTAGTCTGTGAAAAAATGAGAGACGTATAACGCGTTACATATGAAGGCAATAACAGCAGGATGCACGTGATATAATGACTGCAGAGAGGACAGGGTGATTAAATAGAGGGGACAAAGTATTCTGGTAAATAATGACCTAGAAAGAAGAACAGGAAGGGTCTAAGCCTCGTCCCTCATTAAAATAAGGCTGTCAGACTTGGTGCATCTCCATCTGAGCCCTCATCCTGTCTTCCTCCAAATCCTCAGATTCAGATGCTATGTTAAGTCTCAGAAACAGGAGAAGGGGTTGCTTAGGCTAGTTTGCAGAGTTGAATAAATCAACAATGGGCCTATGAGCAACAGCCTTTGACAAGTCCTCATGTGTGGCTCAGGTGCAAGGGAGCACAATGCTCAAATAGAGGACAATCCGCCTGCCCAGGGACCCTCCCAGAAGGGAGGCCCTGTGAGCAAGGGCTGCGGGCCTGGCCACGGGCATGTTGAACTTTGCTCAGCAACAAGCACAGCCTTGCAGAGGGTCCTCCTGCAGCCGCTGAAAAGGGATGATTAAGAGGCAGCATGAGTTGCATGGATCCTGTCCTAGCCTTATGCTTTCGGAAGATAATGATGATGAACGAAATGACGAATGAGCTATGATAATCCTATAAAAACCCTCCTGTCCTCTCTTGCCTTCTTTTCTTCTCCTATTCTCTTCCCTGTCTCCAAATCCATTTCTCTAACTATTTGATGATTCAAACCCCTTTTCCTATAAAGACAACCTGAAAATGTCCCCCACATCAGCTCCTGAGCCACTGAAGCCTGTCTGTCTACCTTGCTAATGACGAGGCTCATCTCAGCTGACACAAGCCATTTTTACGTGGAGTATTTGATGGTTCTGTGTTTTGTTCTGATGATTGTTAGCTCTTTTGGTTCATTGGCGTTGGAAATAAATCACATCTAACCTCTTTTGTACTAAAATTAACTGTCTCCTTGGACTGATTATCTTGCCCTTGGTCTCAGCGGAGTTGCACCCACAGGATCTCCAACGTGCCTGGCAGCCCAAGCGGTTTGTTGAAGTTACATGTGAGGGGAGTAAGACTGGCTTTCCCAGGCTCCGGTCAAGAGGGCTTGGCTACTCCTAAAAACAGCAGAAATGCTTCAGCAAAGTTCAGAAACCAAAGCAGGAAACAGAACCCCTCTCACATGGATGGGTAGCATAGGCTCTGGGGGGACAGGAAACTGGAGCATTTTGAACAAGTCCATCCATCTGTTTACCAAGTGGGTTTAGTTTTCTCCACAATGTATTATAATTCCCATTTGGAACTTGTCAGAAATATTTTTTTCATGATAAAATTGTTTTCCTTGAAAAAGAAAGAGCACAATTCAAGAACAAAATGGTGTGTGTGGGGGGGAAGATCACCCTTTTCAAACCTGGAAAACAGATATAAGGCTTTGCCAGAATTTAAGACATAAACAAAGGTTCTTTTTCAGAGGGTGGGTAAAGTGGTCCTCAAAGAGGGAAGAAAAAGAGTTTGGTGGCCTCAACAGGGGAAAGAGTGGGACCCAAGTGTCAGGTGACAGGCAGCTGGTCCATCCCTAATTTCAGGGGCTGGCTCTAACTAAACCAAACCAGGGTGTACTGCTTACCTCTTGAAGTTGTCACCCACCCTTGTGGAGGCAAGGATGACCTCGTGCTGACATGAACTTGTTCCCTCCCCATACCCTTCACTGTGTGGATGCTCCTCCAACCTCTCAGACTTCTCCCCAACTCATTCTCGGGCTCTTTCTGCACTTCCCTGATTCTGCATGTAAACTCTCAAATTGAATATGCTATAATCAAACTCCGAGAACCATTAAAATTTTTTAAAACTTGTTTCTCTTTCTGTTTTCCTGAATCTTATTAAAGGCAGCACCGTTCTGCCGCACATACATGCTTAAGATCTGAACAACAAACCCCACTACCTTGCACAGCACTTTAATTCAGCATTGTCTTCACCACAACCTTTTCCTGCCTAAAACACCATCAATGCCTCTTCTTTAGCTCTTACACGACAATGTCCCCATTGCTCTCTATGATTTCACAGTATAAGCAGACGTTAAAGGAACTCTACCCGTAATAGCCTCAAACTCTTTTTTAATTTATGATTTTTTTTGTGGTACGCAGGCCTCTCACTGTTGTGGCCTCTCCCGTTGTGGAGCACAGGCTCCGGACGCGCAGGCTCAGCGGCCGTGGCTCACAGGCCCAGCCACTCCGCTGCATGTGGGATCTCCCTGGACCGGGACATGAACCCGTGTCCCCTGCATCAGCAGGCGGACTCTCAACCACTGCACCACCAGGGAAGCCCCAGCCTCAAACTCTTGAAGGAAGCCTCAGCTCCAGCCTTGCCTGTCTCCCAAAGGCATCTAGAACATGTCTACCTCCAAGTCTTTGTTCATGCTGTGCCCTCTACCTTGAATGCCTCATTCTTCTCTCCATGTATTTAGATGCTTCCTATTTATCATAGTTTACCATGTCATCAGTGAAGCCTTTGGAGTCACCCAAGTTCATGGTGGTCTCCCCCTCCTCCCCTGAGCCTCTATGGCAATTAGAGTTTGCACTGCTCGTTTGGCACTTACCATTTACTCTCTTGTATCACCATTAATCTAGCAGACATTTTTGAGCACCTACTATATCCCCTATGGCAGACTCTTTGCTAATCATAAAAGGTTAATAAGAAACAAGAGGTGTGGAGGAGAAGGAAAGATGGGTAGAACAAGCAGGTCTAAGAGAAGGAACCTTTTAAATAAAAGAGATGTGACGTTGTCCTACATCATAGGAAGGAGGAACAGTTATTAACTTGCTATCTCAGCTCCAAACTCACCCTTTAATTCTCCACTTTGTGATGCTAGTCTGGGACTTTGCAAATGTTTTTGCTTTGCCAGTTGACCTCCTGGGAAGCCCTGTTAATAGGGAGTGCTAAAGGAAGACAAAGGCTCGAGGAGGAAGACAGGACTTGCTCCTTCCTATCTGCTGTTTGTTGCTTTCTGTGGGCTTCCTGTCTGTTTGTGGTTCCCATGAGCGTCACCCCAGCAATATTCCTTCACCTCAACAGTGGCAGTTCCTTCTGGTAAGAGCAGCTGAATCCACCTTGAAGTTTTTCCAATTCATAGAATCAGCCTCTCTGTACCCACTCCGCCATCCCAAGACACCACTGCACAACAGCCAGCACTTGCTCTCCTCCTCAGAGTCTGGGTCGCAGTCTTCCTCTAATGCAGAGACACCAACTCCAGCCAAGCATCACCTCTCCTCAGAGGTCTGATTTTCACCTCCATGCAGTTCCTCCTTCAAGCTTCTAAGTTTTAATAATTATAATCTGTTCTATTTGTTCTCTCAGCCCTAAGGGTGATAGATGCTTCCCACTTTCATGATATCCTAGCATCCTCTTTCTACCTTTTCAGTTACCTGGGTAACACTTTTTTATATTAAAATCTATTCAATAACTGGTATGGCTTCTGTCTCCCAATTGGACCCTCACTGATACAGAAGGAACTAGTTTAGGGGCATAGATTAAAATAATGCAAAGTGGTGCCACTAAAAAACCAATAGATAAATTAAATATTCAAACAATTCAAAAGAAGGAAGGAAAGGGAATAAGAGGAATAAAATTCAGAAGGGACAAAATAAAGCCAACCATATTACATTAAATGCTAAAGCACTAAACTGCCCAGTGAAAAAGCAAAAATGGTCAGAATTGATTTTTAAAATGGAAGATTCTACAATATTCAGACCATGAAAGACACATTTTAAATATGATGACACATAGGTTGAAAGTAAATGGATAAATAGAAGATATATAATGCAAATGGTAAACATAGAAAAGCTGGAGTGACTAGATTAACAACAGATTAAAATAGACATCAATGTGAAGAGTACATCAAAGACAAGCATGGACATTTTATAATAATTAAAGAGTAAGTTCACCAAACAGACATAACAATCATAAATTTGTATGTGCATAATAACAAAGCTTCAAAATACGAAAAGCAAAAGTTGACAGAATTAAAGGAAGAAATATACAATACACAATCATAGTGGGAGATTTAAATACCCTTATCCCAACAATTCACAGAACAACAACAACAAAAAATCATTATATCCATAGAGGATCTGAATAACACTATCAACATGACCTAATTGATATTTCTACATATTTATACAATCCATCATCCAACTTCTTTTCAAGTGCAATTGTATATTCACCAAGATAGAACATACACTAAACCATAAAATAAGTCAAAAATATTTGAAAGAATTGAAAATCAGGATAATAGCAGTGGATTAAACAATTGACATCCAAATTGAACTCAGCCCCCAAAAACTAAACAATAATGACACCACCACCAACCACCCCTCCCAATAAAAAAAAAGAACTCACACCAAAATACATTACTATGAAAGTTCAGAATACCTGGGATATAGTGGCATATAGTATTAAGGAGCAGATCACAAAACTTCCAGATGGGGAAAATTAGGCCCCTTACAAAGAAACCAACCCAGCTGGCATCAGACTCATCAATAGCAATACCAGATGCTGGAAGAATGGAGCAATGTCTTCAAAAGTTTAAGTGACAATGATTTTCAGTCTAGCATTCTATTCCCAGCCTGTCAGTCATGTGGAGGCAGAAAAAGGACAGTTTAGACATGCAAGAACTAAAACATAATGTTTTAGAAAGTTATCAGAAAGCATGTGTCAACAAAACAAGAAATAAACCAAAGAAAAAGAAAGACACGAAATCTAAAAAACAGACCAGAAGAGAGTCAAAAGCATCATATGACATCTGTGCAATCTTCCAGAAAGAAAAAGTCCATATTGGAGCAGGAGAGGGAATTTTTGGGGAGAAGTTCTCTAGAAAAGTTAGAGCTGCTGTGCATGAGTCCATGGACAAAACTGTTTACTTATGGTAGAGATATTAGAACACTTGGAAAATTAATAAGTATATTAAAAGAAGCTTAAAGAAAAAAAAATGAAGCCACTGTCATTTCCAGGAGAAAAAAGGGCAGGACAAGGAAGGAAATATGGTTTTAATTCACTATGGCTCATCATTGGGCAATATTTGCATGTGCATAATAAAGAAACTAAAATTGTTTTATTTAAATGAATATGTGGAAAGAGAGAGAAGAGGATATCAAGGAGTTAAGTTTTTATCTACTATGGCAAAAATACAATAAAATATTCCTAAAATTTATCAGTCAAGAAATAAGCATATTATTTAGATTAAATGAAGTAATAGCACTTAGAACAGTGACTGTTACATGGTAAGCAGTATCAGCTATTATTAGAAATACAAAGTTAAATATCAGGGGAAAGAGCTAGAATTGAGAGTGGTTGTCTCTTGGGCATAGGATTCAGAGAGGAGGAAAACTATTTCAGTTCATTGCACGCTTTTTAGTACTACATGACTTTTAAACTAATATACATGCATTGCTTTTATAAATATAAAAATTAAATTAATAATCAAACAGTTATATTGTAGAATAAAATGTAAACATAAAAATGTTAAGGCATTGTAAATAAGGAAGTAAAGAGTAATTTATAAGTATGGTGAATGTAAATTTTAAGAAACAAAGTATGTATTATAAAAAATACATATTAAGCTCTTTCATATACTATTGGGTTAAAAACTAAAAGAATTTTTAAAAATCATACATACTCAAAAACAAGACGAAACATATTCCATAAACAAAGAAAGAAAACACAAAACCAAAAATAAAAAAACCCAAAACCAAACAGAGGTCTCCCTAAAAAGAGATCTTGAAAACGAGAGAAACAAGTGGGAAACCAGGGTGTGAAGTGAAAACTAAAACTAAATATCCAATGCACAACACAGGTACGAACCACCTACATGAAGCTAGAATTCAGAATAGTGCTTTATAGTCATTAATGGCTGCCAAATTTATAGTCTCCATCCATTAGCCCAAGATTATAGCCAAAAAGAAGTCACCTGTCCATAAACAGGGTTAAGCACTGAGTTCCTGTATTAGAACTAGCACCCTAGGCCACACTGCATTCAGGGGAAGGCTCCAGAATTGCACAATTTCTGCAGAATGATAGACCTGTCTAAGTCACAGGTCTTATGCCTTGATCAGAAACAGGCTGTAGGGCTGGGCCAGAAGCAGCCATGAAACCATCCCTATGAAGAGGACAACAGGGCCCAA
This sequence comes from Mesoplodon bidens, assembly GCF_964165515.1. NCBI lineage: Eukaryota > Metazoa > Chordata > Mammalia > Artiodactyla > Ziphiidae > Mesoplodon > Mesoplodon bidens. Next base: position 109,325,016 of record NC_138177.1, read on the forward strand.
GAAAATGAAAGGATGAGTTCATAAACAAAATTCAAAAATGTGTTTTAAAAAATCCATATCAAGGAAAGAAAGCCAATGCACCAGAAAAGAGGAGAAAGTAAACCCCAGAAAATAAGAGATATCTCAACAATATAGAAAGGACATTAAAATGAGTAGTTTTTTAAATGCTCAGAGATAAAAGAAGGAATAACATCCACGAAAGAGGACTAAGAAATACTAAAATAAATAAATTAAAAATATATATGAAATAAATAATTTGATAGGTTAAAAATTTAGACACAGGCAAACTGAGAAAACTGAAGTAATTGCCTGAAAAGCTATCAAAAAAGATTAGTCTGGGGAAAACAAAAAGGAAAATTTAAGAGACAGAGCATAGAGAAATGATTAAAAAGCTCTAACACATATCTCATAATAGCAGTTTCATAAGAATAGACTAGAAAGAATGGGGGCGAGGGGAAGAGTACAGAGAGATAGTAACAGAATTTTTCAGAACTGAAGAGACCCATGAGTTCTAAGACTGAGAAAGCCCAGCAAGATTTCTTTTTTTTTTTTTTTTTTGGTACGCGGGCCTCTCACTGTTGTGGCCTCTCCCGTTGCGGAGCACAGGCTCTGGACGCGCAGGCTCAGTGGCCATGGCTGACGGGCCCAGCCGCTCCGCGACATGTGGGATCTTCCCGGGCCGGGGCACTAACCCGTGTCCCCTGCATCGGCAGGTGGACTCTCAACCACTGCGCCACCAGGGAAGCCCCCAGCAAGTTTTAAAAATCCACACCTAGATATATCATAGTGAAAGTGCACAATATCAAAATTAAAGAGAACTTAAAAGGATCATAGATAAAAGAGAGACAACCAATAAGGAAATGAAAAACATTGACAGTGGACTTCTCATTAGCAACAATGACTCTAAGAAGTCTATGGAATAATTTTCAAAGCCTCAAGGAAAAGTGCTGTGAATCTGGAATTCTATACAAATTGCCATTCAACAGATGGGATTCAGAAAATTATTGACCACAAGCTCTTTCCTTAAAAAAGCTACTAAAAGATGTATTCAGTAAGGGACATAAATTAACCTTGGAGGAAAAAGGAAATGTGTGGGAAAAAATTGGTAAAACAAGTTAGTAAATCTAAATAAGTATTGATTATAAATAATAATACAAATAATTCCTGTGTTTATAAACAAGGTATAACTCCAATACGAGATCATTCTAATATAAGATCAATGGATGTTTACTCAGAAGAAGGTATGAAAGTTAACGCTTCTCGGAGAAGAATGATGGAGACACTGATTAAGCTTTGATTGGAAAATGTAAGTTTGAATATATATATATATATATGTTAAAAGTCTAGGGAAATTCATGAAAAGAATGGAAACAGTATGTGTAAGTTCCAAACCAATAGAAGAAAAAGGAATATAAAAAACTCAATCAGCCCACACAACAAGAAAGAAGGAAAACAGAGAAAGATAAAAGATAGCAAATAGGAAACATAAAATAAAGTAGCAGAAATAGCTTAACAAATGTAGATGAACTCCTAATTGTATTTTTAAAAAGAAACCACGTAGGAGTCTCTGAGACAAGGCAGAACTAGTAAGAAATACAGTTGAAAACTGTTGGACTAAAACTGAGGGACTTCTGGTGAAAGAGCCTCTATTTTCTTACTAAAATTTAATAAAGAGAGTAAGGGGAACAGGAGTAGGGTTGAGACTTGAGGGCCGCGGTGATCTTGTCAAAGTTTTTGGGTCAAAGTAACAGAAATCCATTTGCTATAGCTCATATAAAGCGCAGCCTATTTAAGTGATACAGGAACACTTGTCAAAAGAAAATCTGATTGGCCAATGGTCAGTAGACTGGATCACCTGGATAGAGTATCAGGTATCCACCCTTTTCCAAACACCTGTGCTGGGGTGGAGGTGTGTTGCCTGCTGGAAAATATAATGATCTAGAAGGCAGAGTACCCTGCTTCCTACACTCATAGCCTAAAACACTGTGTCAGGAAGGAAGGTGACAGTAAGTCTAGCAGAGTTAAGGAAAGGCCAATGTTGAGAGCTCAACCTAAAACCAGACACGGTAAGTGATAAGTGAAAGTATTAGCCAAGGTTGCTCCATTTTCTGCCACCAGTGCAGGGAATGGACGAAGCTGAAGATTGGAAGTGGAAGAGGATTCTCAAGGCTGGTAAGAGAAATGCCCTTGGGATTCTGGCTAGGTAGCAGGGGAGTGAAGCCCAGAAAGAGTTTAGGCCTGGGAGGGTAGGAAGGGTCAAGTCATGGATATCTCACTAAGGCTCTGTGGGTGGGAGGGAAAGGGCAATGTGGAAGGGGGAGAGATGGTGACTAGGAACAGCGGTGTCACTTGCTGGAGGCTTCAGAGGCGGAGCAGTTCTGGGTGTAACAGGAGAAAAGGGTTGTCCAGATGGAATAGAGGGAAAATCGTTAAAGCAGAGGAAGTCAAAGGGCTACATACGAGTCAGCAGTGATGACAGGAGACCGGGTGAAGAGGGACGCTGAGAGCAAGGTGCCAGGGAGCACAGTGAATCTGGCAGCTGAGAGGTGGGAGGGCGTCGGGGTGTGAGAAAATCAGAGACCATGCAAGTGATGAGGAGAACACTGACCCAAACCCAACTCCTGAAGCCAAATCTATCAATGGCTCCTGTCACTTTCGGGGTGAAAGTCTAGCCCCTCAGCACAGAAGACCTTTATGATCCTTCATTTCCAACTCATCTCCCACCACTTTCCCCCAGGCTCTTCACTCTTCTACCGAACTGCTTTCTGTCATCTCCACATGCTGATTCTTCAACCAGGAATGTCCTTTCCCTGTATCTTTACCCAAATGACTCCTGCTTAGTTTTCAAAGCTAAGGTCAAGAGTCATCTCCTCTGGAAAACCTCCCCAAGTAAGTTTCCAGTCTGAGTCAAATGTCTCCCCGCTCCCGTCACGCTCCCACTGCACACCTGGAGCCCCTGTCACAGCATTAGCACACCCCTGCAACGTTTCTAAAGGGTAGGGCTGCATCCTACATATTTTGATGCCCCCAGTACCTAGTGGGGTTCCTAGTATATAATAGACACACAGTACATACTTTTAAGTATATATACACATTTCAAGGGGTTTGAAAGAAATCATGCCATGACAGTTAAGGTGAGGAAATCAGAGAAGCAACAAATATCAACAGCTGTCTCCAAGTGACATTTTTTTTTTTTTTTTTTTGTACACGGGCCTCTCACTGTTGTGGCTTCTCCCGTTGCAGAGCACAGGCTCCAGACGCGCAGGCTCAGCGGCCATGGCTCACGGGCCCAGCCGCTCCGCGGCATGTGGGATCTTCCCGGACCGGGGCCCGAACCCGTGTCCCCTGCATCGGCAGGCGGACTTTCAACCACTGTGCCACCAGGGAAGCCCCTCCAAGTGACATTGAGTAGAATGGAGAATCAATACGGTGCGGTACGAGCAGTGAGGAAGGGAGTGAGCAGAGGACATACGGGCTGCTGTGAAGGATATTACAATGACTGATGAGATCGGGATAAAACAAGACAGAAGAGGGCTCCCTAAACGTGTTTGCACCAGGCATGTGATTCTGGGTCACAGGGATAAAAGAGACAAGGCAGTGGGAGCCACCAACATTTGGCTACACACTATATGTAATCTCATGTCATCTGCACAATAGACCCTTGAGGTGGCAGTCGACTTCCCCTTTGTACTGGAAAGCCAGCAACAAGGTTCACGGTGGAACTGAAGTGGAAAGTCATGGTAATTCTGTGGCATTTCCTTCCCAGGTGTAGTGAGATCAGCTGATGATGTCAGGCTTGGGCCTCCTTGGGCAGGAAATTCATACAAAATCCTACAAAGGCCAAGAGCCTGCCTTTTGGTTCTTTATATGTCCTAGAGCACCTAGCATGTGTTATAGACTTCTTAGGATTCAAAATGTATTTGTTGATTGAATAAATGAACAAATGAATGAGTCAGGGAATAAATGAAGGCTGACCTGTATTAAGTATAAGGGTCAGGCACTCTGAGTACTTGGCATCCATTATTTTCTCTAACCGTCCTGCTATCCCTGATTATCCTCCATTTCACAGATGATTAAACTGAGGCTAAGAAAGCTTAAGACATTTACCCAAGGTCACACAGCCTGTAAGTGACAGAGCAAAAATTTCCCCAGGCCTTTCTGCCTCAGAACCTCCACTCTTAACTACTCTGCTACATGGCCTCTCAATGAATGGATTCCTCTGAATTAATGGATTTTTCTGGAAATCTCAGCTTCCCCGTATGAAGACAGATGTTCCAGCCCTATGAAAAAAAAAAAAAAAAGCACAGAACATTGGGAGTTGGGGGTGATTAGTTCAAAGCGTAGAAAAATCTAAAAATATATTGGCTTTACTCTTAGATATTTGTCCAACAGCAGTAGAAAAATTTAATTAGTGTAACAGGACAATAGGAATTAAACAGGCTTGGTCACAAGATTTTTACAGGATGACACTGATGGTATTACTATCCAACTTCAAAGATTTGGAAAGATGTTCTTGCTAACACTGGAGAGTAGAAACCTGCTTTCCATCAACTAGGCTGGCCTGACAAATTAAGTCTGTAGAGTCATTAGATTAAGATAAGAGCTTATCTCCTCGGCTGACATTTATTCAGAGGTTTTTATACTGTTCAGCTAGTAATTAGTGCTGTTGAATTTTTAACACTGCTTTGTCCAGTCATTCAAAACTTCTAGAGGTGTATTTGCATCTCCTGTGTATGTTTTTGGTTATTAAAAATAGATGAGAAATACAAGTGAATTACTTTATGAGGTTTGAAGAATTCTTCCACCAGTTATTCTGTGGTGAAACCTGCAGCTTAACGACTTATTTGCAGAAGAAGGGACCAGTTCTCCCAAATTGATCAGTGTGGAATAAAGAGTTGGCTTTTCCTATGAGACCTATCATTTATTTCGAGGCATACATATTATAGGTTTATGATGTTCTAGCGGAATCATTAAAACTAGGATCCCATGCAATAATGGTTTCCTGCTGTTTCACACCCCCAATTCAGCAAACATACGATAGAGTCAGGGAACAGCTCAAAGTTGTGGGGGTTTTTTAGTCTCTTTCCTATGACTGATTTGACTGTGAAAGGTTTATTTTTCCAGTTTTCTTGTAGTTATAATAACAACTTGATTACTATAGAATAAACTAATACATTAAGCCTGCATGAGTGTCTTGACAGTCTGTCAAACAAACGATGCTCACGTTTTTAAATGCGTGGTTTGCCAAATTCCAAGCTCTATGGTGAAATACTAATAAGTAATCAGATGGGTAAGACCCCCGGTTTTAATAAAGTCCATCGCTTGGTTAAAGTTGCATCCCATTGCTATTACTATCATATCATTTATTTTGTCCTAAGTGTAGACATCTGTCATCACTCAACATATTGTATCTGCCACTTAAAAAAAAAAATGCGGCAGAGAGGATTCTGCAGGGACAAGTAAAAGTATGTGACTCTCCTGTTTCACCTTACCACCATCCAAAAAGAAGTCTCAAAGAAGACCCTGCATGCTTCAGAGATCCAGCCTGGAAGATGGGTTCTCTGTCACGAAAACGTGACCCATGAGGTTTGTAGTTCACGAGCTTCCAACAAAGTCACATGCGAATCAGCCTCCATGTGCGGTGGGGACAGTACCTCTCGTCAGGCACACGCCCTGCCCAAGGTGACCGTCCCAGAAAGCAGGGGAAATTCTTCATATTTGTTATAGCACACAATCACCCTTTTTCGCAACACCCCAAGTACCTTCAAATATACGCTTGACATCCCTAGAATGTACTGGAGTGAAAAGTGTACCATTTCAACCAGCCACTGAACCTCAGTTTCCTTAACTAAAAAATAGACGTTTGCTCAGGATCATCTTTAAACGTATCTCCCAGGGTCCTGAATCTCAGATCTATGAGCTGACCCCCAAGGTGGAAGCCATAGTGGACAGAGAAAATTATTATGGAAGAAGAGCCCACTGAGTTTAGAGTCATCTGAGGAATTTGTAGAATTAGGTTGAAAAGGGTAAAATAGAGACTCCGAAATTATAGGATTATATTTTGTCATAAGACAGAGGTCAGAGTATATTTGTTGAATAAATGAATGAATGAGTGAGCGAATGAATTAACTGAGAGGTAGCATGGGATATTAGGATTTGGAGTCAGGCATACCTGGGTTCACGCCCTCACTTGGCCGTATACTTGCTTTGTGCCCTTGGAAAACACACCTCTCTGAACCTGCTTCTTCATCAGTAAATCAAGCATAATAACTAGCTCCTAGGTTTGTTGCTAAGATGAACAAAAACCTACTTGAGCACATGGTAGGTGCTCAGAAACCATTTGTTTTCTTTACCCCCAGGAAATGCATGGTTCCATATACACTGAGTTGTAAAAATATCGCCGTCCAGCTTTCAAATTCATGTATTACCAACTACCACCAACACATTTGGTATGTGTTATTATCATCTTTTAATGGGTAATGAAAAAGAAAGAAGAGAAGAGGAAAAAGAGCCTAAAGCTGCCCTTCCAACTCCCCAAGGGTAATCAGGCCAGGGGAAGGTAGGCATCATTCAGTGTGTTTACAATGTACTCCATCTCAGTACTCAGCCTTTGTTAACTCATCCCCCGCCCCCCACCAGCTTTCTGAAGACCAACATGTAATTAGAGCACTAACGAGGTCATTTAGCAGAAACCATGGGTAGGGAGTAATGAATGTGCTATCAGGCTCGGAGAGCAGCTTGGGCAAAAATCCAAACAGTCCATGTTCAACTCTGATGAGCCGACCGAAACTTGGAAAACAGAGCTTGGAAAAAGGTTAATGATAGGACATCAGAAATGAGAGCCCCTTCTCCAGAGAGACCCAGAGCAATGTTTTGAGCATGATCGTCTGGGAGCAAGCATGAGGAGAAGCTGGGTGTCACCCAGTATCTGGCAAGATGTTTTGAGTGCTTCAGTGCCCTTACTGAGGATCTGAGAGTACAAACCTGGAAGGGACTTCAGAAGTCATATACTTCCATCTCCCCATTTTACGGATGAGTGTAGGATGCTCCTGAGAGCTGAACTGACTTGACCAGTCATTAGAAACAGAGCCTGACTTACGACCAAGGCCACCAGATAAGTGAGTAGTTTGACTCACTAGCACATGCTGTCCCCTTGCCTCCAAGGGTGGCATTTAGGAGAACATTTGGACAGTGTATAATGATACTTTAAGTGGGGCTAGTGTTACTTGGACCACTTCTAGAGTAATTAAGTCCCAGAGGAATAAACTCATCCATCTACCAGTTTGCATTTGGAATTAGCACTCTTAACTGAGTTTCAACTGTATAGAAAAGAAAGTGAAGAAAGAAGCCAAATACCTCCAAATCCCTGGCCCACTGATTCGCAAGCTAGAGGCATGCCCACCCCATCTTCACCTCCTAGGTCACGGAGTCGCTGCCTGCATCTAAGCAAGCACCAAGCACTGCCAGTAAGTAGGTTAAAGAATGGGCCACAGACTACTACTCTTCTCTTTACAGTTTATAGATGTTATTGGAATGAATAAAATAAAAATTACTACAAAAGCATTTTGTCACTGTGCTTCCCCCCCTCAATCAATAGACTCTTAAAAGTACAACAAAATATCCTTAAGTAGAGGAAGAAAGAACTTAGTCACTCTCAATACTTGAAGTGGTAAGTACGGAAGTATTAAGATTCACGGGATGGATTTTGTTTCAGGGAACATTTTCATTTCAATGAGCATTTGTTAAGCACTCACCACATACACGACGCAACCAAGCAGATGGAAGATAAAATCGAACATACAATCTCTGTCTTGAGAAACATACTGCTCCTTTGGACAGGCCTGACATACCTACAAAGACGGGGAAGAACAGGTTTCAGGAAATGTATGACAAATCCTAGGAGTTTCTTGCCTCCTATTAAATTTATTTTTGTCCTTCATTTAAAATGGTAACTGAAGAGGGTGGCTTTGGATTGGCCTTTGGGATCAGGAAGCATTTGTTTGCTCTTTTAATGTGTGTAGTGCTTCTCTGGGGGGCCGTCTTTTTGGAAAAGCCCCTCCATACAACTGGGTTCCCCCAAGAATGACCTCCCAGGAACCATGTTTTCCCCAAGGGCACTATCCCTATTTTCCTGGTCATCCTATATTCCTCACACCCAGAGCCTGCACACATGCCCCCTTTGTTCCCATGGAGCCGATAGGAAGCAGGGAGAAAAATCTGCCTGACAGAGGATGATGAGTGTCAGTAGGATGGTACAGTGCCAAAAATAATGTGAGGGCGATAACCACGCCACGGGGATGGGACACTAGGAGCGCCATTCTCATTCCAGTAACACCGTCTTCCTTGTTTGACTTTGAAAACAATGTCATGATAAAAGAAAGCTCTTCAAAGCCCTCGATTACCAACTAATTCAGGTCCCACTATAAAACAGTGTAGAACAAGGTTTCGTGGCCACAGATGCTGCCCAGCTGTTTAAGGTCTTACCAAGAAATTTTCTCTCCTTTGCCCTTCCAATTGTGGGAGATCCACGTCAGAAGCTGATGATGCTCTGGTGATGTGAGACACAGTCTGCTGGATTGGAATCCAGACTTTGGGGTTAGGTAGACCCTGGTTCAACTTCTAGCTTAGGAACTTCAGAACTGTGTGGCCTTCAACAAGTTGCTTAACCTCTCTGAACTCCAGTCTCCTTACTGAGAGATAGAGAGGCTAACAATACATACCTTAGAGGATGACTGTGAAGATGACATGAGACAAAAGATGTCAAGACACCTAACACATAGCAGGTGCCCGACGAATTTTAGTTATTATGTTTTCAAGGCAAAATTCCACCACTGTCTACTTCAGGAGTGGAAAATAAAAATGAGCCACGTTGTCAGGATGCAACAGCTGGTGCTAGGAACAAATGTAACCACATCATGGGAGAGGGCCACCCATTCTCAGAGTCAAATGCACTTTATAGAGATAGCAATCTGCAGCTTGTCAAATGTTCCCTAACATTTTGCAAAAATCCCCAAATGTCAAATTAGTGAGTAATCTGTACAGTACTGCAGATCTTGTTATCCTCTGACTGATTCATAGCATATTTTGGGTGTCCCAGACACCAGTCCAAGTAAATGTTAGTAAATAAGGAAAATCACATCTCCCCTCGCAAGGCTCTGAAGTTCTTCCCCAGCTTCCACTTTCAAAGAAAGAATATAAACCTCGAGGGCCAGAGAGTAACACTGATTTCTTAGAGTTGATTGAACTGTCACCAGTAAGTATACACCCCACATTTACTATGCACCCAGGCCTGCGGCAGGCTGGAGATGGGGGCAGGAGTGCAGGGTTAGGGGTGCAAATCTTAATCACCGACTCCACACAAACCACTTGGCTTCATATACATTTTCTTAATCTTCTCAAAAGTCCTTTTTATTTATTTAGCAAATACTGAAATTGTACTTGCTATGTGTGTAGTGCTTCCCTGGAGGCTTATTTCTTGGAAGGGCCCTGCCATATAAGTGGATTAGAAATGCTTTACAGTCCTCATAACAAGCCAGTGAGGTAGGCACCATCATTATCCCCATTTTACAGATTAGGAAACGGAGGCTCGGAAAGGTGAACTAACACTGCCCAAGATATCATAGCTACTGGATGGTGATAGAGATGGAGTTTCGAACAAGGTCTATCTGTTTATATAACCCTACCCAAAGGGTTATAAGTTACACAAATTCTAAAAAACAGTCTTGCCTTAAGTAGCTGCTAGTTTTGCAGGCCATGAATAAAAAAAAAAAAAAAGAGAGAGAAATCCCAGGAAGACCATGAGCAATAAGCACCAAAGGGCTCCACTCTCACATTCCCCATTAATGTTACAATGAATTAATAGTCACGGCTCCAACCCATGGCTCTCAACTCCTGAATGAGAGACACGTTCTCAAAACAGGGCTGAGGGCTCCCTGAGAAATGCCTTTCTGTTTTGCTTTTGTTTTTATAGTTTCCCTGACTTAAAGAAAATTGAGAAAAACCCAAGTTGCTGAAGCTGCAAGATGCATATTTCTATGCTTTCTTTAGAATGTGTGCCTAAACGTTGTTTTTTTCACTCTGCTAACTTTTCAAAAACTATTAAGAAGAAGAGTGACTAGATGCTGGGGGCTGGGGTGGGGGGGAAGGGAGAGGGAGGCCGGAGGGACGTGGCGGGCAGATGACAAGCAAAGCAGAGTGATTTCCATGAGAGCCTTCCTCCCCTGCCCCAGGCCCCTCCTGTCGCTCCAGAGCTTGGTGCCCACAGGTGCTCAGTGATAGCGGGACTGAAGTTTTTGAGGACAATGGGATTGTGATCTTTTGCTGTTAGATTCGAAGTCTAATGAAGATTCTTGGAAAAGAACTGGATTTAATAGCTGGAAAATACTAGGGGTGAAATTGATTGAACTGGAAATTCTTACACATCAGGCCCAAATGTTGGAAAATCTTGCTCACTGTATCACCTTCAACAAAGGGCCCCTACTTTCTTATCCCCTCTCTTCGCTCAGTGTTCAGTAACACTGGCTGCAGCCTGGGAGCACTGACCTAAGACAGAAGGATGCAAAGAGCCTGCTTCACTTTACTCCCCAGAACCCCTTCCCCACCTCTGCTTCATGGTGTGAAGGTCAGAGAAATTCCCCTGCACCTCTCTGGACTCCACACTTCTTAGCTCCCCCACATGCAGTTAATTTCCAAGCTCTATCACTTATAACCGCAGCCACTCTCAAACCCAAGTACGTTTCTCCATTCCCACTGCTCCTGCCCTGCTCTGTCCCCATCGTCTCTTCCCTGATTACTGCCACAATCCCAGCTTGTCTTTCCACGTCCCGTCTTGCCCACTTTAATCATCATCCACATAGCAGCTAAAGCAGAAATCTGATTGTGTCATCAGAAACCCATCGCCCTTAGGACTAAGTCCAAGCTCCTCACTTGGTCTACAGGGTTTTTTGTGATCTGGCCCTGATCTTCTCTCCTGTCTGCTTTCTCCCACCCTTGCATCCTATGCCCCATTCCCACTCAGTGTTTGCAGGTCCTTAAACACAGGCCGTACTTCCTCATCAGTCCCAGCCCCTGTGCGTTCTTCAGTTCTTGCTTAGCCGTTGCCCCCTCCTCTAGACCCACACTCCCCCCTCTGCAGCTCTGCAGCCTGACCTCACTTCGGTAGCCAGTGTGGTCAATGTGTGCTGAAACCCTCTTTTAAAAACCATCATATGGATGATCTTTAAAAATATAAATCAGATTACATCATTCCATTCCTAAAAACTCCCCAATTTGCACTTAAAGTTGAAAATTTTACTGCCTATGTTCCAGCCCCAGGGCCTTTGCACATGCTGTGGCCTCTGCCTGGACACTCTTGTATCAACTCTGCATTTTACTCAGGTTTCAGTTCAAAGTCACTTCATCGGAGAACCCTTCCCTGACTGCTTGCCAATGTAACACCCCCCATAAGTTCTATTGCCTTTGTAGAAAGTATTTCTAGCTAAAATTATCTTGTTTCTTTCTTTACCTAATTGTTTATTGTGCTTTCCCAATTCAAATGTAAGCTCCGTAAGAGCAGGACTCTTTCTACCTTGTTCTCAGCTATTTCTCCAGTGCCTAGAATAGTGCTTGACATGAGCAGGTGCTCAACAAATATTTGCTGAATGAGTGAATGAATGAATAAATGAATTAATGAATGAAAAGAAACAAGGAGGAAAGTTGGAAGACTAAAAGGGCAGGTGAGTGACTTTAAATATATTCCCGTTACTGCTTTGTAACATGAGTTTCTTGTTGAAATTATAGGATCCTTTTGACAAGACCACTGAGAGAGAAGGTTACTGTGACTTCCCTGCCAAG
>NC_138177.1:109941847-110128548 GCF_964165515.1 Mesoplodon bidens
TGCCCGCGTCGGCCGCCAGCTTCTTCACGTTGAAGTCCATGATGTTCATCCTGGGAGGCAGCCGGCGGCTGACCTAGTGGGGAGGCTGAAGCGCCGCGGCCGGGCTGGGGCGCCGGGCGAGTGGCGGGGGCAGACGTGGTAGGTGGAGGGAGGCGGCGCCAGTCCCGCCGCCGCAGCTGTCGTTTCCGTGAAGGGGGAGAGAGAGGGTGGGGCGAGGGGAGAGAACTAGCGCCTCGGAGCCGGCCGCGCGCCCAGGCAGCGGCGGCCGAGACACAGGGCCTGTCCCGCCGGGAGTGCTGCCACTAACGTCGGTAGGGGCCGCGGTGGGCCTGCAGAGGACGACCGGGTAACCCGGCCGTGAAAGTCAGGGTCCCCAAGGGAGGAAAAGAGCGCGGGCCGCGGGGCGGAGCCTTTGTAGAGGTTATCGCGGGAACAGCGACCCCTTCAGGATCGCCGCGGGGTGCGCCGGGAGCTTGGCCAGTTCCGCCTAGGGGAGGGTCGTGTTCGTTGTCAGGTGCGCGCCGCTGGGCGGCTGAGGCGCTGCGTGTTTGCAATTAAGCCCCTGAGAGCCAAGAGCAGAGACAACCCAAATCCCCCCTTTTTGTTTTAAGTGAAAATGTGGAAGTTGTAGCATAAAATTACAGTATCTGTGAAATTAGAACCACCAGCTCTCTGTCATCTTGTAGCACCCGCGCCCCGCTGGTCCCTGACGCTGGATGGCACTTGGCGAACGTTTGCAGTATAGGGTCGAATTTAATGTCCCCACCGAGCCTGTTGTTCATTCATTCAGCATTATTGAGTATCTGCCGTGTACCAGGATTGAATCATGTGCTGGAGATACCATGCTGAACAAGACTGTCCCTGCCCTCAGGAAGCTCTCAGTTCGGTTACTTGACAACCTTCAGAGACACCCCCCTCCCGCTGCTCCAGTTCTGTTTCTATTTGCTGCCACAAGGATTTTGTGACTGCCTAACGTGCTGGATTACAAGATCAACACTAGGTTCATACTTGGTGCGAAATACGGTGCCCAGGACACCAAGTGCCGGGTGGAGAACGTATAAGATGGTGAGTGAGATAGAATAACCCTTAACTATTCAGCAAGGCGAATTTTAATAACTAATGAAGATATGATGTGAATTTTAATAACTAATGAGAATATGATGTGAAATCTGTTCAAAACCCGGTAATTCCGAATGGCTTCTAAAGCAGTCTTCAGGATACAGCCTATGCTTGAACTAATTTAAAACAGGTGCAAGAACGGAGGGAGAGACGTTAGTATTTCAAGAATAAAAAAAAGCTCTATGTATTTTTTGTGTCTCTGTGCCTTTGTGTTACCATAGGACTGGAAAAATGCAGGCCCGGCAGGCAATGAAATGAGCTCACATTCCTGCTTCAGTGTTGTACTGAAACGGCGGTCACAGCAGTAGGAGCTATGTTAAAGGCACAAAGATTAGTTCCTAATGGTATTATAAGGAACAGCAGATAACATAAATATTTGTGTTCTTTGTGGTGGTAACAGAAGCAACCATTTCTTTCTAAGGTAACTACGAAAGGAAGAGTCGAGTCCATCTATCTTTCTTCTTATTTTTCCAGAAATAGGAAAAGGAAATATGTAATCAGGAATTTGTTCTTTACTGTCCATTTTAGATTTTTATGTGGAAAACATTTTATCTCCAGATGTCTGTCTTCACAAGTATATTTGTCATAATCTATGTCTGTTTCTACAAAAGGAACACAACACCGCCTTCACCATTAGAGGAAAAAACTCTGGATCCTCTTCCTCAAACTTGTAGATCTCCTGATTTGAAAAAAAATCTTCACTTGTTCCTGTTGAGCCCTCTATAGCTATAATACTGATTCTTTTGTTTCACTGACGAATTCATAAGACTAGTGTGTTGTCTCTATTTCCTTACCATCCTTACCATCTTAGAATTTCCTGCCTAGTTCCATGCAGTTGATTTCCACTTCTGTAACTATACCTAAACAGCATTCCTGAGGTTGCCAGTTATCTTCGTGATAAATCAAACGGCCTTTTCTCAGACTTCCACAGTGACTCTACCCAGCTCCTTCCCACAACACACCTCTTTCCAGGGCCTTATTGTTTCCTGGTTTCCCTGCTACCTCCTGGACTTTCTCATTCTATTTTGCTGGTACTTCTGATGACTTTACTGTAAGTATTCCTTAAAGCTCAATGTTTAGTACTTATTTATTGTTGTTGTTTTCTTTGATTAGTTTCTTAATTGAAACTTCAGTTATACTACTTCATTCTTTCATTCATTCATTTAGTAAATATTTTGTGAACATCTGTGTGCCACATGGCATTGTTCTTATAACTGGGAATATAGCAGGCAACAAGACAGACAGCTCTTGCTCTCATGGGAGTTTATAACTAATCCCGTAAAACAGAAATTGAATAAGTAGTCATAAGTATGATAAAATGCCTAGGGGAGTCCAGAGTGCTCTTAAATGTTCACCTCCAGCCTGTACCTAGTAACCTGAATTTTAATTTGGAGGCTTGGTCTTTCTGTAAGTGTTCCAGATCACCTTTTAATGCTTTCTTTTTCTGTCCACCATACTAACTTCTTATTCCAATAGTTCAAGGTATTAGGAAAGCAGTCTTTTAAAGTTCATATAAAGTGCTGAATATCTGAAATTATTATTTAAACAAATTATTATTTGTTTAAAAATAAACAAAATTTTTATAAAAATGGCATTTTAGGTAGTATATATTTTAATGGTTTTTTTTTGTAGTGGCTGACAAAGTGTTCATTACCTTATGTTTAGACCAATGACATCGAAAGTGGAGGTATGTATACTTCATGGGTGTGCAAGATGATACACTGGGGCACATAAAGATATATTAGATGTTTGGCTTGCATTTACTTTTATCTAATAAATAGAAAAATTTGTTTCATTAATTTTTTTAAAATACGGATTGACACTGGTGTCCTCACCTTGTGTTTATCAGATAGACACACATCACAAACAAACAGTAAATGAAGTATCCTAAGGGAAGAGTTGGAATTCCACAACTTGGAAGAGTTGAAATTAATACTTTACTTTGATTATGTGCTTCAGCATATGGTTACATAATACATTGTGACTGGTTCCATGTCTTTGTAGATTATATTATCTATCTAGTTTTAACTGAATAAAACTTCACAGTAATGGACAGGTAGCCTAAAGAGTTTTCCCCAAATAAATCATCATTAAAAATGTTGATACAAGCATAAGCAAACAAGAAATACCAGAATCAATACTTCTACTTGCTGCATTTATCAGGAAGATTGTTGAAATATGGATTAAAAGATGATAATACTTGGTTCCAGCTTTCAGGGAACTCAGAATCTAGTAGGGGAAACAAACTTGTAAAGCAGTGTGTGAACGGTACCTGTAAAAGCTTGTTTAAGATTGGGCAAGGGT
The DNA here is from genome assembly GCF_964165515.1 of Mesoplodon bidens. NCBI lineage: Eukaryota > Metazoa > Chordata > Mammalia > Artiodactyla > Ziphiidae > Mesoplodon > Mesoplodon bidens. Next base: position 109,945,271 of record NC_138177.1, read on the forward strand.
GAGAAAGTGTAGAGGAGGTGGGTATTAAGTTATTAGAATAGGGGAGGTGATAATTAGGACTGCTTGAGCTGGCTTTTTTTTTTTTAACATCTTTATTGGAGTATAATTGCTTTACAATGGTATGTTAGTTTCTGCTTTATAACAAAGTGAATCAATTATACATATACGCATGTCCCCATATCTCTTGTCTCTTGCGTCTCCCTCCCTCCCACTCTCCCTAACCCACCCCTCTAGGTGGTCACAAAGCACCGATCTGATCTCCCTATCTTGAGCTGGCTTTTGATGGAGTTCATCTGGCAGATTGACACATGAGGATGGGGAGAGATGATCACACTTTCAACTTAGAAATATCAGGTTTTGGGCAGTGTGGATAATGGGTTGGAGAGGGGCAAAGACAGGTAGCAAGAGTGATTAGGTATCTATTGCCATATTCACCCTGTACTCTGCTATCTTGAAATCTTGGATTTGGAAACTTCGTTTTGACCAAAATTCCCCCTCCTTTGATCTCTGACTTCTTTACTCATTTGAGTGTGTTCTCATCATCATCAAGGCCTGCAATCCCATGCCTTGTTTTTATTTGTCCTATTTTTAACTTTCACCAGCACTCTCAGTTCCCTTTATCCTTCTGACCTATCAATCTACCTTCCTGGTTGAATGTTTTCTCTGTGCGTGCTCTCAAACTGCCAAGCATCATTAGGGAGAATTGTACAACCTTGTAGATGGATGCTCATACCAATGCATGGTTGCTAACTTCCACTGAACCTCTATAACTACCTAAAATGCTTCTGCTTCTTCCTAATTAACTCTTTTTCACACACTCTGCAGAGCCTACTGCAAAATTTTGCCACTCTCCTAAGATGCCTGCCTTATTCTCATATACTCTTATTTTTAGCCTTCAATACTTTTTCTCTGCAGAGAAACTATGAATCATCAAGCTATATGGAGGGAGCTCCTTCAATAAAATTCTCTTATTTCTACCTCTTATCCTTCTCCACACTCCTCCCCCAAATACTGCCAAATATTTCAAAGGAAGTGTCCTAGGTGTTCTCTTCTGATTTGAGCTACTGCTTTCTTAATCTTGGCTGCATATTGGCATCACCTGGAGAGTTTAAACATTCACTGATGCCTAGATCACAACCCCAGAGCGTGGACTGGGCATTGCGGTGATCAGAAGTTCCCACAGGTGATTCTAATGTGTGGCCAAGGTTGAGAATGTACGTATCATCCTCTGAAAACTTGGTCTGCCAGTCTCTACCCTCTGCCTACAGATACATTACGTTTCTCATCTTCTGGGCGGCAACCATTTCTTGTTCATTTTTATATTTTTATGGTCTACGTTCCTGGCAACATAGTGGATTCTCAAATACTCTTGTTAAATGAATAAAGTAATCAAATAAAGCTGCATACAGTTCTTTTGTGACTCCTCCTCCCCAACCTAAATTTCCAGCTACAGATTCAGTATTTCCAGTGCTGAGCTTGTTGTAGTTTACTCTTTCTGAAAGTTACTTTTCTTTTTGGGTTTCCTATAACTTTAAGTTGAATTATATGCACCAAGTCACCTAAGCTAGAAATCTGATCCCCTTTGATTATTTCCTCTTATTTCCCATGTCTGATTGATCGAGTCCTGCCAGTTTTTTTCCTCTGAACTGTTTCTTGTCTTTATCCTCTTTTTAAAAAAATTGAGGTATAATTGACATTTAACATATTAATTTTAAGTGTACAATGTAAAGATTTGCTATTTGTATACATTGTGAAATGATCACCACGATTATTCTAGTTAACATTAGTCACCTTACATAGTTAAAAAATTTTTTTTCTTGTGATGAGAACTTCTAAGATCTACTCTCTTAGCAACTTTCAAATATTGAATACAGCATTAGTAACTATAGTCACCAGACTGTATATTACATCCCCAGGACACATTTATTTTATCACTGAAGGTTTATATATTTTGACTCCCGTCACCTATTTCTTCTTGTCCCCTTCCCCCTCTGGCAACCACCTATCAGTTCTTTGTATCTATGTGCTAGTTTCTTTTTTTTAATTTCTGTTTAGATTCCACATATAAGTGAGATCATATACTATTTGTATTTGTCTGACTTACTTCACTTAGCATAATACCCTCAAGATCCACCCATGTTGTTGCAAATGGCAAGATTTCATTCTTTTTATGGCTACATAATAGTCCATTGTGTATATATACCACATTTTCTTTATCCTTTCGTCCGTTGATGGACACTTAGGTTGTTTCTATATCTTGGCTATGGTAAATAATGCTGTAATGAACATGGGGGTGCAGATATCTTTTTGAGTTAGTGTTTTTGTTTTCTTCGGATAAATACTGAGAGGTGGAATTGCTAGGTCATATGGTAATTCTATTTTTAATTTTTTGAGGAATCTCCTTACTGCTTTCCATAGTGACTGCACCAATTTACATTCCCACAAACAGTGCATGTCCCTTTTTTCCACATCCTCACCAATACCTGTTATTTGTTGTCTTTTTGATAATAGCCATTCTGACATGTGTGAGGTAATATTTCACTGTGATTTTGATTTGAATTTCCCTGATGATTAGTGATGTTGAGCATCTTTTCATGTACCTGATGGCCATCTGTATGTCTTCTTTGGAAAAATGTCTATTCAGATCTTCAGCCCATTTAAAAAATTGGATTTTCTTTTTTTTTTTGCTATTGAGTAGTATGAATTCTTTATATATTTTAGATATTAATCCCTCATCAGATATATTACTTGAAAATATTTTCTCCCACTCAGTAGGTTGCCTTTTCATGTTGTTGGTGTGGTGGTTTCCTTTGCTGTGCAAAAGATTTTTAGTTTTATGTAGTTCTGCTTGTTTATTTTTGCTTCTGTCGCTTTTGCTTTGGTGTCAGATTAACAAAAAATCTCTGGGTCTATGCCCAGTAGTGGGATTGCTGGGTCGTATGGTAGTTCTATGTTAGCTGTGGGCTTCTCATATATGGCCTTTGTTGTGTTGAGGTTTTTTTATTTTTTATTTTTATTTTTTTTGCGGTATGCGGGCCTCTCACTGTTGTGGCCTCTCCCGTTGCGGAGCACAGGCTCCGGATGCGCAGGCCCAGAGGCCATGGCTCACGGGCCCAGCCGCTCCGCGGCATATGGGATCCTCCCAGACCGGGGCACGAACCCGTATCCCCTGCATCGGCAGGCGGACTCTCAACCACTGCGCCACCAGGGAGTCCCAAGGTTTTTTTAAATCAGAAATGGGTGTTGGATATTGTCAAATGCTTTCTCTGCATCTATTGAGATGATCATATGATTTTTATCCTTCATTTTGTTAATGTGGTATATCACGTTGATTGATTTGTGGATATTGAACCATCCTTGCATCCCTGAATAAATCCCACTTGATCATGGTATATGATCTTTTTAATATATTGTTGAACTCAGTTTGCTAAGATTATATTGAGGATTTTTGCATCTATGTTCACTAGGTATATTGGCTTCTAATTTTCTTTTCTTGTGGTATCCTTGTTGTGAGGTTTTTGATTACTGATTCAATCTCCTTCTAGTAATTAGTCAGTTCAGATTTTCTGTTTCTTCCTGATTCAGTATTGGTAGGTTGCATGTTTCTAGGAATGTGTCCATTTCTTCTAGGTTGTCAAATTTGTTGGCTTATAATTGTTCATAGTGCTCTTTTATGATCCTGTGTATTTCTGTGATATCAGTTGTAATAGCTCTTCTTTCATTTCTGATTTTTTTATTGAGTCCTCTCTTTTGCTTGGTGAGTCTAGCTAAAGGTTTGTGAATTTTATCTTTTCAAAGAACCAACTCTTAGGTTCATTGATCTTTTCTATTGTCTTTTTAGTCTCTATTTTATTTATTTCTGCTCTAATGTTTGTTATTTCTTTCTTTTTACTAACTTTGTGCTTCATTTGTTCTTCTTTTTCTGGTTCCTTTAAGTGTAAAGATGGAGTGTTTATTTGAGATTTTTCTTGTTCTTGAGATAGGCCTGTATCACTATGAACTTACTTCTTAGAACTGCTTTTGCTGCATCCCATAGATTTTGGAATGCTATATTTCTATTTTCATTTGTCTCAAGGTATTTTTAATTTTCCCTTTGATTTCTTTGTTGACCCATTTGTTGTTCAGTAGCATGTTGTTTAATCTCCACATATTTATGATTTTCTAGTTTTCTTCTTGCAATTAATTTCTAGTATATTATTGTGGTTGGAAAAGATGCTTGGTATGATTTTAATCTTAAGTTTAAGATTTGTTTTGTGATCTATCATGGAGAATCTTCCATGTGCACTTGAGAAGAATGTGTATTGTTTCAGGGTGGAACGTTCTGTATGTCTGTTATGTTCATCTAGTCTAACATGTTATTTAAGGCTGATGTTATTTAATTTTCAGTCTGGATGATCTATCCATTCATGTAAATGGGGTATTAAAGTCCCCTACCATTGTACTGCAGTCTATTTCTTTCTTTAGGTCTATTAATATTTGTTTTATATATTTAGGTGCTCCTATCTTGGGTGCATAAATGTTTACAAATGTTATATCTTCTTTTTGAATTGACTTCTTTATCATTATGTAATGCTCTTCTTTGTCTCTTATTATAGTCTTTGTTTTAAAGTCTATTTTGTCTGATATAAGTATGCTAATCTTTCTTTGGTTTTAATTTTCATAGAATATCTTTTTTCATCTTTTCACTTTCAGGCTGTGTGTCCTGACATCTGAAGTGAGTCTCTTGTAGGCAGCATGTATGGGTCTTGTTTTTTTTTTTTAACCCATTTATCCACTTTATGTCTTTTGATTGGAGAATTAAGTAATTTACATTTAAATAAATTATTGAAAGGTATGTACTTATTGCCATTTTGTTAATTGTTTTCTGGTTGTTTTGTACTTCCTCTCTGTTCCTTTCTTCTTCTTTTGCTCTCTTCTTTTGTGGTTTGATGAGTTTTTAGTGGTATACTTATATTTCTTTCTCTATCTCTTTTGTGTATCTACTATATGATTTTGCTTTGTGGTTATTGTGAGGCTTACATATAACAACTTATACCTATAACAGTCTTTCTTAAGTCAGTAACTTAAATTTGATTGCATCTAAAGTTCTCCATTTTTACTCTACTGTTTCCCCATTTTGTTTTTTTTAATTTTAAACATTTTATTATGAAAATTTCAATCATAGACATACTTAGTGAGAACAGTATAGTAAATTCCCATATTCCATCACCCAGTGTCAATAATTATCATTTTAACAATCTTTCAACTTTTTTCAAAAATAAGAACTACTTGAGTCATATCTTACAGATATCCTATTCAGTTTCTTGCCTAGTCATTTCTATGCCTTATGGACTTTAAGACACCTCGTGTTAATTTCAATAGATTTTCTTATCTCTTACTTCCCTGAGAAGATAGGCTATTCAGTTTGAGATCTGCCATTTTCCCTTCTCTACACTTCAAAATATCTCAGAATTCTGTTCTTTTATTCTCTATCATTTTTTAAATTTTATTTATTTCTTTATGCAGCAGGTTCTTATTAGTCATCAATTTTACACACATCAGTGTATACATGTCAATCCCAATCGCCCAATTCATCACAACACCCTCCTCACCCCCCCTCCGCCTTCCCCCCTTGGTGTCCTTATGTTTGTTCTCTACATCTGTGTCTCAATTTCTGCCCTGCAGACCGGTTCATCTGTACCATTTTTCTAGGTTCCACATACATGTGTTAAGATACGATATTTGTTTTTCTCTTTCTGACTTACTTCACTCTGTATGACAGTCGCTAGATCCATCCACATCTCTGCAGATGACCCAATTTCGTTCCTTCTTATGGCTGAGTAATATTCCATTGTATATAGGTACCACATCTTCTTTATCCATTCGTCTGTCGATGGGCATTCAGGTTGATTCCATGACTTGGCTATTGTAAATAGTGCTGCAATGAACACTGGGGTGCATGTGTCTTTTTGAACTATGGTTTTCTCAGGGTATATGCCCAGTAGTGGGATTGCTGGATCATATGGTAATTCTATTTTTAGTTTTTTAAGGAACCTCCATACTGTGCTCCATAGTGGCTGTATCAATTTACATTCCCACCAACACTGCAAGAGGGTTCCCTTTTCTCCACACCCTCTCCAGCATTTGTTGTTTGTAGATATTCTCATGATGGCCATTCTGACCGGTGTGAAGTGTTACCTCATTGTAGTTTTGATTTGCATTTCTCTAATAATTAGTGATATTGAGCAGCTTTTCATGTGCTTCTTGGCCATCTGTATGTCTTCTTTGGAGAAATGTCTATTTAGGTCTTCTGCCCATTTTTGGATTGGGTTGTTTTTTTTTTTTAATATTGAGCTGCATGAGCTGTTTATATATTTTGGAGATTAATCCTTTGTCCGTGGATTTGTTTGCAAATACTTTCTCCCATTCTGAGGGTAGTCTTTTCGTCTTGTTTATAGTTTCCTTTGCTGTGCAAAAGCTTTGAAGTTTCATTAGGTCCCATTTGTTTATTTTTGTTTTTATTTCCATTACTCTAGGAGGTAGGTCAAAAAAGATCTTGCTGTGATTTATGTCAAAGAGTGTTCTTTCTATGTTTTCCTCTAAGAGTTTTATAGTGTCTGGTCTTACATTCAGGTCTCTAATCCATTTTGAGTTTATTTTTGTGTATGGTGTTAGGGAGTGTTCTAATTTCATTCTTTTACATGTAGCTGTCCAGTTTTCCCAGCACCACTTATTGAAGAGACTGTCTTTTCTCCATTGTATATCCGTGCATCCTTTGTCATAGATTAGGTGACTGTAGGTGTGTGGGTTTATCTCTGGGCTTTCTATCGTGTTCCATTGATGTATAGTTCTGTTTTTGTGCCAGTACCATATTGTCTTAATTACTGTAGCTTTGTAGTATAGTCTGAAGTCAGGGAGTTTGAGTCCTCCAGCTCTGCTTTTTTCCCTCAAGACTGCTTTGGCTATATGGGGTCTTTTTTGTCTCCATACAAATTTTAAGATTTGTTGTTCTACTTCTGTAAAAAATTCCAATGGTAATTGGATAGGGATTGCATTGAATCTGTAGATTGCATTGGGTAGTATAGTCATTTTCACAGTATTGATTCTTCCAATCCAAGAACATGGTATGTCTCTCCATCTGTTGGTATCATCCTTCATTTCTTTCATCAGTGTCTTATAGTTTTCTGCATACAGGTCTATTGTCTCCCTAGGTACGTTTATTCCTAGGTATTTTATTCTTTTTGTTGCAACTGTAAATGGGAGTGTTTCCTTAATTTCTCTTTCAGATTTTTCATCATTAGTGTATAGGAATGCAAGACATTTCTGTGCATTAATTTTATATCCTGCAACTTTACCAAATTCGTTGATTAGCTCTAGTAGGTTTCTGGTGGTATCTTTAGGATTCTCTATGTATAGTATCATGTCATCTGCAAACAGTGAAAGTTTTACTTCTTCTTTTCCAATTTGTATTCCTTTTATTTATTTTTATTCTCTGATTGCCATGTCTAGGACTTTCAAAACTATGTTGAATAATAGTGGTGAGAGTGGACATCCTTGTCTTGTTCCTGATCTTAGAGGAAATGCTTTCAGTTTTTCACCATTGAGAATGATGTTTGCTGTGGGTTTGTCGTATATGACCTTCATTATGTTGAGGTAGGTTCCCTCTATGCCCACTTTCTGGAGAGTTTTTATCATAAATAGATGTTGAATTTTGTCAAAAGCTTTTTCTGCATCTATTGAGATGATCATATGGTTTTTATTCTTCAATTTGTTAATATGGTGTATCACATTGATTGATTTGCACATATTGAAGAATCCTTGCATCGCTGGGATAAATCCCACTTGATCATGGTGTATGATCCTTTTAATGTATTGTTGGATTCTGTTTGCTAGTATTTTGTTGAGGATTTTTGCATCTATATTCATCAGCGATATTGCTCTGTAATTTTCTAATTTTGTAGTATCTTTGTGTGGTTTTGGTATCAGGGTGATGGTGGCCTCATAGAATGAGTTTGAGAGTGTTCCTTCCTCTGCAATTTTTGGGAAGACTTTGAGAAAATGGGTTTTAGCTCTTCTCTAAATATTTGATAGAATTCACTTGTGAAGCCATCTGGTCCTGGACTTTTGTTTGTTGGAAGATTTTTAATCATAGTTTCAATTTCATTACTTGTGTTTGGTCTGTTCATATTTTCTGTTTCTTCCCGGTTCAGTCTTGGAAGGTTATACCTTTCTAAGAATTTGTCCATTTCTTCCAGGTTGTCCGTTTAATTGGCATAGAGTTGCTGGTAGTAGTCTCTTAGGATGCTTTGTATTTCTGTGGTGTCTGTTGTAACTTCTTTTTCTTTTCTAATTTTATTGATTTGAGTCCTCTCCCTCTTTTTCTTGATGAGTCTGGCTAATGGTTTATCAATTTTGTTTATCTTCTCAAAGAGCCAGCTTTTAGCTTTATTAATCTTTAGTATTGTTTTATTTGTTTCTATTTCATTTATTTCTGCTCTGATCTTTATGATTTCTTTCCTTCTACTAACTTTGGGTTTTGTTTGTGCTTCTTCCTCTAGTTCCTTTAGGTGTAACGTTAGATTTTTTATTTGAGATTTCTCTTCTTTCTTGAGGTAGGCTGCTATAGCTATAAACTTCCCTCTTAGAAGTGCTTTTGCTGCATCCCATAGGTTTTTGATCACCGTGTTTTTATTGTCATTTGTCTCTAGGTATTTTTTGATTTCCTCATTGAATTCTTCAGTAATCTCTTGGTTATTTAGTAACATATTGTTTAGCCTCCATGTGTTTGTGTATTTTACGTTTTTTTCCCCATAATTCATTTCTAATCTCATAGCGTTGTGGTCAGAAAAGATGCTTGATATGATTTCAATTTTCTTAAATTTACTGAGGCTTGATTTATGACCCACGTTGTGATCTATCCTGGAGGATGTTCCATGCACACTTGAGAAGAAAGTATAAACTGCTGTTTTTGGATGGGATGTCCTATAAATATCAATTAAATGTATCTGGTCTATTGTATCATTTAAAGCTTCTGTTTCCTTGTTTATTTTCACTTTGGATGATCTGTCCATTGGTGTAAGTGAGGTGTTAAAGTCCCCCACTATTATTGTGTTACTGTCGATTTCCTCTTTTAGAGCTGTTAGCAGTTGCCTTATGTATTGAGGTGCTCCTATGTTATATCTTCTTCTTGAATTGATCCCTTGATCATTATGTCATCTCCTTTCTTGTCTCTTGTAACATTCTTTATTTTAAAGTCTATTTTATCTGATATAACTATTGCTACTCCAGCTTCCTTTTGATTTCCATTTGCATGGAGTATCTTTTTCCATCCCCTCACTTTCAGTCTGTATGTGTCCCTAGGTCTGAAGTGGGTCTCTTGTAGACAGCATATATATGAGTCTTGTTTTTGTATGCATTCAGCAAGCCTGTGTCTTTTGGTTGGAGCATTTAATCCATTCACATTTAAGGTAATTATTGATATATATGTTCCTATGAACATTTTCTTAATTGTTTTGCATTTGTTTTTGTAGGTCCTTTTCTTCTCTGTGTTTCCCATTTAGAGAAGTTCCTTTGCATTTGTTGTAGAGCTGGTTTGGTGGTGCTGAATTTTCTTAGCTTTTGCTTGTCTGTAACGCTTTTTATTTCTCCATCAAATCTGAATGAGATCCTTGCCAGGTAGATTAATCTTGGTTGTAGGATCTTCCTTTTCATCACTTTAAGTATATCATGCCACTCCCTTCTGGCTTGTAAGTTTCTGCTGAGAAATCAGCTGTTAACCTTATGGGAGTTCCCTTGTATGTTATTTGTCATTTTTCCCTTGGTGCTTTCAATAATTTTTCTTTGTCTTTAATTTTTGCCAATTTGATTACTATGTGTCTCGGCGTGTTTCTCCTTGGGTTTAACCTGCCTGGGACTCTCTGCGCTTCCTGGAGTTGGGTGGCTATTTCCTTTCCCATGTTAAGGAATTTTTCTAGTATAATCTGTGGAAATATTTTCTTGGGTCCTTTCTCTGTCTCTTCTCCTTCTGGGACCCCTATAATGCGAATGTTGTTGTGTTTCATGTTGTCCCAGAGGTCTCTTAGTCTGTCTTCATTTCTTTTAGTTCTTTTTTCTTTGTTCTGTTCCACAGCAGTGAATTCCACCATTCTGTCTTCCAGGTCACTTATCCGTTCTTTTGCCTCAGTTATTCTGCTATTGATTCCTTCTAGTTTAGTTTTCATTTCAGTTATTGTATTGTTCATCTCTGTTTGTTTGTTCTTTAATTCTTCTAGGTCTTTGTTAAACATTTTTTGCATCTTCTCGATCTTTGCCTCCATTCTTTTTCCAAGGTCCTGGATCATCTTCACTGTCATTATTCTGAATTCTTTTTCTGGAAGCTTGCCTATCTCCACTTCATTTAGTTGTTTTTCTGGGGTTTTATCTTGTTCCTTCATCTGATACATAGCCCTCTGCCTTTTCATCTTGTCTGACTTTCTGTGTATGTGGTTTTTGTTCCACAGGCTGCAGGATTGTAGTTCTTCTTGCTTCTGCTGTCTGCCCTCTGGTGGATCTCAGAGGCTTGTGCAAGATTCATGATGGGAGGGGCTGGTGGTGGGTAGAGCTGGCTGTTTCTCTAGTGGGCAGAGCTTAGTAAAACTTTAATCCACTTGACTGCTGATGGGTGGGGCTGGGTTCCCTCCCTGTTGGTTGTTTGGCCTGAGGCAACCCAACACTGCAGCCTACCGAGACTCTTTGGTGGGGCTAATCATGGACTCTGGGAGGCCTCATGCCAAGGAGTACTTCCTAGAACTTCTGCTGCCAGTGTCCTTGTCCTCACGGTGAGACTCAGCCACCCCCCACCTCTGCAGGAGACCCTGCAACACTAGCAGGTAGGTCTGGTTCAGTCTCCTGTGGGGTCACTGCTCCTTCCCCTGGGTCCTGAAGTGCACACTACTTTGTGTGTGCCCTCCAAGAGTGGAGTCTCTGTTTCCCGGAGTTCTGTCAGAGTCCTGCAATCAAATCCCCCTAGCCTTCGAAGTCTGATTCTCTAAGAATTCCTCCTCCCGCTGTCAGACCCGAGGTTCGGAAGCCTGACGTGGGGCTCAGAACCTTCACTCCACTGGGTAGACTTCTGTGGTATAAGTGTTCTCCAGTTTGTGAGTCTCACACCCAGCAGTTATGGGATTTGACTTTACTGTGATTGCACCCCTCCTCCCATCTCATTGTGGCTTCTCCTTTGTCTTTGGCTGTGGGGTATCTTTTTTGGTGAGTTCCAGTGTCTTCCTTTCGATGAATGGTCAGCAGTTAGTTGTGATTCTGGTGTTCTCGCAAGAGTGAGTGAGAGCACGTCCTTCCCCATTTTATGTTTTGGATGTCAAATTTCCATCTTTTTATTTTGTGTCTCCCTTAACTAATTATTTTAGTTATAGTTATTTTTCGTTTACTACTTTTGTCTTTTAATCTTCATACTAGCTTTATAAATCATTAAGCCACTACTGTACTGTGTATTTACCTTTCTATTGAGATTTATTGTTTCATGTTTTCATGTTACTAATTAGTACCCTTTCCCTTCATCTTAAAAAGATCCCTTTAACATTTCATCTGAATTGGATATAGTGATGATAGACTTTTTTAGCTTTCCCTTGTCTGAAAAACTCTTTCTCTCTCCTTATCAATTATCATTCTGAATGATAATTTTGCTGGGTAGAGTATTCTTTGCTTTTTTTGTTTTTTTTTTTTAACGGTACGTGGGCCTCTCACTGTTGTGGCCTCTCCTGTTGCGGAGCACAGGCTCCGGATGCACAGGCTCAGTGGCCATGGCTCACGGACCCAGCCGCTCCGCGGCATCTGGGATCTTCCCAGACTGGATCTTGAACCCGTGTCCCCTGCATCGGCAGGCGGACTCTCAACCACTGCACCACCAGGGAAGCCCTGGGTAGAGTATTCTTGGTTGTTAGTTTTTTTCTTTCAGCACTTTGAATGTATTATGCCACCCCATTTGGCCTGCAAAGTTTATACTGAAAAGTTTAACACTGCTCACAGTCTTATGGGGGTTACCTTGTGGGTAACAAGTTATTTTCGTACTGCTGTTTTTAAGATTCTCTCCTTGTCTTTAACTTTTAACATTTTAATTATAATGCCCCTTTGTGTGGGTCTCTTTGGGTTCATCTTGTTTGGAACTCTCTGGGTTTCCTAGTCTGGATATCTGGTTCTTTCCCCAGCTTAGGGAAGTTTTCAGTTATTATTTTTTCCAACAATTTTTCTGCCCTTTTCTCTCTTCTTCTTCTTTTGGGACCTCTGTATGAGTGTTTATCTGCTTGATGTTGTCCCATAAGTTTCTTATGCTATCTTCACCTTTATTCATTCTTTTTTTCTTTCTTTTTATATTTTAACATTTTTATTGGAGTATAATTGCTTTACAATGTTGTGTTAGTTTCTGCTGTATAACAAAGTAAATCAGTTATATGTATACATATATCCCCATATCCCCTCCCTCTCACCCTCCCTATCCCTCCCCTCTAGGTGGTCACAAAGCACCAAGCTGATCTTCCTGTGCTATGCAGCTGCTTCCTACTCGCTATCTATTTTACATTTTGTAGTGTATATACATCAATGCCACTCTCTCACTTCATCCCAGCTTACCCTTCCCCCTCCCTATTCTCCCTACTCCCCCTCCATTCTCTATGTCTTCATCTTTATTCCTGTCCTACCCCTAAGTTCATCAGAACCATTTTTTTTTAGATTCCATACATATATGTGTCAGCATATGGTATTTGTTTTTGTCTTTCTGATTTACTTCACTGTGTATGACAGACTGTAGGTCCATCCACTTCACTACAAATAACTCAATTTCATTTCTTTTTATCACCAAGTAATATTCCATTGTATATATGTGCCACATGTTTATCCATTCATCTGTTGACAGACACTTAGGTTGCTTCCATGACCTGGCTATTGTAAATAGAGCTGCAGTGAACATTGTGGTATATGACTCTTTTTGAACTATGGTTTTCTCAGGGTATATGCCCAGTAGTGGGATTACTGGGTTGTATGGTAGTTATATTTTTAGTTTTTTAAGGAACCTCCATACTGTTCTCCATAGTGGCAGTATCAATTTACATTCCCACCAACAGTGCAAGAGGGTTCCCTTTTCTCCACACCCGCTCCAGCATTTACTGTTTGTAGATTTTTTAATGATGGCCATTCTGACCAGTGTGAGGTGATACCTCATTGTAGTTTTGATTTTCATTTCTTTAATGATTAGTGATGTTGAGCATCCTTTCACGTGTTTGTTGGCAATCTGTATATCTTCTTTGGAGAAATGTCTGTTTAGGCCTTCTGCCCATTTTTGGGTTGCATAGTTTGCTTTTTTGATACTGTGCTTTATAAGCTGCTTTTATATTTTGGAGATTAATCCTTTGTCAGTTGCTTCGTTTGCAAATATTTTCGCCCATTCTGTGGGTTGTCTTTTTGTCTTTTTTGTTTTCCTTTGCTGTGCAAAAGCTTTTAAGTTTCATTAGGTCCCATTTGTTTATTTTTGTTTTTATTTCCATTACTCTAGGAGGTCAATGAAAAAAGATCTTGCTGTGATTTATGTTGAAGAGTGTTCTGCCTATGTTTTCCTCTAAGAGTTTCATAGTGTCTAACCTTACATTTAGGTCTCTAATCCATTTTGAGTTTATTTTTGTGTATGGTGTTAGGGAGTGTTCTAATTTCATTCTTTTACATGTAGCTGTCCAGTTTTCCCAGCACCACTTATTGAAGAGACTGTCTTTTCTCCATTGTACATTCTTGCCTCCTTTATCAAAAATAAGGTGACCATATGTGCGTTGGTTTATCTCTGGACTTTCTATCCTGTTCCATTGATGTATTTCTGTTTTTGTGCCAGTACCATACTGTCTTGATTACTGTAGCTTTGTAGTATAGTCTGAACTCTGGGAGCCTGCTTCCTCGAGCTCCATTTTTCTTTCTCAAGATTGCTTTGGCTATTCAGGGTATTTTGTGTTTCCATATACATTGTGAAATTTTTTGTTCTAGTTCTGTGAAAAATGCTAGGGTAATTTGATAGCGATTGCTTTGAACTGTAGATTGCTTTGGGTAGTATAGTCATTTTCACAATGTTGGTTCTTCAAATCCAGGAGCATGGTATATCTCTCCATCTGTTTGTCTCGTCTTTAATTTCTTTCATCAGTGTCTTATAGTTTTCTGCATACAGGTCTTTTGTCTCCTTAGTTAGGTTTACTCCTAGGTTTTTCTTTTTCTTTTTTTTTTTTTTTTTTTTTTTTTGTGGTATGCAGGCCTGTTACTCTTGTGGCCTCTCCCGTTGTGGGGCACAGGCTCTGGATGCGCAGGCTCAGTGGCCATGGCTCATGGGCCCAGGTGCTCCACGGCATGTGGGTTCCTCCCAGACCGGGGCACGAACCTGTGTCCCCTGCATCAGCAGGTGGACTCTCAACCACTGCGCCACCAGGGAAGCCCTCTCCTAGGTATTTTATTCTTCCTGTTGCAATGGTAAATGGGAGTGTTTCCTTAATTTCTCTTACTGATTTTTCATTGTTAGTGTCTAGGAATGCAAGAGATTTCTGTGCATTACTTTTGTATCCTGCTACTTTACCAAATTCATTGATTAGCTCTAGTAGTTTTCTGGTAGCATCTTTTGGATTCTCTATGTATAGTATCATGTCATCTGCAAACAGTGACACTTTTACTTCTTCTTTTCAGATGTGGATGCCTTTTATTTCTTTTTCTTCTCTGATTGCTGTGGCTAAAACTTCCAAAACTATGTTGAATAATAGTCGTGAGAGTGGCCAACCTTGTCTTTTTCCTTATCTTAGAGGAAATGGTTTCAGTTTTTCACCACTGAGAACAGTGTTGGCTGTGGTTTGTCATATATGGCCTTTATTATGTCTCCACTTTCTGGAGAGTTTTTATCATAAATCGTTGTTGAATTTTGTCACAAGCTTTTTCTGCATCTATTGATATGATCATATGGTTTTTATTCTTCAGTTTGTTAATATGGTGTATCACATTGATTGATTTTCGTATATTGAAGAATCCCTTGCATTCCTGGGATAAACACCACTTGATCATGGTGTATGATCCTTTTAATGTGCTGCTGGATTCTGTTTGCTAGTATTCTGTTGAGGATTTTTGTATCTATGTTCATCAGTGATATTGGCCTGTAGTTTTCTGTTTTTGTGACATCTTTGTCTGGCTTTGGTATCATGGTGCTGGTACCCTTGTAGAATGAGTTTGGGAGTGTTTCTCCCTCTGCTATACTTCGGAAGAGTTTGAGAGGATAGGTGTTAACTTTTTACTAAATGTTTGATAGAATTCACCTGTAGAGCCATCTGGTCCTGGGCTTTTGTTTGTTGGAAGATTTTTAATCACAGTTTCAATTTCAGTGCTTGTGATTGGTTTGTTCATATTTTCTGTTTCTTCCTGGTTCAGTCTTGGAAGTTTATATGTTTCTAAGAATTTGTCCATGTCTTGTAGGTTGTCCATTTTACTGACATATAGTTGCTTGTAGTGATCTCTCATGATCCTTTGTATTTCTGCAGTGTCCGTTTTACTTCTCCTTTTTCATTTGTAACTCTGTTTTTTGAGTCTTCTTTTTTTTCTTGATGAGTCTGGCTAATGGTTTATGAATTTTGTTTATCTTCTCAAAGAACGAGCTTTTAGTTTTATTGGTCTTTGGTATTTTTCTGTTCATTTCTTTTTCATTTGTTTCTGATCTGGTCTTTATGATTTCTTCTGTTAACTTTGGGGTTTTTTTTTTTTTCTTTCTCTACTTGCTTTAGGTGTAAGGTTAAGTTGTTTATTTGAGATGTTTCTTGTTTCTTGACGTAGGAGTGTATTGCTATAAACTTCCCTCTTAGAAATGTTTTTGCTGCAGCCCATAGGTTTTGGGTCATCATGTTTTCATTGTCCTTTGTTTCTAGGAACTTTTTCATTTCCTCTTTGATTTCCTCAGTGATCTCTTGGTTCTTCAGTAACATATTGTTTAGCCTCCATGTGTTTGTGTATTTTACATTTTTTTACGTGTAATTCATTTCTAGTCTCATAGCGTTGTGGCCAGAAAAGATGCTTGATATGATTTCAATTTTCTTAAATTTACTGAGGCTTGATTTGTGACCCACGATATGATCTATCATGGAGAATGTTCCCTGCACACTTGAGAAGAAAGTATAAAATGCTGTTTTTGGATGGAATGTCCTATAAATATCAGTTAAATGTATCTGGCCTATTGTGTCATTTAAAGCTTCTGTTTCCTTATTTATTTTCATTTTGGATGGTCTGTCCATTGGTGTAAGTGAGGTGTTAAAGTCCCCCACTATTATTGTGTTACTGTCGATTTCCTCTTTTAGAGCTGTTAGCAGTTGCCTTATGTATTGAGGTGCTCCTATGTTGGGTGCATATATATTTATAATTGTTATATCTTCTTCTTGGATTGATCCCTTGATCATTATGTAGTGTCCCTTTTTGTTTCTTGTAACTATCTTTATTTTAAAGTCTATTTTACCTGATATGAGTATTGCTACTCCAGCTTTCTTTTGATTTCCATTTGCATGGAATATCTTTTTCCATCCCCTCACTTTCAGTCTGTATGTGTCCCTAGGTCTGAAGTGGGTCTCTTGTAGACAGCATATATACAGGTCTTGTTTTTGTATCCATTCAGCCAGTCTGTGCCTTTTGTTTGGAGCATTTAATCCATTTACTTTCAGGTAGTTATCCATATGTATGTTCCTATGAACATTTTCTTAATTGTTTTGGGTTTTTTATGGTAGGTCTTTTCCTTCTCTTGTGTGTCCTGCCTAGAGAAGTTCCTTTAGCATTTGTTGTAAAGCTGGTTTGGTGGTGCCGAATTCTCTTAGCTTTTGCTTGTCTGTAAAGGTTTTAATTTTTCTGTCGAATCTGAATGAGATCCTTTCTGGGTAGAATAATCTTGGTTGTAGGATTTTCCCTTTCATCACTTTAAATATGTCGGGCCACTCCCTTCTGGCTTGCAGAGTTTTTGCTGAAATATCAGCTGTTAACCTTATGGGGAGTCCCTTGTATGTTATTTGTTTTTTTTCTCTTGGTACTTTTAATACTTTTTCTTTGTATTTAATTTTTGTTAGTTTGATTAATATGTGTGTTGGTGTGTTTCTCCTTGGATTTATCCTGTATGGGACTGTCTGTGCTTCCTGGACTTGATTGACTATTTCCTTTCCCATATTAGGAAAGTTTTCAAGTATAATCTCTTCAAATATTTTCTCAGTCCCTTTCTGTTTCTCTTCTTCTTCTGGGACCCCTATAATTCGTTGTTGGTGCGTTTAGTGTTCTCCCAGAAGTCTCTGAGACTTTCCTCAGTTCTTTTTATTCTTTTTTCTTTATTCTGCTCTGCAGCAGTTATTTCCACTATTCTATCTTCCAGGTCACTTATCTGTTCTTATGCCTCAGTTATTCTGCTATTGATTCCTTCTAGAGTTTTTTTTTTTTTTTTTTTTTTTGCGGTACGCAGACCTCCCACTCTTGTGGCCTCTCCCGTTGCAGAGCACAGACTCTGGACACGCAGGCTCAGCGGCCATGGCTCACTGGCCCAGTTGCTCCACGGCATGTGGGATCTTCCCAGACTGGGGCACAAACCCATGTCCCCTGCATTGGCAGGCAGACTCTCAACCACTGCACCACCAGGGAAGCCCTAGAGTATTTTTAATTTCATTTATTGTGTTGTTCATCATTGTTTGTTTCATCCTTAGTTCTTCTAGGTCCTTGTTAAACTTTTCTTGAATGTTCTCCATACTATTTCTGAGATTTTACATCATCTTTACTATCATTACTCTGAATTGTTTTTCAGGTAGACTGCCTATTTCCTCTTCATTTGTTTGGTGTGGTGGGTTTTTACCTTGCGCCTTCATCTGCTGCATACTTCTTTGTCTTCTCGTTTTGTTTAGCTTACTGTTTTTGGAGTCTCCTTTTTGCAGGCTGCAAGTTCATAGTTCCTGTTATTTTTGGTGTCTGCCCCCAGTGGGTGAGGTTCGTTCAGTGGCTTGTGTGGGCTTCCTTGTGCAGGGGATTGGTGCCTAGTGTTCTGGTGGTTCGGCCTAGATCTTGTCGTTCTGGCAGGCAGGGCTGTGTCCAGTGTTATGTTTTGGTCTGTCTGTGAATTTAGGATGACTTTAGGTAGCTTCTCTGCTAATGGGTGGGTTTGTGTTCCTGTCTTGCTAGTTGTTTGGCATGTGGCGTCTAGCACTGTAGCTTGCTGGCTGTTGTGTGGAGCTCAGTCTTAGTGTTGAGACGGAGATATCTGGGGGAGCTTATGCTCATTAATATTACGTGGGGCCAGGAGGTCTCTGGTGGTCCAATGTCCTGGACTTGCCTCTAGCACCTCGGAGGCTCAGCTCCGACACCTGGCCAGACCCTGCCAACCACACGAGCCACATGGCTCAGAAGAAAAGGAAGAAAAACAAGCAAACAAATGAATAGATAGAACCCCAAAACAAATGGTAAAAGCAAAACTAAACTGACAACATCACACAAAGAAACATACACATACACAGTTATAAAAAGAAACAAAAAACAAACAAAACAAAACAAGAAAAACCAAACAGACAGAATCCTAGGTCAAATAGTAAAAGCAAACCTAAACAGACAAAATCACACAAAGAAACATACGCATGCAAGCTCACAAAAAGAGAAAAAAGTAAAAAAAAAAAAAAAAAGGAAGAGAGCAACCGAACCAATAAACAAATCCACCAGTGATAATAAGCACTAAAAACTAAACTAAGATGAGCATAAAACCAAAAACAAATCGGATGCAGAAAGCAAGCCCCAAGTCTACAGTTGCTCCCAATGTCCAGTGCCTCGATTTTGGGAACATTCATTGTCTGTTCCGGTATTCCACAGATGCACGGTTTATCAAGTTGATTGTGGGGGTTTAATCCACTGCTCCTGAGGCTGCATGGAAAAATTTCCCTTTCTCTTCTTTGTTTGCACAGCTCCTGGGATTCAGCTTTGGTTTTGACCCCACCTCTGCATATAGGCCACCTTCAGGTGTCTGTTTCCCACCCAGACAGGAGGGGGTTAACTCAGCAGCTGATTAGGACTCTCTTGCTCACTCAGGCTGGGGAGAGGGAGGGGTACGGTAGTCATAATTGGAATACAGGGCGAGCCTGCTGCAGCAGAGGCCAGCATGACATTGTAACAGCCTGCGGCACGCCGTGTGTTCTCCCGGGGAAGTTGTCCCTGGATCACAGGACCCTGGCAGTAATGTGCTGCACAGGCTTCTGGGGGGCTGTGGGTCGTTACCTGCGCTTGCACACAGGATTCTTGGTGGAAGCAGCAGCAGCATTAGTGGTCCATGCCCATCTCTGCAGTCAGAGATGAGAGCTGTGACTCATGCCCTTCTCTGGAGCTCACTTAGGCGGTTCTGTGCTGTCTGTGGGCACATGGAGCAGGAATCCCCTCTCCTCATGCACCCCCAAAACAATGGTTTCTTGCCTCTCCAGCAAGTCCAGACTTTTTCCCAGGCTCCCTCCCAGCTAGTTGTGGTGCACTAGCCCCCTTTAAGCTGTCTTCATGCAGCCAGCCTCAGTCCTCTCCCTGGGGTCTGACCTCCAAAGCCTGAGCCTCAGCTCCCACCCCCCACCTGCCCTGGTGGGTGAGCAGACAAGCCTCTCAGGCTGGTGAGTGCTGGTCGGCACTGATCCTCTGTGTGGGAGTCTCTCCACTTTGCCCTCTGCACCCCTGTTGCTGCACTCTCCTCTGTGGCTCTGAAGCTTCCCCCCCGCCCCCGTCTCCCCTGTCCCCACTAGTGGAGCGGCTTCCTAGTGTGTGGATACTTTTCCTCCACAGGTCCCTCCCAGAGGTGCGGGTCCCATCCCTATTCATTTGTCTCTGTTTTTTCTTTTTTCTTTTGCCCTACCCAGGTACATGGGGAGTTTCTTGCGTTTTGGGAAGTCTGAGGTCTTCTGCCAGCATTCAGTAGGTGTTCTGTAGGAGTTGTTCCACATGTAGAGGTATTTTTGATGTATTTGTGGGAAGGAAGGTGATATCCACATCTTACTTCTCTGCCATCTTGAAGGTCTCCTCTCATCTTTTTCTTTCTGATGCTCTGATGGGGTGAGTTCTTCTTATTGGGTGCCTTGTCTTCGAGTTGACTGGTCTTTCCTTCTGTTTCATCTAGCCTGCTGTTTAACCACTGTAGTGTATTTTTCAGTTCAGTTATTGTATTCTTCAACTCTGTGACTTATGCTTGGTTCTTTCTTGTATTTTCTAATAGTTTTTGAAATCCTCACTGTGTTCATCCATTCTTCTCCTGAGTTTTGTGAGCATCTTTATGATCATCCTTTGAATGCTTTATCAGACAAATTACTTATCTCTGTTTCATTAAAGTTTTTTTCTGAGGTTTTATTTTGTTGTTTGGTATGGAACATATTCCTGTTTCTTCATTGTACTTAACTCTGTCTGTTGGTTTCTATGCATTTGACGAAATAACCACCTCTCCCATTCTAGAAATAGTGGCTTCATGTAAGAGATGAGCTTTGTCATTCAACCCTGCCCTAGGTGTTGGTTGTCTGTCAAACCTTTGTGATTATCCAAGGAGCCTATTATATTTTAAATAGTTCTCAGTAGTCAAGGGTGTGCCAACACTTGTCAATGTCCCAGAGGGGAGGATCTCAGTCAGCATGTAGGTTCATGCTGATTGGAAGCCAGACCCTCAGACAACAGCTTTTAAAATATGCAAATATACACAGTCCTGTGGGACCACAAGTGTATGCCCCACTGGTCACCAGAACCAGGTAATCTGGAGGTTTCCCCTGGTGGCAGTCATAGAAATCAGGGCTCTAGACAAGTGTAAAAGCTCTTTTCTGAGATACTGGTGAGACATAGCGAGGCAGAGGGGGACAACAAAGATGGCATCCTTTGGGCTGTGTTCTCTGAGAGTAGCTGCATAGGCCCTTAGGTTTGTGCCAGACCTGAAGCTTGCCCATCTGGCCAAAGCTCCAGGACAAGAAAATAGGCCTCTTTCACAAAAAGCCTGGGGATGTCTTTCTGTCTGTTGTCTGTGTAGTACCTTGGGGGTAGTAACCTGTCAAGAGTCGTGTCTCTGATTGGTACATACAAGTCCCCTGCCACAAGAAGCAAGCAGTCAAGGGGTGTCACCTGGACAGTATCCTCAAAAACTGGGGTACTAGACATAAAAACCAAGGGACCAGATATGTGTAAGAGTTCCCCTCTAGGAGATACTAGCGCTCTGGTGCATGGCAGAGAGAGAGTGCAAAGATAGCAGTTGTCCTCTGAGGTCTGTGGCAGGGATTATAGTCAGCCCTTACATGTGTGTTTAACTAGAAGCCTGCTTCTAGGCTGCATGTATGATGATTAGCTAATAGGCCTCTTTCACAGAGACTGAACTTTGTTGCCTCTTCCTGTGCTCTGGGGGTGGTATCTGTTTAAGAACTCTTTTTCTGTTGATTACAGTCTTGTGCAACTTGCAAACAGAAGCGCCACTGGCCACCAGAGCCAGGCCATGTAGAGGTATCCTGTGTAGAAGCTGCAAAAATTGGGGTATATGACAAAGGTATATGTTCCTTTCTGGGAGATACTGGTGATTTGGAGTAAGGCAGAGGGACTGTGCAAAGATTCCATCCACTGGCCTGTATTCCCTGTGAGCACTTCCTTAGGCCACTAGATATGTGTCAAGGCAGAGGCGTGCACCTCAGGCTAAAGCTCCTGGACTAGCAAATAGACTCCTTTCACACACTGGGGGTGTGTTTCAGTCTGCTGTCTGGACAATGCACCAGGGTGGTAGCCTTCCTAGAACTGTCTCTCTGATTGTTACAGTCCCTTCAGGCCCAGGAACACAAACTCCCCTGGCCTCCAGAGTCAGCAATCAAGGGGCATCCCCTAGGCAGTAGCTGTACAAATCAGGCTTGCAGACATGTGTAAAAACTCCCTTCTGGGAGATACTGGTACTCTGGAGCACTGTAGGGGGACAGCGTGAAGATGGTGCCCACTGACTGTAGAGAGGCAGAGGGGGGAGAATAAAGATGGTACCCACTGGAAAAAGAAAAAAAGAGAGATTGTGGTGGCCCCTAGGGGGCTAGAGCAAGGCAGAGGGAGAGTACAAAGATGGCATCACCAGTCTCTGTCCCCAGGAAAGGTTTCAGCAGTCTCCTACATGTGTGAGTTAAATTAGATGCCTGCCCGTCAGGCTAATGCTTTAACATAAGTAGAGTGAGCCTCTTTCACCTTGTTATTGTCTATCTCTGTGCTGGGCCCTGGGGAGGATAAGTCCTAGCACTCAAGCCTTTAAAAGCCATTTCTGAGTCTTGTGGGTTCAGTGAATGCAAGCCTCATTGCTTTCTAAAGCTAGATATTTTGGGGGCTCATCTCTCAAGTGCAGGTCTTAAAAGCTGGGGTGCTGGATGTGGGGTTCCAACTCTGTGCTCCTCAGCTCTGGGTTTGAATTCCCTCCTGATTCTGGATTGCATGCCGGGGGTGGAGTTTATGGTGAGATTGTGTCCCAGCCTCTTCTACCCATTTCAATGTGTTTTTCTTCTCATTTTCCTGATGTGTAGTCATTGTTCAGCCAGCCTTTAGGGTTTTTTTTTTTTTTTAAAGAGGAAATTGTTCCATATGTAGCTGTAGACTGTATGTCCATGGGAGGAGGTGAGTTCATGATCTTCTTATATTGCTGTGTTGAACTGTAACCCATCCTCTTTTTAAAAACATTTTTTAAAAATATTGAAACAATTTCAAACTTACAAAAATTGTTGCAGTGACCAATTTTTATATGAATTTCTTTCTGGACTTAGAAGTTCCAAGATCATTCAGATATGGTAAATTTGAAACCCTATCAGTAGGAACACAAATCATGATTATAAATTCTCTTGGGAGACCTTTCCCTCCGCCCTTTTCAGAGCTTATTCCATGACAGAAAATCTTCCTTGTCATCTTGCTGTGCCAGGGATTGACTTTTTTGCTGAGGGTACAGAACTTCCCAGATCTTTTTATGGGGGGAGGCATGAGAAGGGGCTCATAGTTTCTAATTTCTGCTTGCACCAAGGACCCAAATTCTTATCTCCAGCTACCATATGAGTTTAAAGCTACCTTCCTCATCCAACCCCCTTCCCACTTAAGATAGGATCACACTGTGTGCTCAGAGTTCCAGTGTCCAGTTCTTTCTTTATTTCTGACACCTAAGTATTTCTCTGTCTTTTTTTTGTAAACTCAAATATGTATTAAGATATTTTTTTTCACTCTACATGGCATTACTAGGTGTTTGTAATGGAAGAGCTTTCATGTTATCTAGTCTGCCTGTATTAGTTAGGAATTGATTGTGTTCAGCTTGAGTTATAGAAACCTGGGTACAGTGACTTACCAAAATAGGGATTCATTTTTTCACCTGCTAACAAGTTCAGAGGTTGGTAGCTTTCTATGTTTCTATTTTGCTATTTGTAGCATGTAGCTTTCATCCCCATATCTCAGGATGGTTCCTATACTTCTAGGCATTACATATGTCTTAAAGGCAGAAAAAAGATGAAAGGTGAAATCAAAAGGTACTTGCAACTGAGTCTGCTTTCTCTTTTTTTTTTTTAAATCAAGAAAATAGCTTTTTTATAAGCCCCACCTAGTAAACTTTTATTTGCATCTCTTTGACCAGACGTGGGTCATTTGATTCCTTCTAAAAACAATAGAGTTTGGTAAATGCAGTGTGTGCTGTTGAAAAATACCCATTTTTTTTTAACAAGGCACATTGTCATGCTGAACAAGACGAGGGTACTGTTAGCAAAGAAGAAGTGGAGAAGAGTTATAGGACCAGCAACTATCAGTATCTGCCATGCTTCTCTGCGGCAAGAACTGAAAGTCTCCTGTGTTCTTTCTGCTGCACTGCAACTTCCTTTCAGTTTTTAGACTGAAAAGGGTAGGCAACATAACTCGCAGGGCAGAGTACAAAATGGAAGTATGGAACCCCTTGTTCAAGAAATAGGAGAAAAGTGCCAAAGGTACAAAAGTAGAAAACTTTTTCCTTTCTTCTGTGGTCTCTCAACTTTCATAGTGTTTTTAATTTGCTACTTAATGTCATTCTAAGCAAAAAATAAATAAATAAAAAATTTAGATTATTAGCATGAATTTTATCTTGCATCTTCATATTGTTTTTTGTTTGTTTGTTTGTTTTTGCGGTACGCGGGCCTCTCACTGTTGTGGCCTCTCCCATTGCGGAGCACGGGCTCTGGACCCGCAGGCTCAGTGACCATGGCCCGCGGGCCCAGCCGCTCCACGGCATGTGGGATCCTCCCAGACTGGGGCACGAACCCGTGTGCCCTGCATCGGCAGGCGGACTCTCAACCACTGCGCCACCAGGGAAGCCCGCATCTTCATATTGTAAATGCCAGTTTTAAAACGCAAATATAAGACCATTTAACATGTATGCATAATCATTGAAATTACACAATTTGTAATTCTTAGTGTGTCCATACATTTCTATTTCATTCTTACCAAAGTAGTAGAAATACTGCACAAAGCTAATTCAGTTTTTAAAATTTCATTTCTTGATATATGCACATTCTACCAATATTCTGTACCTTTGGCTTAATGATGAATAAGGAAGGACTGAAAGGAAGATGAACTATAGATTGCCCTTTCCTTCCCTCATCATTTTCAGTGTCATTGGTTGGAAGCTTCCATATAAACTTACCTTATTCTCTCATTGGTCTGCTGGAATTCTTTATTCATGAAGTGTTGTTAACACTATGTGAATGTGGGAGCAAGGACTGGCAGTGAATATGTGTATCTGAAAGTGCTGATATGGAAAGATTTCTAAGATATAATAATAAAAAAAACAACATGCGGAACAGTGTGTGAGTCTTTGTGTAAATAAAAATGAATGTGTTTGTTATGTATATATAAGTACTTTGTATATGCAATAATTTTAAGAAACTTTTTTTCAGTGGTTATCTTTGGGGAAAAAGTACAGTGGGGTAAGGAGTGGGAAGGGTTGAAGTCTTTCACTTTTCATTTTGTATCTTTCTTTACTGCTTGGATTTTCAGCCTGTGTGTGTCTGCTTGTGTGTGTGTGTGTGTGTGTGTATACACACTTATATATAACATTTCTTTCATATTTTAATTTTTTAATTTTAGAGTAGCAATTTTATTGATTTAATAAATATGATGCATGCTCATTAAAAATAGTCAAATGGCAAAGCAATGGACAAGGAAGAAAGCAACCAGCAACCCAGAACCACCACCCAGAAATAGCCAGTGTAAACATTTGGTGAAAATCTCTTTCTATATAAATACAGATGAAGAATGAGTGAGAGAGACACAGAAGGAAAGATAAAAAAGAGAAAGGGACAGTTATAAAAGGTATTAAATTAAGTTTACTTGAATTTAACAGAAACAAAAAACTAGAATGAAAAATGAACAGCTAAACTTCATTATTTCTTTTCTGCAAGAGGTATTAGATCCTAAAGGACCCCTCTTGGAGTCACTGGAATCTTTTTGTATGAGTTTTTTTTTCCCCCCTCCTTTGACTACTGGTTTCAATCTTAGACATTGTCTATTAACTTATTATATGAAAGATGAGATAATGACAGCTCATATTTTTTTACCTTTCCTTTGTCTCCCTACAAACTTATACTGCTTTTATTATTTCTAATTTTCAGTAGAGAATTAAACAGAGTCAGGATTAATGTTCAGTGTCACTAGAGGATGTAGGAAAACAAGCACTCTCATATACTGTTGAAGGAAGTTATACATTGATAAAGACGTTTGGGATGATAATTATTTATCAGCATATAAAATGTATAAGGTCTTTGACCTAGCAATTCTACCTGTAGGAATCTATCCAAAGACATGTTTGTACAGAGATAAGTATACAAAGATATTTTTGTAACACTGTTTTAATACTAAAAAATTTGAAACAACTTAAATATTAATCAGTAAGGAAATAGTTTTATGACTTATAGTACATTCATAATTTGGAATACTATACACTTGTTAAAAGAATGATGGAGATAAATATGTACTAAAATGGAAAAAAAGTCTCAATTATGTTGTTAAGAGAAAAAAAAGCAAGTCATATATTATACCTACAGTGTGATTCCATTTATTTATTATAAAAGAATATATATATTTAAAAATAAGCATAAAATTTACATACCCACATTGGTACAGAATGGTACACATAGAGAAAGAGACAAAGAGGAAGAGACTGGGTGGATAAAGACGAACTTTAACATTTAACTGTATATACTTAAAAACTGCTTTAGTGTTTTACAATAGGAATGTATATGTTGTATAAAATATAGAGAGGGAGGAAAAAAAAGAAAAAATAACTAGTTTCTTCTAAAAAATTTAATATGTGAGAGTAAGACACCTAATTAATTTTGTCTAGTAATTCATATTTAAGGATTATCTGCATTATATTTCAAGTGAAAAAAACAAACCAGCTTCTGACACAATCCACATGGCTTGCCATAGATATTGGCCAAAAAGTCAAAACTTTCCCTCACCTCAAAATGACGTAATTTCTCTCCTGTTATGCTTAGAATCTTGGAATAATTTAATACGCCACCCTCTTTGTTCCTGAGTAAAAGTGCTAGGTTAACAGCAATGTTATTCTCTTTCAAAGTATTTCTAGAAATATCTTGGTCTTTATGCCCAAGTTTTCACTGGAAGAACTGAATACTCATTCCACTCATTCTGCTTGATTATACTTTTGTTTTATACTTTAGTTAATGATACTACTTTGTGACTTGAGATGAAGACTGAAAGAAAGAGCAAAATAACAGGTTGACCCACATTGTTGTAATTTAGGTTAATATGACTCTTACTAGCAATAAGCTTCCTATACTGAAAGGTACATATCATTTATTCACTGATGCTTTGAAGTATGGGAATAAGGAGACAATATCAACAAATGCAGTGGTGTAAGTTTAAACTCTTAAGTTCCCAAGGAAAATTTCAAAAAGACCCACTTACCTGTTGCTTACCAATCAGATCAACTAACAGACACCTATTATGAGCAATCCCTTTGGTAAATTCAATACAGGACACCAACCAATATAAGATTGCCCCTTCCATCAAAGGACAGACACACATAAGATTTTATGGAAAGTCAAATCTAAGAAAGTCTAGTTTTGAATGCATTCTAGTGGTTGTGCTGGAGTTAAGTATATCCATAAGTCTTACTCAGAAGCACAAAATGTGATCCTTGTGCTCCGAGGGCATATAATCTAGTTTTGTTCACATGCAAAGAAAACCTACACTGTGAGGTTGTGTGATGCCAAGTATTAATTGAACAGAACAGATAAGTGTTATAGAAAGTCACAGAAAGGACACATTATTACTCTACTACACTCAGGTAAACCCTAGAGCATGAGACAGGAGACATCTAATAATGTTTAGAAGGCAGTTGGAAATATGTAACTAAAGCTTGGGAAAGAACACCAGGTTAAAGGTACAATTGTTTGAGTATTTGTGTAGATGTGATAGATAAGATTCCCATCAGGAGATATACAGTGAGAAGGAAAGGAAGGTTAAAGCTTGAAGAAAAGAGTAAAACACTGTGAAAATAAGAAAAGACAGATTTTAAAAATAATAGAACATTTGGAAATTTAAAATAAAAATCTTATGGACTGATTAATAGCTTATTAGATGCAGATGAAGAGATATTAGTAAATGAAGATAGTTCTGAGGAAATTATACAGAAAGGCAGCATGAAGAAATAAGGAATGAAAAGTATGAATCAAGAAAAATGAGGATAGGGTGAGAAAGTTCAATATATTATCCAATAAGATTTCCAGAAAGCAAGATAAGAAAGAAGGAGAGAGACAAATTTGATGAGATAATGGTTGATAATTTCAAAACTTTGAAAGAATTGATGAAATAATGTCTCAAGGTCAATAATCAGAAGTCTCAAGCAAAATAAAAAGAAGTATACTCTAGGCACATTGTAGCAAATTGGAATACTGCAAAAAGAAAGATAAAATCTAGAAAGGAATCAGATATAAAAGATAGGTTACTTGCAAAGAAATAACTATTGGATTAGCAATAGAGTAGCAACAGATTTCTCAAGAACAACAGTGGAAGCCAGAAGTTAATTAAACAGTATCTTCAAGGATCTGAGGAAAAACCAATAAACTTAGAATTTAATGCACAACTAAAGTATCACTTAATAGTTCCAAATAATGACACTTTTCAGACAAAGATTGAGAAAATTTACCTCTCACAGATTGTCATTGAAAGACTAAAATATCCACATTAATTCTGTACATTGTTTAAAGATATAGTCATATGTCTTACATATGTATCATATACAGTACATGTAAGTGGTAAAATTATAAAAAGCATATATGGGAATATATGTATACATATAGCTGATTCACTTTGTTATACAGCAGAAACTAACACAACATTGTAAAGCAATTATACTCCAATAAAGATGATATAAAAAATAAATGAAAAATAAAGTAAGGGAAAAAATAAAAAAAATAAAAGCAAACATGGGAATGAAAAAACACCTAATTCAAAATAGTGTTTATCTGTGAGAGGAGAGAAGAGAATGGAATTAGAGCTTCATTTGTATTTTTTAAGCTAATTATACAGGCATTCATTCTATTTTTTAAGGCATTTTTTGGTCTACTTGAAATATATTTAAAAAGGGAGTAGGGAGTTTTAAGAAAAGGAATGATCTCCAACATCAAATATTGCATGAGAAAATGAGAACAGGAAATTCCACAGATTTGGATACTTAAAGCCCACTGAATATGCTCCAGAGAATTGTTTTCCTAGAGAAGGGAGAATGAAAACATACATTCCAGTCTGTCTACATGTGTTCCTATCATTTCTCCCCTCCTGTTATAGTAAAAGAGATGTCCCTCTGCCCATCAAATATCAGTCCTTTCGCTGTGTGTTCTGGATCCTACCTCTCCCACCTTTTTAGGGTCCATATATTTACCCCTTTCTTTCCTATATTTTCATTTTCTCCCTTTCTACAAGTTCCTTTCCAATATTTAAACATGCTTAAGTCTCTCTTTTTTTAAAACTCCTCTTCCCCCTGATTGCTGTGAAACCAAATACTGCCTCTTTCCACTCTCACAATCCTATTCCAACCACTGCCTTTTTTATCTCCTTCCCACGTCAAACATCTTAAAAGAATTATCTCCAACTAGTGTCTCAATGTCTGTACCTCCCATTTACCTCTGAAACCACTCTAATGTAGCTCCTCCCCCGACCCCCATTCCACAGAAATTATTCTCCTTAAGGTCACCAGTGATTTCTCTTTCTTGACCTCTTACCATTACTTATTCTGCACTATTTCCTTCTTATCCATCATCATAATGCAGTATTTATTGAGCATTTACCATATGCCAGACACTGTTTTAAGCACTTTATGTGTATCATTTCCTTCTTGAAACCTCTCTTCCTTTGGCTTCTATGACATAACACCCCTCTGATTTTCCTTCTACTTCTCAAGTAGATACTCTTTGGTTTCTTTGCTCATCATCTCTTCATCTTTAATAGATGAAGTTCCTCAAGGCATCATCCTTATTCCTCTGTTCTTCTCACTTTATACCACAGATATTGCATCCACTCATATATGTCTATATATACACAGATGACTTTCAATTTTATTTTCATTTCATCCACTAGTATTTGAGCATGTAATTCTTCAAAAGATAAGAACTCTTTTTTTTTTTTTTTTTGGTTAAACGTAACCACAATACCATTATCATACCCAAAACAAAAATAATAATAATTCCTTAATATTGGCAAATACTGAGTCAGTGGCAACTTTCCAACTGTCTCATAAATATGATAAAATTCAGATTCTAATCAAGTTACTCACTTGATTGCAAACCTTTAGTGGTTTCTCAATATTCTTAGAACAAAATCTATAACCTGTCCTACAGATCTTGCACAATTTTTCCTTGTTTATCTAGTCTGCCAGATCAATAGAATTGAATCTAGAGACCTAAAATGTTATTTCACATCTATTATCTTGAGTTGACATCTAATTGATAATAATAAGTCAAAAAAAGGAACTGAAACAGTCATGGTGAAATTTTTGTCTTTTGGAGTTTGTTTTGACCAAAACCATGGAGTTGAGAAATACTGATTAGAGAAATGATGCAGGCCTGGCTCAGCTAAGGTAGAGATGCTAATGGAAGTGTCTTGATGGACATTACCCTTGGACAGCCTGCCACATATGCTACACAGCAAACTCTCAGGGTTTGGGGGAAATCCAATACAATTTAAATTGTTTTCTTTGTTATCCCTGGACAACCTTCACAAGGACAGACTGCCTAGATGGACCTCTTCGCTGTCAGCTAATTAGTTTACCACTAAAGATGTGCAAACACAACTCAGTCTTCTGAGTCTGTCTGCAGTTTTTTTCTCATAAGTACAGTTTTTGCCCTTGTTCCTGGATAGCAGTCTAATGACTGTCTCCCTGTATGTTAAAAATTTTGTTTGTAGGAAAATAACTAAATGTCTCTGAGTTGTTCTTTGATAATAAAAACTTAGTTGTACTTGCAAATTTGTTCTTTCTCTACTCTTTCTCACCTTAATACCTCAACCAACGCAGTTTTTCAAGATGGAAATCTGGGAATATTTTCAATGCTTTCTTGTCCCTCATGCCTGGTTCCTTCCCAATATCCAATTCATCACCAAGATCTGAATCTGCTTTCACAATACATCTTGACAGCAACCACTATAGTCTGAGCCCAAACCATGTATTGTTTACCATGTATTGAAATACTCTCCTAATTGACCCTAATTGCTTTCCCTACATTCACATTCATCTCCTTCCATTTCATTTCCCCAGGGAGTCAGAATGTTCTTTTAAAACCATATATTGGGCTTCCCTGGTGGCGCAGTGGTTGAGGGTCCGCCTGCCGATGCAGGGGACACGGGTTCGTGCCCCTATCCCGGAGGATCCCACATGCCGCGGAGCGGCTGGGCCCGCGAGCCATGGCCGCGGAGCCTGTGTGTCCGGAGCCTGTGCTCCGCAACGGGAGAGGCCACAGCAGTGAGAGGCCCGCGTACAGCAAAAAAAAAAAAAAAAAAAAAAAAAAAAAAAAACCATATATCTTTTTTTTTTTTTAATTAGTTTCTGCTTTATAACAAAGTGAATCAGTCATACATATACATCTGTTCCCACATCCCTTCCCTCATGCATCTCCCTCCCTCCCACCCTCCCCATCCCACCGCTCCAGGCGGTCACAAAGCACCGAGCTGATCTCCCTGTGCTCTATGGCTGCTTCCCACTATCTATCTACCTTACGTTTGGTAGTGTATATATGTCCATGCCTCTCATTCGCTTTGTCACAGCTTACCCTTCCCCCTCCCCATATCCACAAGTCCATTCTCAAGTAGGTCTGTGTCTTTATTCCCGTTTTGCCCCTAGGTTCTTCATGACATTTTTTTTTTTTTTAAATTCCGTATATATGTGTTAGCATACGGTATTTGTCTTTCTCTTTCTGACTAACTTCACTCTGTATGACAGACTCTAGGTCTATCCACCTCATTACAAATAGCTCAGTTTCGTTTCTTTTTATGGCTGAGTAATATTCCATTGTATATATGTGCCACATCTTCTTTATCCATTCATCCGATGATGGACACTTAGGTTGTTTCCAGCTCCGGGCTATTGTGAATAGAGCTGCAATGAACATTTTGGTACATGTCTCTTTTTGAATTATGGTTTTCTCAGGGTATATGCCTAGTAGTGGGATTGCTGGGTCATATGGTAGTTCTATTTTTAGTTTTTTAAGGAACCTCCATACCGTTCTCCATAGTGGCTGTACCAATTCACATTCCCACCAGCAGTGCAAGAGTGTTCCCTTTTCTCCACACCCTCTCCAGCATTTATTGTTTCTAGATTTCTTGATGATGGCCATTCTGACTGGTGTGAGATGATATCTCATTGTAGTTTTGATTTGCATTTCTCTAATGATTAATGATGTTGAGCATTCTTTCATGTGTTTGTTGGCAGTCTGTATATCTTCTTTGGAGAAATGCCTATTTAAGTCTTCTGCCCATTTTTGGATTGGGTTGTTTGTTTTTTTGCTATTGAGCTGCATGAGCTGTTTATAAATTTTGGAGATTAATCCTTTGTCAGTTGCTTCATTTGCAAATATTTTCTCCCATTCTGAGGGTTGTCTTTTGGTCTTGTTTATGGTTTCCTTTGCTGTGCAAAAGCTTTGAAGTTTCATTAGGTCCCATTTGTTTATCTTTGTTTTTATTTCCATTTCTCTAGGAGGTGGGTCCAAAAGGATCTTGCTGTGATTTATGTCATAGAGTGTTCTACCTATGTTTTCCTCTAAGAGTTTGATAGTTTCTGGCCTTACATTTAAGTCTTTAATCCATTTTGAGCTTATTTTTGTGTATGGTGTTAGGGAATGATCTAATCTCAAACTTTTACATGTCCCTGTCCAGTTTTCCCAGCACCACTTATTGAAGAGGCTGTCCTTTCTCCACTGTACATTCCTGCCTCCTTTATCAAAGATAAGTTGGCCATATGTGCGTGGGTTTATCTCTGGGCTTTCTATCCTGATCCACTGATCTATCTTTCTGTTTTTATGCCAGTACCACACTGTCTTGATTACTGTAGCTTTGTAGTATAGTCTGAAGTCAGGGAGCCTGATTCCTCCAGCTCCGTTTTTCGTTCTCAAGATTGCTTTGGCTATTCGGGGTCTTTTGTTTTTCCAAATAAATTTTGAAATTTTTTGTTCTAGTTCTGTGAAAAATGCCAGTGGTAGTTTGATAGGGATTGCATTGAATCTGTAGATTGCTTTGGGTAGTAGAGTCATTTTCACAATATTGATTCTTCCAATCCAGGAGCATGGTATATCTCTCCATCTATTTGTATCATCTTTAATTTCTTTCATCAGTGTCTTATAATTTTCTGCATAGAGGTCTTTTGTCTCCTTAGGTAGGTTTATTCCTAGATATTTTATTCTTTTTGTTGCGATGGTAAATGGGAGTGTTTTCTTGATTTCATTTTCAGATTTTTCATCATTAGTGTACAGGAATGCCAGACATTTCTGTACATTAATTTTGTATCCTGCTACTTTACCAAATTCATTGATTAGTTCTAGTAGTTTTTCGGTAGCATCTTTAGGATTCTCTATGTATAGTATCATGTCATCTGCAAACAGTGACAGCTTTACTTCTTCTTTTCCAATTTGGATTCCTTTTATTTCCTTTTCTTCTCTGATTGCTGTGGCTAAAACTTCCAAAACTATGTTGAATAAGAGTGGTGAGAGTGGGCAGCCTTGTCTTGTTCCTGATCTTAGTGGAAATGGTTTCAGTTTTTCACCATTGAGGACAATGTTGGCTGTGGGTTTGTCATATATGGCCTTTATGATGTTGAGGAAAGTTCCCTCTATGCCTACTTTCTGCAGGGTTTTTATCATAAATGGGTGTTGAATTTTGTCGAAAGCTTTCTCTGCATCTATTGAGATGATCATATGGTTTTTCTCCTTCAACTTGTTAATATGGTGTATCACATTGATTGATTTGCGTATATTGAAGAATCCTTGCATTCCTGGAATAAACCCCACTTGATCATGGTGTATGATCCTTTTAATGTGCTGTTGGATTCTGTTTGCTAGTATTTTGTTGAGGATTTTTGCATCTATGTTCATCAGTGATATTGGCCTGTAGTTTTCTTTCTTTGTGACATCCTTGGCTGGTTTTGGTATCAAGGTGATGGTGGCCTCGTAGAATGAGTTTGGGAGTGTTCCTTCCTCTGATATTGTTTGGAAGAGTTTGAGAAGGATGGGTGTTAGCTCTTCTCTAAATGTTTGATAGAATTCGCCTGTGAAGCCATCTGGTCCTGGGCTTTTGTTTGATGGAAGATTTTTTTTTTTTTTTTTTTTTCTTTTTGCGGTATGCGGGCCTCTCACCGCTGTGGCCCCTCCCGCTGCGGAGCACAGGCTCCGGACGCGCAGGCCCAGCGGCCATGGCCCACGGGCCCAGCCGCTCCGCGGCATATGGGATCCCCCCAGACCGGGGCACGAACCCGCATCCCCTGCATCGGCAGGCAGACTCCCAACCACTGCGCCACCAGGGAGGCCCATGATGGAAGATTTTTAATCACAGTTTCAATTTCAGTGCTTGTGATTGGTCTATTCATATTTTCTATTTCTTCCTGAGTCAGTCTTGGCAGGTTGTGCATTTCTAAGAATTTGTCCATGTCTTCCAGGTTGTCCATTTTATGGGCATAGAGTTGCTTATAGTAATCTCTCATGATCTTTTGTATTTCTGCAGTGTCAGTTGTTACTTCTCCTTTTTCATTTCTAATTCTATTGATTTGAGTCTTCTCCCTTCTTTTCTTGATGAGTCTGGCTAATGGTTTATCAATTTTGTTTATCTTCTCAAAGAACCAGCTTTTAGTTTTATTGATCTTTGCTATCGTTTCCTTCATTTCTTTTTCATTTATTTCTGATCTGATTTTTATGATTTCTTTCCTTCTGCTAACTTTGGGGTGTTTTTGTTCTTCTTCCTCTAATTGCTTTAGGTGCAAGGTTAGGTTGTTTATTCGAGATGTTTCCTGTTTCTTAAGGTGGGATTGTATTGCTATAAACTTCCCTCTTAGAACTGCTTTTGCTGCATCCCATAGGTTTTGGGTCGTCGTGTCTCCATTGTCATTTGTTTCTAGGTATTTTTTAAATTCCTCTTTGATTTCTTCAGTGATCACTTCGTTATTAAGTAGTGTATTGTTTAGCCTCCATGTGTTTGTATTTTTTACAGCTCTTTTCCTGTAATTGATATCTAGTCTCATAGCATTGTGGTCAGAAAAGACACTTGATACAATTTCAATTTTCTTAAATTTACCAAGGCTTGATTTGTGACCCAAGATATGATCTATCGTGGAGAATGTTCCATGAGCACTTGAGAAAAATGTGTATTCTGTTGTTTTTGGATGGAATATCCTATAAATATCAATTAAGTCCATCTTGTTTAATGTATCATTTAAAGCTTGTGTTTCCTTATTTATTTTCATTTTGGAAGATCTGTCCATTGGTGAAAGTGGGGTGTTAAAGTCCCCTACTATGATTGTGTTACTGTCGATTTCTCCTTTTATGGCTGTTAGTATTTGCCTTATGTATTGAGGTGCTCCTATGTTGGGTGCATAAATATTTACAATTGTTATATCTTCTTCTTGGATCGATCCCTTGATCATTATGTAGTGTCCTTCTTTGTCTCTTCTAGTAGTCTTTATTTTAAAGTCTATTTTGTCTGATATGAGAATTGCTACTCCAGCTTTCTTTTGGTTTCCATTTGCATGGAATATCTTTTTCCATCCCCTTACTTTCAGTCTGTATGTGTCTCTAGGTCTGAAGTGGGTCTCTTGTAGACAGCATATATATGGGTCTTGTTTTTGTATCCATTCAGCCAATCTGTGTCTTTTGGTGGGAGCATTTAGTCCATTTACATTTGAGGTAATTATCGATATGTATGTTCCTATTCCCATTTTCTTAATTGTTTTGGGTTCGTTATTGTAGGTCTTTTCCTTCTGTTGTGTTTCTTGCCTAGAGAAGTTCCTTTAGCATTTGTTGTAAAGCTGGTTTGGTGGTGCTGAACTCTCTCAGCTTTTGCTTGTCTGTAAACGTTTTAATTTCTCCATCAAATCTGAATGAGATCCTTGCTGGGTAGAGTAATCTTGGTTGCATGTTTTTCTCCTTCATCACTTTAATTATGTCCTGCCACTCCCTTCTGGCTTGTAGAGTTTCTGCTGAGAGATCAGCTGTTATCCTGATGGGGATTCCCTTGTGTGTTATTTGTTGTTTTTGCCTTGCTGCTTTTAATATGATTTCTTTGTGTTTAATTTTTGACAGTTTGATTAATATGTGTCTTGGCGTATTTCTCCTTGGATTTATTCTGTATGGGACTCTCTGTGCTTCCTGGACTTGATTAACTATTTCCTTTCCCATATTAGGGAAGTTTTCAACTATAATCTCTTCAAATATTTTCTCAGTCCCTTTCTTTTTCTCTTCTTCTTCTGGAACCCCTATAATTCGAATGTTGGTGCGTTTAATGTTGTCCCAGAGGTCTCTGAGACTGTCCTCTGTTCTTTTCATTCTTTTTTCTTTATTTTGCTCTGCAGCAGTTATTTCCACTATTTTATCTTCCACCTCACTTATCCGTTCTTCTGCCTCAGTTATTCTGCTATTGATCCCATCTAGAGTATTTTTTATTTCATGTATTGTGTTTTTAATCGATGCTTGATTCATCTTTAGTTCTTCTAGGTCCTTGTTAACTGTTTCTTGCATTTTGTCTATTCTATTTCCAAGATTTTGGATCTGGGAAATAGAATCTTGGATCATCTTTACCATCATTATTCTGAATTCTTTTTCAGGTTGACTGCCTATTACCTCTTCATTTGTTAGGTCTGGTGGGTTTTTATCTTGTTCCTTCTCCTGCTGTGTGTTTTTCTGTCTTCTCATTTTGCTTATGTTACTGTGTTTGGGGTCTCCTTTTTGCAGGCTGCAGGTTCGTAGTTCCCGTTGTTTTTGGTGTCTGTCCCCAGTGGCTAAGGTTGGTTTAGTGGGTTGTGTAGGCTTCCTGGTGGAAGGTACTAGTGCCTGTGTTCTGGTGAATGAGGCTGGATCTTGTCTTTCTGGTGGGCAGGGCCACGTCTGGTGGTGTGTTTTGGGGTGTCTGCGGACTTTTTATGATTTTCGGCCACCTCTCTGCTAATGGGTGGCGTTGTGTTTCTGTCTTGCTAGTTGTTTGGCATAGGGTGTCCAGCACTGTAGCTTGCTGGTCGTTGAGTGAAGCTGGGTGCTGGTGTTGAGATGGAGATCTCTGGAAGATTTTCGCCGTTTGATATTATGTGGAGCTGGGAGGTCTCTTGTGGACCAGTGTCCTGAAGTTGGCTCTCCCACCTCAGAGGCACAGCACTGACTCCTGGCTCCTCAATTTGGGATGATTTGTTTTCTATTCATGTATTCCACAGATGCAGGGTACATCAAGTTGATTGTGGAGCTTTAATCCGCTGCTTCTGAGGCTGCTGGGAGAGGTTTCCCTTTCTCTTCTTTGTTCTCACAGCTCCTGGGTCTCAGCTTTGGATTTGGCCCCGCCTCTGCGTGTAGGTCGCCGGAGGGCGTCTGTTCTTCGCTCAGACAGGACAGGGCTAAAGGAGCAGCCTCTTCGGGGACGCTGGCTCACTCAGGCCAGTCGGGAGGGAGGGGCACGGAGTGCGGGGCGAGCCTGCAGCGGCAGAGGTCGGCGTGACGTTGCACCAGCCCGAGGCGCGCCGTGCGTTCTCCCAGGGAAGCCGCCCCTGGATCCCGGGACCCCGGCAGTGGCGGGCTGCACAGGCTCCCGGAAGGGCGGTGTGGACAGTGACCTGCGCTCGCACACAGGCTTCTTGGCGGCGGCAGCAGCAGCCCCAGCGTCCCACGCCCGTCACTGGGCTCCGCGCTTTCAGTCGTGACTCGCGCCCGTCTGTGGAGCCCCTTTAAGCAGCGCTCTTAATCCCCTCTCCTCGCGCACCAGGAAACCAAGAGGGAAGAAAAAGTCTCTTGCCTCTTCGGCAGCTCCAGAGTTTTCCCGGACTCCCTGCCGGCTAGCTGTGGCACATTAGCCCCCTTCAGGCTGAGTTCTCGCCGCCAGCCCCAGTCCTTTCCCTGCGCTCTGACCGAAGCCCGAGCCTCAGCTTCCAGCGCCGCCCGCCCTGGCGGGCGAGCAGACAAGCCTCTCGGGCGGGTGAGTGCCGCTCGGCACCGATCCTCTGTGCGGGAATCTCTCCGCTTTGCCCTACCCAGGTATGTGGGGAGTTTCTTGCCTTTTGGGAGGTCTGGGGTCTTCTGCCAGCATTCAGTAGGTGTTCTGTAGGAGTTGTTCCACGTGTAGCTGTATTTCTGGTGTATCCGTGGGGAGGAAGGTGATCTCCGCGTCTTACTCTTCCGCCATCTTACCCGGAAGTCCCAGTTTTTTATTATTATTAGTTCATTTCATTTGGAACTCAGATATATAATTTAATTAATAATTTTCCTCAGTTGATGATACTCTATCATTATTTGACCATGTCTCCTCTGCTGTATCATTTTACTTATTTTTATTTTCATTATCCACAACTCTACTCCATTTCTTCTACCCACACTTTTACTTTAATGTGTTTGTTATATATCCTGATATAATAAAGTGTTATTTTTTTGTGTGTCTATGCATTAATTTATACAAATGTTATTGGTTTATAGCTATTGCTTTGTTGCAACTTTTTTTCACTCAACACTGTATGTTTAACTCTATTTTGTTGCTAGATATGCATCTGCTGTATTGTTTTTAAGTATAGTGTAGTATATTAGTAATATATAATATAATATTTCAGATTATGTATGCTTTGCATTTACTTATCTATTCCCCCAGAGATGGGCACCTAAAGTAACTTTCAACTTTCTGCAACTATAAAATAACACTGTGATAAATATCTTCATGTAAGTTGCTTTATGATTTGTGCCCTGGTTTCTCTAATGCTTATACCCAGGTATGTGATTGTTGGAACATGAGATAATTTGTACATTGATTTTATTAAATTCCACCAGATTATTTTCCATAATACTGCCTCAGTTACACTACTGCCAGTAGAGTAGGAGAAATTTTATTTCTCTACTTTCTTACCTACAATTGCTGTTATCTGATTTTTTTTTTTTTTTTTTTTTGTCTGCGTTGGGTCTTCGTTGCTGTGCTCAGGCTTTCTCTAGTTGCAGTGAACGGGGTCTACTCTTCGTTGTGGTGTGCGTGCTTCTCATTGTGGTGGCTTCTCTTGTTGCGGAGCACAGGTTCTAGGCACACGGGCTTCAGTAGTTGTAGCACATGGGCTCAGTAGTTGCGGCTTGCAGGCTCTAGAGCGTAGGCTCAGTAGTTGTGGCGCATGGGCTTAGTTGCTCCGCGGCACGTGGTATCTTCCCGGACCAGGGATCAAACGCATGTCCCCTGCATTGGCAGGCGGGTTCTTAACCACTGCACCATGAGGAAGTCCCTGATTTTTCATTTTTATTAATTTGATTAATGTTAAAGTATATATCAGTGTTGAAATTGGCATTTCTCTGATCCTAGTGTGTTTCTCTGATTTCTATACTTACTTGCCACTGAGCTTCCTTTTATTTTTATTTTTTTAAAGTTTTATTTATTTATTTTTGATGTGGACCATTTTTTAAAGTCTTTATTGAATTTGTTACAATATTGCTTCTATTTTATGTTTTGGTTTTTTGGCCGTGAGGCATGTGGGATCTTAGCTCCCCAACCAGAGGTTGAGCCCGCACCACCTGCATTGGAAAGCGAAGTCTTAACCACTGGATTGCTATGGAAGTCCCTGGGCTTCCTTTTAAATGATTCACCTACTTACATCCTTTGCCTGTTTTTCTATTGAGGTTTCCTGTCTTTTTCTTATTCATTTGCAACTGTTTCTTATACATGCCGTATATTAATTCCTTAGCAGGTTTTAAACACTGAAAATATTTTCTTTGGTCTGTCAACTGTCAGTTTTGCCTATGACGTCCTTGTGAGCAGAAATTCTCAATTTTGATGTATATAAATCCATTTTTAAAAAATGTTTTGTGTTTTTAGGTCTTGTTTGAGAAGTCCTTTCAACCCTAAAATCACTCAGATATTTCCTTTCCTTTTCTTCTATTAGCTTTTAAAATTTGCCTTTTACACTTGAGCCTTTATTCCAGATGGCATTCCCCTGTGTGTATGGCATAAATCAGGGAATACTACTTTATTATTCTGGATATATTGAGCTAGTTTTCCTAACACTATCTGGAAAGTAATCTATTTTTTTCTATTGATTTATGGTTCTGCCTTTATCAGACATCAATTTCTGTTTCTGAACTTTCTATTCTGTTACATTGTGTATTTGTTTCTGTGTAATTGCATACTACATTTATTACTATAGCTTTGTAGATTGTATTAATATCTGGGAAAGAAGTTCTTCCATTTTCCTTATCTTTTTCAAAATTAGATTAGTTTTTCATGAAGCTTTATTTCATGTAATTTCAATGATGTGATTGTTAAATCTTCTAGAATTTTTATTGACATCTGAATTAGTTATCTATTGCTGTATAACTAATTACTCCATAACTTAGTGGCTAAAACAACAATAAATATTATTGCTCAGCTCTGTGGATCAGGAATTCAAAAATATCTTAATTGAATGGTTTCTGTCTTGAGGTCTCTCATGAGATTGCAACCAAGATGTCAACTGGGGCCACAGTCATCTAAAGGCTTGACTTGGGCTGGGGGATTCCTCCCCAGGTAGGTTCACTCACATGGCTGCCAAGTTGATGTTGACAGTTGGCAGATCAGTTCCTTGTCACATGAATCTTGTGACAGAGCTTCTTGAATATCCTTACAACATGGAGGCCAATGTATGCTAGAGCAAGTGATCCAGGAGATAGCAAGGTAGAAGCTGCAACGTTATTTATGACCTAGTCTCAAAAGTCACACTCCAGCATTCCTGCAATATCCTATTGATTGCACAAGAGAGCTCTCCTCAGTATGAGAGGGGACTACACCAGGAAGCAAGAATCACTGGGGGCCATTTTGGAGGCTGAGTATCTCAGTTCACCCTCTGGCTGCCAATAATTAATGTCGCTCTCATATGCAAAATAGACTCATCCTTCTCATAAGACTCCCCTAAATCTCATCCCACTACAGAATCAGCTTGAATACCAGAATCTCATCTAAATAAGGTCCAGAGGTGATGAGGCTTCTTGGGTATAGTTCCTTAAGTACAGTTCTTTGAGTACAGTTTCTTTTGATCTGAAAACTTGTGGACTTAAGAGAGGGAGCCAAACAATGCCATGTATATCAGGAGGCAAGAGTCATTGGGGGCCAGTCTTAAAGGATGGCTACCACAAAATTTCATTTAACATTTCTTATAAGACAGGTCTATTGGAGACAAATTCCTTCAATCTTTGTTTAAGAAAGTATTTCTCCTTCACTTTTTTTTTTTGAATGAAAGATTCTTTAAATTCTATGGTGCGTTACAATTTTCAAAAGTATCACGTACATGATTTCATATAATCCCATAATAAACTTTTTTTAACCCTCTACCACTATATTGCCCCATACCCTTTCCCTCTCCCCTCTAGTAACCACTAGTTTGTTCTCTATATCTGTGAGTTTGCTTCTTTTGTGTTTTATTCACTAGTTTGTTGTATTGTTAAGATTCCATATATAAGTGATATCATACAGTATTTGTCTTTCTCTGTCTGACTTATCGCACATAGCATAATGTCCTACAAGTCCATCCACGTTGCTGCAAATGGCAAAATTTCATTCCTTTTTATGGCTGAGTAGTATTCCATTGTAGGTGTATCTACCACATCTTCTTTATCCATCATCTGTTGATGGACACTTAGGTTGCTTCTATACGTTGGCAATTGTAAATAACACTGCTATGAACATTGAGGTGCATGTATCTTTTTGAATTAGTGTGGTTGGTTTTTTTGGATATATACCCAGCAGTGGAATTGCTGTGTCATATAGTAGTTCTATTTTTAGTTTTTTGAGAAACCTCCTTACTGTTTTCCACAGTGCCTGCACCAATTTACATTCCCACAACAGTGTATAAGGGTTCCCTTTTCTCCACATCCTTGTCAACATTTGTTATTTGTGTTCTTTTTGATCATAGCCATTCTGATGTGTGTGGGGTGATATTTCATTGTCATTTTTTTTTTTTTTTTTTTTTTTTTTTTCTTTTTGCGGTATGTGGGCCTCTCACTGCTGTGGCCTCTCCCGTTGCGGAGCACAGGCTCTGGACGCGCAGGCCCAGCGGCCATGGCTCACGGGCCCAGCCGCTCCGCGGCATGTGGGATCCTCCCAGACCGGGGCACGAACCCGTATCCCCTGCATCGGCAGGCGGACTCTCAACCACTGCGCCACCAGGGAGGCCCTCATTGTCATTTTGATTTGTATTTCCCTGATGATTAGCGATGTTGAGCATCTTTCCATGTGCCTGTTGGCCATCTGCATTTTCTCTTTGGAGAAA
Source organism: Mesoplodon bidens (assembly GCF_964165515.1). Taxonomy (NCBI): domain Eukaryota; kingdom Metazoa; phylum Chordata; class Mammalia; order Artiodactyla; family Ziphiidae; genus Mesoplodon; species Mesoplodon bidens. The sequence continues at coordinate 109,987,224 of NC_138177.1, forward strand.
TGTCTATTCAGTTCTTCTGGCCATTTTTTAATTGAGTTTGTTTTTTTGATGTTGAGTTGTATGAGCTGTTTATATATGTTGCATGTTAACCCCTTATCAGTCATATCATTTGCAAATATCTTCTCCCATTCAGTAGGTTGTTTTTTTGTTTGTCGATGGTTTCCTTTGCTGTGCAAAAGCTTTTGAGTTTAATTAGGTCCCATTTGACTATTTTTGCTTTTGTTACCTTTGCTTTAGGAGACGGATCCAAAAAAACACTGCTTCAATTTGTGTCTAAGAGTGTTCTGCATATGTTTTCCTCTAGAAGTTTTATAGTATCCAGTCTTACATTTAGGTCTTTAATCCATTTTGAGTTTATTTTTGGACAGTTACTTGTAAAAGAATAAAATTAGAACATTCTCTAATACCATATACAAAAATAATCTCCTTTACTTTTGAAGAATAATTTGGCTGGATAGAGAATTCTAGGTTGGCAGTTTCTCTTTCAACACTTTAAATGTATCACTCCACACTCTTCTTGCTTGCAGGGTTTCTGAAGAGAATTCTTATCCTGTTCCTTTGTAGGTAAGGCGATTTTTATTTCCAGCTTCTTTCAAGATTTTTTGTCTTTATTTTCTGCAATTTGAATATGATATGCCTAGGTATAGATTTTTTTTTGAAATTTATTATACTTGTTGTTCTCTGAGTTTCCTTAATATGTGGTTGATATTTGTCAATTTTGGAAAATTCTCAGCCACTATTCATAATTTCTTTTCCTTTCTCTTTCTCCTTCTCCTGCTACTCCCACTGAATTTTTGTAATTGTCACATAGTTCTTGGATATTCTATTCCATTTTTTCTCTTTGCTTTTCAGATATTGACATATCTTCAAGCTTACTAATTCTTTTATTGGCCATGTCCAGTCTACTGATGAGTCCATCAAAGGCATTTTTCATTTCTGTTACAGTGTTTCTGATATTTAACATTTAATTTTGATTCTTTATTAAGGCTTACATGTCTCTGCTTATATTACTTACCTGTTCTTTCATGTTGTCGATTTTTTATATTAGAGCCCTAGGATATTTATCATAGTTATTTTAAATTCTTTTTAAAAAATTTTTATTGGATTATAGTTGATTTACAATGTTGTGTTAGTTTCAGGTGTACAGTGAAGTGAATCAGTTATATATATATATATATATATATATATCCACTCTTTTTTCGATTCTTTTCCCATATACGTCATTACAGAGTACTGAGTAGAGTTCCCTGTGTTACACAGTAGGTCCTTATTAGTTATCCATTTTATATATAGTAGTTTGTATATGTCAATCCCAATCTCCTAATTTATCCTTCTCCCCTTTTCCAGTTATTTTAAATTCTTGATCTGATGATTCCAAAACTTCTGCTCTATCTAAGTCTGGTACTGATGCTTTTGGTCTTTTCAGACTATTTTTTTGCCTTTATCATTGTAATTTTTGGTTGAAAGCCACATATTGTGTATTGGGTGAAAGGAACTGAGGTAAATAGGCCTTTCATCTGAGGTTTTACACTATCTGGCTATTAGTTAGGGTATGCTTACTGCTGTAGCATTAGGTGTCAGAGACAAAAATTTCCTCTAGTGTCTATTTTTGTCTCCTTGTATGTTTTGGGCTTCCCTAGAGACTCCTTCGTAAATTGGTTCTGAGGCTTCCAGTTCTTCTATCTGTAATCCCCTGTTATTATACTGCAGCCTTATTCATGTGATGATAAGGTGTGAGGGAAGGGGAAGCATCTTATAGTCCTATAATTAGGTCTCATTTTTTTAGTGTGCTTGTTCCCCGAGCTGTGACCTTCACACGTTTTATAGATTTTTTTTTCCTTTGATAAGACAGGAAAAACTAAATGGCTCTGGAGTTGGGTATTTCTCTTCCTCCATGTGGAAGGCTAGTGAGGGTTGGATTTGGATTTGGGTATTTTCCTTTCCCCACATGGAAGTCTAGGGGAGATTGGAGTTGAGTATTTCTCTTCCTCAAAGTTGACTGGGCTCTTGTAAAACCCAAGCTGTATGGTTAGGTAGTATTGTTTCCCTTGAGGACAGCCTTTTGTTAAGGAGAACAGAATGCTCTGGGCGTATTTCAAAATGATTACTTTTCCTTCTCCCCCTGCTAAAAATCTGAAAGAATTTTTCACCAGTTCTCACTTCTGAGAACCTGGTGGGGCTCCTGGAGCAAAAGCTCAGGAAAGTGTGGAGGTTCCTCTAAGGCCCCCTGGAGTTTTTAACTCTTAAATTTAGCTGCACTGAGCCTCTTGCAGTTCATCATTTATAGTTTGTGTTCTGGTACTGGCTTCAGTGGCAATGTTCACCTCCTGGGCTTCTGTTCTTGGTAAGCTGTGATTCTGTATATTAATGGGGCAGCAGATAGTGATGTGGCCTTAATTCTTTGATGGATCTAAGAAGAATTGTTGATTTTCAGTTATTCACCTTTTTTTCTTGGGAGGATGGTAGTGATGACATCTAGCTCTTTATATGTCAGACTGGTGCTATTGATTTTTATAAATTGATCTTGTGTCTGGTAACTCTACAGAACTCTCTTACTAGTTTTAATTATTTGTTAATTCTGTTGGATTTTATATGTCACCTGAAAGTAATTACAGTTTTGTATCTTTCTTCCCAACTATTGTGTCTTCTGTTTTTTTTTTTTAACTGCATAGGAATCTTACTTTCCTCAGTGACTGTTAAAGCTCTGTAAATCATTTCTCAGTACAGTGGCCAAGTAGACAGAATAAATTATTCCTTGACCCTTTGAGACTTTCATAATCAACAGTAATTTTTTATGATTATAGACTCTTAAGTGATTTGTTTTCCTCAGAATTTAGAATTCTTCCTGTTTTGTGTCTAATTTCTCATCGCTACTTGTAGATTTAATGCCCTCTTTTAAAATTTTTTTAAAGATTAAGATTGGACATTAAGGTTCATAGTATCAGGTTAATAAAGTTTTCAAAGGTTTCATTTTTAATGAATAATGGTGGTTAAATTATAGTATAATTTTATATGTGTATTGAAATGACAATATAGTTTTCCTTTTTAATCTATTAATGTGGTAAATTACATTGATTTTCTAATATTAAACCATCTGGATTCCTAGGATAAATTCAACTTGGTCATAATATGTTATTATTTTTTATATATTCTTCTGGATTTGGTTTGCTAATGTCTTATAATTTTTTTCCAACTTCCTCCTTTCAGACATTCAAAGAGTTTTTGAAATATTCCTGCCTGTAAACAAAGGATTTTCCTCTAATATAATTGTTACTCTGTCTCTCTGTCTCTTTCTCCCTCAGAAAAAATCACACTATTGCTATATTCATAGCTTAATTTACATTTTATTAGGTAGTTTATAAGTTCTATTGACATGATACAGTTAATTTCCTGAAATGCTATGTGTTGTTTCAGATCACTATTATTAAGTGGTTAGTTTTTATTATATCAAATCCTTACAATACCATGTGCACACGATATCTTGTGGATATGTTTTGATGTAATTGGTCAAATTTAAATTTCTTTGATGGTATGAAAATGTTCATTAGTTTGTTTTCATGAATATTTATTGAATATCTAGTATGTGTCAAGTACTATTCTAGATGCTGAGGATACAGCAGTCAAAAAAAGATCCCTGCCTTGATGGAGCATCTTGGTGATATTCTTAGGACCTAATAATAATGGTCTCAGAATATAAATGGGACTTTAGTGATGTTCCATAATTCATACAAAAAAAATTATTCTTGTTGTCTAATGGTCATTTCATGCCTAGGGTCAAAGCTTTGATAGACCACTTTTTTTTTTAACATCTTTATTGGAGTGTAATTGCTTTACAATGTTGTGTTACTTTCTGCTGTATAACAAAGTGAATCAGCTATATGCATACGTATATCCCTATATCCCCTCCCTCTTGCATCTCCTTCCCACCCTCTTTATCCCACCCCTCTAGGTCGCAAAGCAACGAGCTGGTCTCCCTGTACTATGCAGCTGCTTCCCATTAGCTATCTATTTTACACTTGTCATGTCAATGTTACCCTCTCACTTCGACCCAGCTTCCCCTTCCCCCTCCCCGTGTGATAGACCACTTTTAATCAATGATAAAAAACAAATTTGACCTCCTTACTGCTTTGGACCATATTTCATTGAAAAATTATCTTTATACTCTTTTTGATTTTAGTTTATATTAACATGAATTATTCATTCATAATAAAAATGAAACCTAAATAATTCTACCATAAAATTTTTTCTATTGTGGATTCATAAATATTTTTCAAATGGCTTGGATGAATTTTGATTTTGTTAATATACAATATCAAATGAATTTGTAGCACACTTTGAAAATGTTTCTTAAAAAGCCGACAGGTACGGAGTTCCCTAGTGGCCTAATGGTTAGGATTCAGCTCTCTGGCGTGGCCGGGGTTCAATCCCTGTTTAGGGAAATAAGATCCCACAAACTGCAAGGTGCGGCCAAAAAAAAAAAAGCCAGCAAGTAAAATCTGCATTTTATTTTATTTTATTTTTATTATTATTTTTTTGCGGTATGCGGGCCTCTCACTGTTGTGGCCTCTCCCGTTGCGGAGCACAGGCTCTGGACACGCAGGCTCAGCGGCCATGGCTCACGGGCCCAGCCACTCCGCAGCATGTGGGATCTTCCCGGACCGGGGCACGAACCCGTGTCCCCTGCATCGGCAGGCAGACTCTCAACCACTGCGCCACCAGGGAAGCCCTGCATTTTATTTTATATTGAGTTAATAAATGGAATTTTTAAAAGATAGGAAATGGTATATTCATTTTGCTTACATTGAGACTAATTAGAACTATTAAACTCAAGTACTTAGGAAATTTACTACTTTTGTACATTCACTTGTGTATTTCAAAGAGCTTTATAATAGACAATGAGTATAGCAAATTAAATTCTAAATAAACTTTTACCAAATATGTATAACATTAAATTTCAGTTCTGATACAATTCCTAGTTTAAAATACAGATAAAATCATAACTAATACAAAAATTGCCAAGCTGATTGAAGAAATTTTGGTACCCAGAGCAGGGACACTGTCTTCTGACAGAGGAATAAACTTGGCTGCTTGTGCAACATTAGAAACCTCTGAGGTGATGTTGGCTTCATTGATGACTTGGACTGCAATATAGGTAACATTTTCTATTTTAAAAGGTTCTGACTTAAATTCAAAATTTTCTATTGAGCTGGCCTCCTTAGGTATTAGACTAGAAGTATTCACTAAAACAGCATTGTCAAAATCTTCTCGGAGATCCAGGAAATTCTTACTTATTCTTATAATGTAGCTGTTGGCTGGAAAACAAACAGATATTTCATGTATGTTAGAATCACTAGGATGCCTTATTGCTACCACATTGCCTTGAATTTAGGGGCTTACCAGAAATGCACACTGGGTTTTTTGTCTGGTTATTCCATCTTCTTTATTTTAAGAAAAAATATGGGAACAGTTTTTAATCTAGTTATCTAATCACAAAGAATTAATTCAAAATTGTATAGTACTAAAAATGGAATCTAGATTTCTTTTTAGAAATAGAAATATGAAGAACTGAGTCCACTTTTAATTTAGAACAAGGAACACAGTAATGTTTGAGTATAGTAAAGATATTCAATACTCTATGCCTGTATTATTTCTCATTAAGCTGAGAGGGAGAGTAATGGGACGGTTGAGGAAGAGAGCAGATAAGTAGAGTGGGAGCCAGGGATAAGGAAAAAGAGCAAAGGGAGGCAGAGAGGCTGGAATGTGTACCAATTAAACATGTTTAGGAGCTAGGCAGACTTTGATTAACACCTTACTTCTACTATTTTCTGGCTGTAACAAAGAAAAATTTATTTACCCCTTCTTACCTTTAGTTTTCTTATCTGTAAAATAGAGAATCGGTCATTCAGTTCATTCAACAAATATCTACGGAATGCTAGTGAAGAGAATTATACATGATAATGCATGAAAAGTATTTAGCACAATGGGAGTTAATAAATGTTTGAAATATTAGCTATTATTACTGTTACTTTATCAAGAAAGGAAAGAAAGATGCTGACGAATGTTTCATTTCAAAATGGTTTTAGAAATCTACAAGGGCCATCGATATAGAAATATATTCTCACATTGTGAAATGCCATGAACAATAAAACATCAGATGTCTTTTTTGAAGTGAAGACTTTTTTTTTTTCATGAAATGTTGAAGATGTTTTAAGCATGTGGTGAATAACTTCAATTTAGTGTTTTTGGTTTTTAAATTCAGGCCCTGTGCCTTAAAATTCTAGTCTTTAAATAAATAGGCCTTATTGATCTGACCTGTTCCCCTACTCTTTACATCCTCTCTGAATTCCATTTACATCGATCTATCTATCTATCCATCCATCACTTACTTTAATTCAAATATTTCATTGTGAAATTTTGCTTTCTTGACTTTGATCATATTATTTAGTTCCTTTTTTCCCTGTCATGACTCCCTGGAATGTGCATCCTCTCCCTATCTATGTAAATTGTACTCATTCTTCAAGGTCCAACAGGAGGTCCAGTTTCTTCATGAAGTCCTGGTCATGTATTTCATCCCCTTATGACTCTCTTCCATGAACTCTTATTGCATGGAAAGGAGTTTTCCAGTTTTATAGAGGTTCAGTTTATCTTTTCAATTTGAACATATTATTCTTGAGAATAAAGGTATGTTTTTGTATGAACTAGAGTACTCCTTTTGTATGAACTAGAGTACCTGATACAGTGTTGGGCATGTATTTGAACTCCTTAATTACTTCTAGGCCCCAACAGACACATGAAAAGATGTTCAACATCACCAATCATCAGGGAAATGCAAATCAAAACTACCTTGCACCTGTCAGAATGTATTTTATCAAAAAGACAACAAATAACAAGTGTTGGTGAGAATGTGGAGAAAAGGGAATCCTCTTGCACTGTTGCTGGGAATGTTGGTTGGTGCAGCCACTATGGAAAATGGTATGGAGGTTACTAAAAGAATTAAAAATAGAACTACCATACAATCCAGCAATTCTACTTCTGGGTATTTTTCTGAAGAAAACAAAAACCCTAAATCAAAAAGATATATGCACTTCTATGTTCATTGCGGCATTATTTTCAATAGCCAAGATATGGAACAACCTAAGTGTCCATTGATAGATGAATGGATAAAGAAGATGTGGTATATATATACAATGGAATATTACTCTGCCATAAAAAAGAATGAAGTCTTGCCTTTTGTGACAAGATGGATGGACCTAGAGGGTATTATGCTAAGTAAATTATGTCAGACAGAAAAAAACAAATACCACATGATTTCACTTATATGTGGAACCTAAAAAACAAAACAAATGAACAAACATAACAAAACAGAAATAGACTCATAGATACAGAGAACAAATAAGTATTTGCCAAAGGGGAGGGGAGTGGGGGGAATGAGTGAAATAGGTGAGGGAGATTAAGAGGTACAAACTTTTACAAAATAGATGAGTCATGGCGATGAAATGTACAGCATGGGGAATATAGTCAGTAACACTATAGTAATTTAGTATGGTGACAGATGGTAACTAGACTTAAAGTGGTGATCATTTTGTATTGTATACATATATCAAATCACTATGTTATGTACCTGGAACTAACATAGTGTTGTAGGTCAGTTATGCCTTAATAAAAATATGACTTGTTGACCAACAATAGAGTTATTCAGTTAATGCCCAAAATGACAAAATTAGAGGATCATAAAATATTAGAATTACATCTACTTGTTTTAGTAATTCTAGGTCATCTAGTCTGATTTGCATATTTGACAGATATGGAAATTGGGTCCCAGAAAATTTAAGGTTTTTATTCGAAATTATATAGATATTTATTTTTGAGATACTTCTACTACCTCCTTTTGCAATGCCTAAAGGTAAAATTTGATAGCAACTACACTATCTTCCTATTTGTCACAAGGAAAGAGGACAATCAGATCCCACCTATTTGAGGCATTTGAGGTTAAACACAGTGAAGTTTTTTTTGTTTTTTGTTTTCTCTCCCAATTTACCTACAAAATACTTTCTTCCTTCTTTTAGTTCCTATAATCAGCATAAGGGACATTTATTATGAAGCCAATCATGAACTGAAGGCTTGGTCCTAACTGAATTCAATTCAGAATTAAACATTTGGTCAGATAATTTCATTTATGGCTTTTTTCAGTGGAAGTTTCTTTTTAATTTCACCGTACTTTTAAGGGTCATAGTGTATTTCAGAGCTGTCATGATAAGAATCTCAATATTGAAGTACAAAGAGCACTTCATGGGTATTTTATGTTTCCTTTGGCTTTAGAATGATTTTTTTTCGTTGTGTAATAATGATAAAAGGAAATATAGCTACATGGGGAATGAAAGATTTAAAAGCATCATTTCTTTTCAGAGCATATAGTAAGGGGTTTATTATAACCTAGGAGAAAGAGCATTGAAAGTGGCTTTTCAGCACTGACAGCCTCTGAGATATGTGTCTATTGATATGCATATTGCTTTCATTTTACCATCTTAAAGGGAAAATAGCAAGATTGGCTTTACCCCATAAGAATCTACTAGTTTACGGCTTCCCTGGTGCCACAGTGGTTAAGAATCCGCCTGCCAATGCAGGGGACATGGGTTCGAGCCCGGGTCCAGGAAGATCCCACATGCTGTGGAGCAACTAAGCCTGTGAGCCACAACTACTAAGCCTGCTCTCTAGAGCCCCGAGCCACAACTACTGAGCCCACGTGCTCCAACTACTGAAGCATGCGTGCCTAGAGCCTGTGCTCCACAACAAGAGAAGCCACTGCAATGAGAAGCCCACTCACCACAATGACGAGTAGCCCCCACTCGCCGCAACTAGAGAAACTCACGTGCAGCAACGAAGACCCAATGCAGCCAAAAATGAATTAAAAAAAAAAAAAGAATCTACTAGTCTAGCACAATACTGGAATATGGTAGGCATTCAATAAATACTAATTTAATTTAGTTAAATTTAAAGCAAAGCTGAAAGTGATTTAAGCTTCCTGGAATTATGGCAATTTATTCTAAGGAACTTGGAATGAATGAGATATTTTGGCCTTGAACTCTAATTCAAACTCCATAGCCAAATCTCTGCATGTGATCCTCTCTCTCTCTGGGACATCTTCACTTAATGTGGCTAACTTCTCTCATTCTTCAAGCCTTAGGTCAGGGATAGTCTTCCCTGAAAAGCCTTTTAAGATATACCTTGTGATCTTAACCCTCAGGCAGAAGTGGCCATTCAATGGCATATCTCATCATATTCTGTAAAATTATCTGTTTATTTGCAAGAAGTATCTTCTGCACTCAACTAACTGTTGAGAGTAAGGATTATTTCTTAAGAACCTAATAGCCTTAGAGGAAAATATAGGAAGAACACTCTTTGACATAAATCACAGCAAGATCTTTTTTGACCCACCTCCTAGAGTAATGGAAATAAAAGCAAAAATAAACAAATGGGACCTAATGAAACTTAAAAGCTTTTGCAAAGCAAACTACAATCAAGACGAAAAGACAGCCCTCAGAATGGGAGAAAATATTTCCAAACGAATCCACGGACAAAGGATTAATCTCCAAAATATATAAACAGCTCATGCAGCTCAATATTAAAAAAAACAAACAACCCAATCCAAAAATGGGCAGAAGACCTAAATAGACATTTCTCCAAAAAAGACATGCTGATGGCCAACAAGCACTTGAAAAGCTGCTCAACATCACTAATTACTAGAGAAATGCAAATCAAAACTACAATGAGGTATCACCTCACACCAGTTAGAATGGGCATCATCAGAAAATCTACAAACAACAAATGCTGGATAGGGTGTGGAGAAAAGGGAACCCTCCCCTCTTGCACTGTTGGTGGGAATGTAAATTGATACAGCCACTATGGAGCACAGTATGGAGGTTCCTTAAAAAACTAAAAATAGAATTACCATATGACCCAGCAATCCCACTACTGGGCATAAACCCAGAGAAAACTATAATTCAAAAAGACACATGCACCCCAATATTCATTGCAGCACTATTTACAATAGCCCGGTAATGGAAGCAACCTAAATGTCCATCGACGGACGAATGGATAAAGAGGATGTGGTACATATATACAATGGAATGTTACTCAGCCATAAAGAGAAACGAAATTGGGTCATTTGTAGAGATGTGGATGTATCTAGAGACTGTCATACACAGTGAAGTAAGTCAGAAAGAGAAAAACAAATATCGTATATTAACGCATGTATGTGGAACCTAGAAAATGGTTCAGATGAATCGGTTTGCAGGGCAGGAATACAGACACAGATGTAGAGAACAAACGTATCGACACCAAGGGGGAAAAGCAGCGGGGGTGGTGGTGGTGGTGGTGTGATGAATTGGGTGATTGGGATTGATATGTATACCCTGATGTATATAAAATTGACGACTAATAAGAGCCTGCTATATATATATTTAAAAAAAAAGATTTGTGCACTCAAATAAGTGCAAGTTATATCTTTAAAATTTTTTTAAATTTGATTTAATTTATTTTTATACAGCAGGTTCTTATTAGTCATCCATTTTATACCCATCAGTGTATACATGTCAATCCCAATCTCCCAATTCATCACACCACCACCCCTACCCCCCCACTGCTTTCCCCCTTGGTGTCCATACGTTTGTTTTCTACATCTGTGTCTATATTTCTGCCCTGCAAACCGGTTCTTCTGTACCATTTTTCTAGATTCCACATATATGCGTTAATATACGATATTTGTTTTTCTCTTTCTGACTTACCTCACTGTGTATGACAGTCTCTAGATCTATCCACATCTCTACAAATGACCCAATTGTGTTCCTTTTTATGGCTGAGTAACATTCCATTGTATATATGTACCACATCCTCTTTATCCATTCGTCCGTCGATGGACATTTAGGTTGCTTCCATGACTGGGCTATTGTAAATAGTGCTGCAATGAACATTGGGGTGCATGTGTCTTTTTGAATTATAGTTTTCTCTGGGTTTATGCCCAGTAGTGGGATTGCTGGGTCATATGGTAATTCTATTTTTAGTTTTTTAAGGAACCTCCATACTGTGCTCCGTAGTGGCTGTATCAATTTACATTCCCACCAACAGTGCAAGAGGGGAGGGTTCCCTTTTCTACACACCCTATCCAGCATTTGTTGTTTGAAGATTTTCTGATGATGCCCATTCTAACTGGTGTGAGGTGATACCTCATTGAAGTTTTTGTTTGTTTGTTTGTTTTTGCCATACGTGGGCCTCTCACTGTTCTGGCCTCTCCCATTGTGGAGCACAGGCTCCGGACGTGCAGGCTCAGGAGCCATGGCCCACGGGCCCAGCCGCTCCACGGCATGTGGGATCTTCCCGGACTGGGGCATGAACCCGTGTCCCCTGCATCGGCAGGCGGACTCTCAACCACTGCGCGACCAGGGAAGCCCCTCATTGTAGTTTTGATTTGCATTTCTCTAATAATTAGTGATGTTGAGCAGCTTTTCCTGTACTTCTTGGCTATCTGTATGTCTTTTTTGGAGAAATGTCTATTTAGGTCTTCTGCCCATTTTTGGATTGGGTTGTTTGTTTTTTTAATATTGAGCTGCATGAGCTGTTTATATATTTTGAGATTAATCCTTTGTCTGTGGAATCGTTTGGAAATATTTTCTCCCATTCTGAGGGTTGTCTTTTCGTCTTGATTGTAGTTTGCATGGCAAAAGCTTTTAAGTTTCATTAGGTCTCATTTGTTTATTTTTGTTTTTATTTCCATTTCTCTAGGAGATGAGTCAAAAAGGATCTTGCTGTGATTTATGTCATAGAGTGTTCTGCCTATGTTTTCCACTGAGTTTGATAGTGTCTGGCCTTACATTTAGGTCTTTAATCCATTTTGAGGTTTTTTTGTGTATGGTGTTAGGGAGTGTTCTAATTTCATACTTTTACATTTACCTGTCCAGTTTTCCCAGCACCACTTTTTGAAGAGGCTGTCTTTTCTCCACTGTATATTCTGGCCTCCTTTATCAAAGATAACGTGACCATATGTGCATGGGTTTACCTCTGGGCTTTCTGTACTGTTCCATTGAACTGTCTTTCTGTTTTTTGTGCCGGTACCATACTGTCTTGATTACTGTAGATTTGTAGTAGAGTCTGAAGTCAGGGAGCGTGATTCCTCCAGCTCCATTTTTCGTTCTCAAGATTGTTTTGGCTATTCGGGGTCTTTTGTGTTTCCACACAAATTGTGAAATTTTTTGTTCTAGTTCTGTGAAAAATGCCAATGGTAGTTTGATAGGGATTACACTGAATCTGTAGATTGCTTTGGGTAGTAGAGTCATTTTCACAATGTTGATTCTTCCAATGCAATAACATGGTAATATCTCTCCATCTATTTGATTCATCTTTTAATTTCTTTCATCAGTGTCATAATTTTCTGCATACAGGTCTTTTGTCTCCTTAGGTAGGTTTATTCCTAGATATTTTATTCTTTTTGTTGCAGTGGTAAATGGGAGTGTTTTCTTAATTTCACTTTCAGATTTTTCATCATTGGTGTATAGGAATGCCAGAGATTTCTGTGCATTAATTTTGTATCCTGCTACTTTACCAAATTCATAGATTAGCTCTAGTAGTTTTCTGGTAGCATCTTTTGGATTCTCTATGTATAGTATCATGTCATCTGCAAACAGTGACAGCTTTACTTCTTCTTTTCCGATTTGGATTCCTTTTATTTCTTTTTGTTCTCTGATTGCTGTTGCTAAAACTTCCAAATCTCTGTTGAACAATAGTGGTGAGAGTGGACCACCTTGTCTTGTTCCCAATCTTAGTGGAAATGGTTTCAGTTTTTCACCATTGATGACGATGTTGCTGTGAGTTTGTGATATATGGCCCCTATTATGTTGAGGAAAGTTCCTTCTATACCTACTTTCTGCAGGGTTTTTATCTTAAATGGGTGTTGAATATTGTTGAAAGCTTTCTCTGCATCTCTTGAGATGATCATATGGTTTTTCTCCTTCAATTTGTTAATATGGTGTATCACATTGATTGATTTGCATATATTGAATCCTTGCATTCCTGGAATAAACCCCACTTGATCATAGAGTATGATCCTTTTAATGTGCTGTTGGATTCTGTTTGCTAGTATTTTGTTCAGGATTTTTGCATCTATGTTCATCAGTGATAGTGGCCTGCAGTTTTCTTTGTTGGTGACATCTTTGTCTGGTTTTGGTATCAGGGTGATGGTGGCCTCGTAGAATGAGTTTGGGAGTGTTCCTCCCTCTGCTATATTTTGGAAGAGTTTGAGAAGGATAGGTGTTAGCTCTTCTCTAAATGTTTGATAGAATTCGCCTGTGAAGCCATCTGATCCTGGACTTTTGTTTGTTAGAAGATTTTTAATCATAGTTTCAAATTCAGTGCTTGTGATTGGTCTGTTCATATTTTCTATTTCTTCCTGATTCAGTCTTGGCAGGTTGTGCATTTCTAAGAATTTGTCAATTTCTTCCAGGTTGTCCATTTTATTGGCATAGAGTTGCTTGTAGTAATCTCTCATGATCTTTGTACTTTTGCAGTGTCACTTGTTACTTCTCTTTTTTCATTTCTAATTCTACTGATTTTTGTCTTCTCCCTTTTTTTCTTGATGAGTCTGACTAATGGTTTATCAATTTTGTTTATCTTCTCAAAGAACCAGCTTTTAGTTTTATTGATCTTTGCTACCGTTTCCTTCATTTCTTTTTCATTTATTTCTGATCTGATCTTTATGATTTCTTTCCTTCTGCTAACTTTGGGGTTTTTTTGTTCTTCTTTCTCCAACTGCTTTAGGTGCAAGGTTAGGTTGATTATTTCATGTTTCCTGTTTCTTAAGGTAGGATTGTATTGCTATAAACTTCCCTCTTAGAACTGCTTTTACTGCATCTTATGGGTTTTGGGTCATCATGTCTCCAGTGTCATTTGTTTCTAGATATTTTTTGATTTCCTCTTTGATTTCTTCAGTGATCACTTGGTTATAAAGTAGTGTATTGTTTATCCTCCATGTGTTTGTATTTTTTACTGATCTTTTCCTGTAATTAATATCTAGTCTCATAGCGATGTGGTCAGCTAAGATACTTGATATGATTTCAATTTTCTTAAATTTACCAAGGCTTGATTTGTGACCCAAGATATGACCTATCCTGGAGAATGTTCCATGAGCACTTGAGAAAAATGTGTATTCTGTTGTTTTTGGATGGAATGTCCTATAAATATCTATTAAGTCCATCTTGTTTAATGTATCATTTAAAGCTTGTGTTTCTTTTTTTATTTTCATTTTGGATGATCTTTCCATTGGTGAAAGTGGGGTGTTGAAATCCCCTACTATGATTGTGTTACTGTCGATTTCCCGTTTTATGGCTGTTACTATTGGCCTTATGTATTGAGGTGCTCCTATGTTGGGTGCATATATATTTACAATTGTTATATCTTCTTGGATCGATCCCTTGATCGTTATGTAGTGTCCTTCTTTGTCTCTTGTAATAGTCTTTATTTTAAAGTTTATTTTGTCTGATATGAGAATTGCTACTCCAGCTTTCATTTGATTTCCATTTGCATGGAATCTCTTTTTCCATCCCCTCACTTTCAGTCTGTATGTGTCTCTAGGTCTGAAGTGGGTCTCTGTAGACATCATATATACGGGTCTTGTTTTTGTATCCATTCAGCGAGTCTGTGTCTTTTGGTGGGAGCATTTAATCCATTTACATTTAAGGTAATTATCGATAGGTATGTTCCTATGAACATTTTCTTAATTGTTTTAGGTTTGTTATTGTAGGTCTTTTCCTTCTCTTGTGTTTCTTGCCTAGAGAAGTTCCTTTAGCATTTGTTGTAGAGCTGGTTTGGTGGTGCTGAACTCTCTCAGCTTTTGCTTGTCTGTAAAGGTTTTAATTTCTCCATCAAATCTGAATGAGATCTTTGCTGGGTAGAGTAATCTTGGTTGTAGGTTTTTCTCCTTCATCACTTTAAATATGTCCCACCACTCTCTTCTTGCTTGCAGAGTTTCTGCTGATAGATCAGCTGATAACTTTATGGGGATTCCCTTGTGTGTTATTTGTTGTTTTTCCCTTGCTACTTTGAATATGTTTTCTTTGTATTTAATATTTGATAGTTTTATTAGTATGTGTGTTGGTGTGTTTCTCCTTGGATTTATCCTGTATGGGACTCTCTGTGCTTCCTGGACTTGATTGACTATTTCCTTTAGCATATTAGGGAAGTTTTCAACTATAATCTCTTCAAATATTTTCTCAGTCCCTTTCTTTTTCTCTTCTTCTTCTGGAACCCCTATAATTCGAATATTGGTGCATTTAATGTTGTCCCAGAGGTCTCTGAGACTGTCCTCCATTCTTTTCATTCTTTTTTCTTTATTCTGCTCTTCAGTAGTTATTTCCACTATTTTATCTTCCAGGTCACTTATCCTTTCTTCTGCCTCAGTTATTCTGCTATTGATCCCTTCTAGAGTATTTTTAATTTCATTTATTGTGTTGTTCATCATTGTCTGTTTCCTCTTTAGTTCTTCTAAGTCCTTGTTAAATGTTTCCTGCATTTATTCTATTTCCAAGATTTTGGATCACGTTTACTATCATTATTCTGAATTCTTTTGCAGGTAGACTGCCTATTTCCTCTACATTTGTTAGGTCTGGTGGGTTTTTATCTTGCTCCTTCACCTGCTGTGTATTTTTCTGTCTTCTCATTTTGCTTATCTTCCTGTGTTTGGGGTCTCCTTTTTCCATGCTGCTGGTTTGTAGTTCCCGTTGTTTTTGGTGTGTGTCCCCAGTGGCTGAGCGTGGTTTAGTGGGTTGTGTAGGCTTCCTGGTTCAGGGGACTAGTGCCTGTATTATGCTATATGATGCTGGATCTTGTCTTTCTGGTGGGCACCTCCTTGTCTGGTGGTGTGTTTTGGGGTGTGTGTGGCCTTATTATGATTTTAGGCAGCCTCTCTGCTAATGGATGGGGCTGTGTTCCTGTCTTGCTAGTTGTTTGGCATAGGGTGTCCAGCACTGTAGCTTGCTGGTCGTTGAGTGAAGCTGGGTCTTGGTGTTGAGATGGAGATCTCTGGGAGATTTTCACCATTTGATATTACATGGAGCTAGGAGGTCTCTTGTGGACCAGTGTCCTGAAATTGGGTCTCCCACCTCAGAGACACAGCACTGACTCCTGGCTGGAGCACCAAGAGCCTTTCATCCACACGGCTCAGAATAAAAGGGAGAAAAAAATAGAAAGAAAGAAAGAAAGAAAGGGAGAAAGAAAGGGGGAAAGAAAGAGAGAAAGAAGGAAGGAAGGAAAGAAAGAAAGAAAGAAAGAAAGAAAGAAAGAAAGAAAGAAAGAAAGAAAGAAAGAAGGAAAGAAATGAGAAAGGAAGAGAAAGAAAGCAAGGAAGGAAGGAGGGAAGAAAGAAAGAAAGAAAGAAGAAAAGAAGGAAGGACGAAAGAAAGAAAGGATAAAATAAAATAAAGTTATTAAAATAAAAAATAATTATTAAGAAAAAAAATTTTTAGAAGTAAAAAAAGAAAAAGAAAAAAAGAACAGACGGACAGAACCCTCGGACAAATGGTGAAAGCAAAGCTATACAGACAAAATCTCACACGGTAGCATACACATACACACTCACAAAAAGGGGAAAAGGGGAAAAATTATATATCTTGCTCCCAAAGTCCACCTTCTCAATTTGGGATTATTCGTTGTCTATTCATGTGTTCCACAGATGCAGGGTACATCAAGTTGATTGTGGATATTTAATCCTCTGCTTCTGAGGCTGCTGGGAGAAATTTCCCTTTCTCTTCTTTGTTCGCACAGCTCCCGGGGTTCAGCTTTGGATTTGGCCCCGCCTCTTCGTGTAGGTTGCCTGAGGGCGTCTGTTCTTCGCTCAGACATGACGGGGTTAAATTAACAGCTGATTTGGGGGCTCTGGCTCACTCAGGCCAGGGGCAGGGAGGGGTACGGATGCCGGGAGAGCCTGCGGTGACAGAGGCCAGTGTCACGTTGCACCAGCCTGATGCATGCCGTGTGTTCTCCCGGGGCAGTTGTCCCTGGATCACGGGACTGGGGAGGTTGTCCCTGGATCATGGGATCCTGGCTGTGGTGGGCTGCATAGGCTCCCTGGAGGGGAGGTGTGGATAGTGACCTGTGCTTGCACACATGCTTCTTGGTGGTGCAGCAGCAGCCTTAGCATCCCATGTCCGTCTCTGGGGTCTGTGCTGATAGCCGCAGCTCATGCCCATCTCTGGAGCTCCTTTAAGCAGCACTCTTAATCCCCTCTTCTCGTGCACCAGGAAACAAAGAGGGAAGAAAAAGTCTCTTGCCTCTTCTGCAGGTCCAGACCTTTACCCGGACTCCCTCCCGGCTAGCTGTGGCGCAGTAGTCCCCTTCAGGCTGTGTTCACGCAGCCAACCCCAGTCCTCTCCTTGCGATCGACCGAAGCCCGAGCCTCAGGTCCCAGCCCCCGCCCACCCCGGTGTGTGAGCAGACGAGCCTCTTGGGCTGGTGAGTGCTGGTAGGCACCAATCCTCTGTGCAGGAATCTCTCTGCTTTGCCCTCCGCACCCCTGTGGCTGTGGTGTCCTCCGTGGCTCCGAAGCTTCCCCCCTCCGCCATCCTCAGTCTCTGCCCACGAAAGGGCTTCCTAGTGTGTGGCAACCTTTCCTCCTTCACAGCTCCCTCCCACTGGTGCAGGTCCCGTCCCTCTTCTTTTGTCTCTGCTTTTTCTTTTTTCTTTTACCCTACCCAGGTACGTGGGGAGTTTCTTGCCTTTTGGGAGGTCTGAGGCCTTCTGTCTGTGTTCAGTAGGTGTTCTATAGGAGCTGTTCCACAGGTAGATGTATTTCTGATGTATTTGTGGAGAGGAAGGTGATCTCTGCATCTTACTCTTCCGCCATCTTCTCAAATCTCCCCTACCTTGTTTTCTTTATGTTTAGAGATGTTTGACTTTCATTTGCTCATTTTCCCTTTATTTTCAGAAGATCTTTGAAGTCTTAATTTAAAAAGAGTCCCTCTAAAAAGGATTTATATTTGTGTCTTTCAGATATCTGGGTGCACTACTGGTCTGAGACCACTTTTTTTTCTTAATTCAAATAGACTTCCTTCATGTGATGGTTAATGTAGTAACCAACAGCTTTTGTCTTTTGTCTTATTCCATCAGACTGTTAAAACAGTCTCAGAGAAAAAACTTGCTTGACCTAGCTTGGGCAAGATCCCAACAACCAAGCCAAGCAACTATGGCCAAGGATTGGGGTAATAACATTTCAGGACTCAAGATTGATCAATCAGTGGTTATGAGATGGCTGGTAGCTTCTAAGGGAGCAGCAACATGTATAAAATAATGGGTGAACAAACAAATAGATTTCTGCTACATATGTTCTCTTTCCTATGATGTCCAAAAATTTGTACTACTTGGCTAACCATGGCCTAACACACACCTATTTTATTGTTCTAGTAGTTTTAGAAACTGAAACTTGTGACTTAAACATTCTGAAAAACCTAGAAGGATGGAATTGAGTAGCTTACTAAACTTCTTTGGGCTTCTGCATCTGCATCTTGACAGTGAAAGTGGTAGAACCAATGGTCTCTAAAGACCCCAGTATGAAAGCATTATTATTTTAGGAGTTACATATTCACTAATCAATGAATAAGAATTCACTCAACAGCCATGCATTTAATAGACGTTTGTGAATTCCTACTATGTGCAATACATTACGCTAGGTATCATGAGAATTATTTTAATCTATTCTTTGTCAGGAAATTAATCTTTTCCCTTGAAATCTTGCTTATACTTCTAAAATGCATACTAAGTTTTATTAATATTATAGCAAAGGCAAACTTTAGTACAATTCTGATTTTTAAAAAGTCTTAAATTTTAAATTAGTGCTGTAATGTTTTTCTATACAGACATTATGCAATATTGAATTTTGAGGAAGAATCAACAGAATTGATGAAGGAAACTGTGATATTGTTAGACTTTGGAATCACAAAACATTAAATAATTGTGTTTACATAGTAAATAATTTGTTTTTATGCCATGTAAGATCCTATAAGATTCCAGTGGGACTAATCTCACTCAAAAGCAGTTTACAATTTTTACATTTAGTAAAGAGTTTGACAAACTTTTCAGTTTTATATCCATATCTGATTACTCTTGTCAGATATGCTGTGACTACTGGAATCATTTAAAAAAAAAAAAGCAACTAGGCCTAGAGCCCAGCGCTTGCCTGTTAATTACTATTATCTGGCAAGATTTATGTAACTTTCTTAGTCATAAGGTTAATGAACTTTGATTTAGAACTGGGTGACTTGGCAAAGTTCCTGTAAAGATATAATAATACTTGGACTGTTAAGTGTAAATAAAGGCCTGAATGAATGTAAATTTACCATATTCACCTACACTAAACAACCTCTTATTCACCATATTTTTGAATAGGAAGGTATGTAGAGAGGAGAACAAATTTTATATAATATTTTGTTAGCATGATTTATAACTTTTAAACATTTAAATATATGGTATTTGTTCCATACTGTACCATTAGTACATAGATGTCAAGACGAGCCCCTTGGCCTTATTTTCTTCAGTGTTCTCTCCACTTTCTGCTGTGGTCCTTCATGGTTGCTTCCTGTTCCCCAGCAATGCCCAGCTCTTTTTGTATACTGGAGTCTTTGCCCTTGTTGTTTCCCCTTCCTGGAATGCCTCTTCTCTTTTACTGCCTTGTAGAATCTCTCCCATGCTTCAAAACTCAATTCAAATGTTTCTTCTCTTGGGAGCCTACCTGATCAGTTGATCTTTTCCTCTTCTGTATCCCATAGAGACTTTTAATTATATAGATTATATCACCTACCACAGTGAGATTTTGAAAACAATCTCTGATTATGTTATTCCTATTTACTTTATGATAAAGTCCAAAATCCTTAGTGACACTTGTAAGGCCCCCACCCCATTAAAATCCACATACTTAATTCTTCAGCCACATCTCCCACTCTGATCCTAGTCTGCCTGAGAATCTCCTCCCCAACTTTTTGCACATGTTGTTCTCTTTGCCTTGAACATTATTTTCTACCCTCTTGGTGAATCTCTACTCACCTCTTAAGTTTTAGCTAAAATTTTACTTTCTTAGAGAGACTTTCCACGACCCTTAGATTAGGTTAGTTCTCCATGATTTAAGTACCCAAAGCACTCTATACACTAAAATGGTGTATCTGATTCTGTCTTTTCCATTAGATTTCATGAGTATGCTTGCCTTGTTCACAGTTATATTTCTGTTAATCAAGCATGTGTCAGGTACTTCAAAGGCATTTGCTAAAATTTTTTTTGGTAGAATGAATGCAAGGATAAATTCAAGCCTTCATTTTGAGAGAAACCTTCTCACTCACCTCACTCTTTCTGTGTCTATATAATGCCAGACATGGAGTGGGCACTCAATGATATCATTATATTTCATTTTCATAAACATGTTTTCTTTATTTATAACTTATTTGCATTGGAATGCTCAGAATTTTTCAGGTAAAGTTATTCTAATTATATCCTTTTAAGTACTTGAATATTTTCTATAAATACCGTGTTGAATATTCAGAAATTTTTTCAGACATCCTGGTGAATCCTTCTCAAACACGTTTGTTATTTCCTCCTACTGTGCCTTATCTACAAAATTTGGAGACTTCTCCCCATCTAGGCCTCTATTTAGCTCTTTTCTCTCCTTAAGGTGATCTCATCCAGTCTTGTTGGCTGATGACTCTCAGACTTGATGTGTATGTACTGGAAATTCCAGACTGATATGACCTAATTATCTTCTTGACATCTTTATTGGAATGGCTATTAAGTATCTTAAACCTGACATGTCTTAAACAGAGTTTAAGTATTTTTTATTTCTTGACAATAACACATTCTTATTCTCTTAGAAAGAAATGGATGATCTTTGATCACAGTAAACAGTAACAGCAGATCAGATGTTATACCCATCCCAGTGGATCAGTGACAGCTTCCTACTAGGACTTACACCTTTAAAAGCCAGCCAAGCAGCAACAGCCTAACTTCAATGACCATACTCTGGGTCATAGGTCAGTCAATCCCTAAATGCTCCCACTTGTGATATTCCACCATTTCCTGAACTACTTGCTCTTGGAAACCCCAAATGATAGTGGTTTGGTTTCTTCAGAGGCTTCACCTGGAAACAAAGCTCTTTTTTGCTTAACACACGAGTCCAATTTTGCTTTCACTTGCCTAATGGAGGCCTCTTCATTTTACACCCTTCAATCATGATACTTTCCCAGTTTTCTTCATCCCATTATGGCATCATCATCTTTGATTCTTCTCTTTAGCTTGAATATCACATCTTACATATCAGTAACTTCTGGCAACCATACCTTCAAAATTTGTTCTGAATCTATCCAGTAGAGCATAGTGGTTAAGTGTATGAATTGAAGCCAGACTACCAGCTTTTCTACTTACTACACAAGTCACTTAAGCTTTTTGTACTTTAACATAATAACAGTACCTAATAACAGTACCTACTTCATATGATTAGTGGGAGGATGAAATAAACCAATGCACACAAAGTACAGAGAACAGTGCCTGGCACATAATAAATGTCATATACACATTAACTATTATCATTGTGATTACCACACTCATCCAAGCTACTATTATCTCTGCAATAACCTCTTAATTAGTGTGCCTGCTTCCACCATTGTCTGGCCAAAATCCAATTTCCTCGTGGTAGCTAGAATGATCTATTTAGAAAATCAACTTTATTAAAGTATAATTTACATACAAAAATGTATCCATTTTCAGCATACATTTCCATAAATTTTGAAAACTTGTACACTCATGTAACTGTAATCACAGTCAAGGTATAGAACATTTCCATTATGTCAAATAGTTCCCTAGTATCCCCTTTTAGTCAGTTCTCCTTTCCCAACCCCAGCCCTGGGCAACCACTAAAATAATTTCTACCAGTGTATTAGTTTATACTTACTAGAATTTCATAAATGGAATTGTACATTATGTTTTTTGGTGTTTTGTTTGTTTTGTTTTTGGTGTCTGGTTCCTTTCAGTCAGCATGTTTTTGAGATTCATCCATATTATTGCATATTGTTCACTACTATTTATTTATTTATTTATTTATTTATTTATTTATTTTTGGCTGTGTTGGATCTTCATTTCTGTGCGAGAACTTTCTCTAGTTGTGGCAAGTGGGGGCCACTCTTCATCGCAGTGTGCGGGCCTCTCACTATCATGGCCTCCCTTGTTGAGGAGCACAGGCTCCAGATGTGCAGGCTCAGTAGTTGTGGCTCACGGACCTACTTGCTCCGCGGCATGTGGGATCTTCCCAGACCAGGGTTCGAACCCGTGTCCCCTGCATTAGCAGGCAGACTCTCAACCACTGCACCACCAGGGAAGCCCCCACTACTATTTATTGTTGAATAGAATTTTGCTGGATGAATAAACTACAATTTGCTTATCCATTTACCAGTAGAAGAACATTTATTTTTTCCTCCTACTTTTTGGTTATTGTGAATAAGACTGCAATAAACATTTGTGTAAACTCTGAGTGGACAATAAAAAATTGTTTAAAGTTTTTGACTTTTATTAATAACACATTTTTAACAAGTCTTTTAGCGCACATGTGCACATATTTTGGGGTATATAATTAGGAGTGGCATTTCTGGGTCACTGGGTATACATATGTTCAACTAGAGTAGATAATGCTCAAGGGTTTTTTGAAGTTTATTGCCCATATTTGATGAAAGATATGAATCTACATATCCAAGAAGATCAAACCTTAAATAGAATAAATTCAGAGATTTATGCTGAGAAACATACAAGAAATTTTTCAATAAGATTAAGAGCTGATTTCTCATCAGAAACCACAAAAGCCAGAAGGCAGTGGGATGATTTAATCAAAATGATGAAAGAAGAAAACCTGCTGATTAAGAATTCTATATAGCAGCAGTCCCCAACCTTTTTGGCACCAGGGACTGGTTTTGTAGAAGACAAGTTTTCCACAGACAGTGGGAGGGGATGGTTCAGGCGGTAATGTGAGCAATGGTTCAGGCTGTAATGTGAGCGAGGGGGTGTGGCAGATGAAGCTTTGCTTGCTTGCCTCCTGCTGTGCAACCCAGTCCCTAACAGAAGGAGCACCAGTACCAGTCCACGGCCCAGGGGTTGGAGACCCCTGCTATATAGGGCAAAAGTATCCTGAGGAAGTGGAAACAACCCAAATGTCCAACAACAGATGAATAGATAAACAAAATGTGATTTAGCCACACAATGGAATATTATTCAGCCATAAAAAGTAATGAAGTACTGTTATATGCTATAACATAAATTTACCTTAAAACCACTATGCCAAGTTAAAGAATCTAGACACAAAGGCCATGTATTTTACGATTCCATTTATATGAAATGTATAGCATAAGTAAATCCATGGTGACAGAAAGTAGCCTAGTCATTACCAGGGGCTTAGGGAAGGGGAGAAGAAATAGGAAGTGCTTACTTAATGGGTATAGGATTTCTTTCTGGGGTGATGAAATGTTCTAGTGTTAGTTAATGATGATGGTTGCACAACATTGTGAATGTACTAAAAGACTTTGAATTGGATTAGTTGCATTCTACATTATAAAAAATCAGTTGAAAAGAATATGTCTTCAGTGGTAGGATTTTTAAGACCATGGCACCTGGAGTTAACTCTAGCAACAAAGTTTTTCTAATCTCAAATATTACCACATGGCTGCCTACTTAATGTATAGTTAAGGCTTTACACTTTAAAATATTTAAACTGGTAAATTTATATTATGTGAATTTAACTCAATTTTTAAAATTAATGATAGTATTCAATTATAAATTAAAGAATAAAATAAATATTTCTGAGTCCATGTGATATGAATAAAAATAGGGGGAAAGGAGAAAGGATAAATCTTATTTAAAGCATTGCAATGAATAAATATAGAAAGAATGAAAAAATGGAAATCACCATTAGAACATCATGGTAATATTATTGCAGGCAAACCTGTCTTTTCATGTGCTTATTTACCACCTGTATATCTTCTTTGGTGATCTGTTACTGAATAGATCTGTTCAGATTCTATTGCTCACTTTTTAATGAGTTGTTTATATTTTTAATGTTGAGTTACAAGTTCTTTATTGGATATGTTAAAATAATTTTTCCCCAGGGTGTCTTTTGCAGAGCAAAAATTTTCATTTTTTTAACATCGAGTATCAATTTTTTTTAATAGACCATGCTTTTGGTTCATATCTAAAAACTCATCTCCAAACCAAAAGCATATAGATTTTCTAATTGCTTTTCTTCTAGAAATTTTATAGTTTTATGTTTTATATTTAGATCTATGATCCATTTTTGAGAATCTTTGTGTAAGGTCTTAGATATGTATTACAAATATTATTACTTTTTTGCCTATGGACGTCCAATTTTTTCAGCATTATTTGTTGAATTGGTACTTTCTCATTTAAATTGCCTTTGCATTTTTTGTCAAAAATCAGTTGACTATATTTGTGTAGGTCTATTTCTGGACTCTTTATTCTGTTACATTTATCTATGTGTCTATCTTTTTGCCAATACCACACACTCCTTTGATTACTGTAGTTTTGTTGATTGATTGGTTGACTGTGGATCAATTCCTTTTCTCCCTCTAGCTCTATTGAGGCATGATTGGCAAACAGAGTTGTAAGATATTCATTTATTCATTTAAAAAATCTAAAATCTAAATATATTGTATATATAAATTTAAATTGTGTAATTTAATATATATGTTAATTAGATATATTTATATATTGTAACCTGATTGCCATTGTAGCAATAATTAGCACCTCTATCATGTTATATAATTATTCTTTGTCTTTAGTAGTTGGAATAATTAAATTCTAGCCTCTTAGGAAGTTTGATGATTATAATACAATATTCACTATACTGCATATTAGATCTCTGGGGTTTATTTACTACTTGTTGTAAGTTTGTACCCTTAAACAACATCTGTCCTGTCCCCCTAACCCCCATCCCTTAATAACCACAATTTTATTCTCTGTTTTTACAGTTTGGGCTTGTTGAAATTCCACATATAAGTGATATCATACAGTACTTGTCATTCTCTGATTTATCCCACATAGCATAATATTCTCATGGTCCATCCATGTTGTTACAAATGACAAGATAGTTCTATTTTTATTTTTTTGAGGAAAGTCCCTTTTCTCCACAACCTTGCCAACAGTTACCATTTGTATACTTTTTGCTGATAGTCATTCTGACAGGTGTGAGGTGATATCTCATAGTGGTTTTGATTTGCATTTTTCCAATGATTAGCAGTGTTGGTCATCTTTTCATATGCCTGTTGACCACTTGTATATATTCTTTGGAAAACATGTCTATTCAGGTCTTATGCCCATTTTTAAATTGGATTGTTTTTCTGATATTGAGTTGTAGAGCTGTTTATATATTTTGGGTATTAACTCCTCATTGGTCATATCACTTGCAAGTATTTTCTCTTATTCAGTAGGTTGTCTTTTCATTTGGTCAGGAGTTTCTTTTGCTGTGCAAAAGCTTTTAAGCTTAGTTAGGTCCCATTTGTTTACTTTTGCTTTTGTTGCTTTTTTTAGGAGACAGATCTAAAAAAAAATAATTGCTGCAATTTTTGTCAAAGAGTGTTCTGCCCCCATTCTCTTCTAGGAGTTTCATGGTTTCAGACTTTATTACATTCATATCTTTAATCCATTTTGAGTTTATTTTTGGATATGATGTTCTAATCTCATTCTTTTACAGGTAGCTGTCCAGTTTTCCCAGCATCACTTACTGAAGAAATCGTCTTTTCTCCACTTTATGTTCTTGTCTCCTTTGTTATAGATTAATTAACCATAAGTGTGTGGGTTTATTTTTGGGCTCTCTGTTATGTTCCATTGATCTACGTGTCTGTTTTTGTGCAATACCATTCTGTTTTGATTACTGTAGCTTTGTAGTATAGCCAGAAGTAAGGGAGCATGATACCTCCAGCTTTGTTCTCTTTTCTCAAGATTTCTTTGAAATTTCAGACTTTTTTGTGGTTCCATATAAATTTTAGGATTATTTGTTCTAGTTCTGTGAAAAATATCGTGGGTATTTTGATAGGGATTGCATTAAACCTGTAGATGCTTTGAGTAGTATGGACATTTTAACAGTGCTAATACTTCCAATCCATGAACACAGGATATCATCTTCAATTTCCTTCATCAGTGTTTAATAGTTTTCAGAGTATTAGTCTTTCACCTCCTTGATTAAATTTACTTCTAAATATTCTATTCTTTTTAAAAAATTTTATTGAAGTATAGTTGATTTACAATGTTGTGTTTCTATTCTTCTTGATGCAATTTTAAATGGGATTTTTTTGCTTTCTTTTTCTAAGGATAATTTTCTTTATTTCTTCTTCAAATGTTTCATTCTTAGTGTATAGAAATGCAACTGATTTCTGTATATTGATTTTGTATCCTGCAACTTGACTGAAATTTTTGATTAGTGCCAACAGTTTTTGGTTGAGTCTTTGGGATTTTCTATGTACAGAATCATATCATCTGCAAATAACAACAGTTTTACTTCTTTCTTCCTGATTTTGATACATTTTATTTCTTTTGTCAAATTGCTCTAGCTAAGACTTCCAGTAAAATATTGAATAGGAGTGGGCATCCTTGTTTTGTTCTTGATCTTAGAGGAAAAGCTTCCCATTTTTCTCCATTGAGTATAAATACTAGGTGTAGGTTTCTCATACATGGCCTTATTATATTGAGGTATGTTCCTTCTATACTCAGTCTGCTGAGGATTTTTATCATGAAAGAATGTTGTATTTTGTCAAATGCTTTTTCTGCATCTATTGAGATAATCATGTGATTTTTATCTTTCATTTTACCAATGTGATATATTACATTTATTGATTAATGTGTGTTAAACCATCCTTGTATACCAGGGGTAAATCTCACTTTATCGTGATTTATAATCCTTTTTATGTGTTCTTGAATTGGGTTTGCTAATATTTTGGGAATTTTTGCAATCTATATTAATCAAGGATATTGGTCTGTACTTTTCATTTCTTGTGGTATCCTTATCTGTCTTTGGTGTCAGCATAATGCTGGCCTCATAGAGTGAGTTTGGAAGTATTCCCTCTTCCTCAATTTCTTGGAAGAGTTTGAGAAGGATTGGTGTTAATTCTTCTTTGAATGTTTGGAAGAATTAATCAGTGAAGCCATCTGGTCCTGGAGTTTTCTGTGTTGGGAGGTTGATTACTGATTTAATCTCTTTACTAATTATCATTCTGTTCAAATTTTCTATTTCTTCCTGATTCAGTCTTGGCAGGTTATGTGTTTGTAGAATTTTATCTAATTTGTTGGCATATAATTGTTCATAATAGTCTCTTTGATCCTATGAATTTCTATAGTATCAGTTTTCATGTTTTCTTTTTCATTTCTAATTTTATATGTGTTTTCTCTCTCTTTTTTTCTCAGTCTAGCTAAAGGTTTGTCAATTTTGTTTATCTTTTTGAAGAACAAGCTCTTGGTTTTATTAACCCTTTCTATTGTTTTACTGGTCTCTATTCCATTTATTTCCATTCTGATCTTTATGACTTCCTTTTTTTCTGCTAATGTTGGGCTTAATTTGTTCTTCTTTTTCTTGTTCCTTGAAGTGTAAAGTTAGGTTGTTTATTTGAGATCCTTCTAATTCTTAATATTATATGTATTTATTGCTATAAACTTTCCTTTCAGAATTGCTTTTGCTGCATCTCATAATTTTGATATGTTTTATTTCCATTTTCATTTGTTTTGAGATAATTTTTTATTTCTCTATTGATTTCTTCTTTTACCCATTGGTTGTTCAGAAGGGTATTGTTTAATTTCCACATATTTGTGGGTTTTCCAGCTTTCCTCTTGTTGATAACTTCTAGTTTCATACCATTGTGGTCAGAAAATATAGTTGGTATGATTTCAGTCTTCTTAAATTTGCAAATATTTGTTTTGTGTTCTATCACATGTTCTATCTTGACAATGTTCTGTGTGCACTCAAGGAGGATGTATCAATATATTCTACTGCTGTTGGGTGGAATGTTCTATTTATGTCTGTTAAGTCCATTTGTTCTGGAGTATGGTTCAGTTTCAATGTTTCTTTGTTCATTTTCTGTTTGGATGGTCTATTCATTGCTGACAGTGGGGTTTTGAAGTGTCCTACTATTGTATTGTCCTATTATTGTATTGTCTCTTTCTCCCCTTAGATCTGTTAGTATTTTCTTAATATATTTTAGTACTCTGATATTGGGTGCATATATATTTATAATTCTTGTATTTCATGATGTTTTGACCCTTTTATTATTGTATAATGACCTTCTTTGTTTCTTATTACCATTTTTGGCTTGAAGTCTATTTTGTCTGATATAATTTTGGCTATACTCACCTTTTTGTTTGCACTTT
This sequence comes from Mesoplodon bidens, assembly GCF_964165515.1. Taxonomy (NCBI): domain Eukaryota; kingdom Metazoa; phylum Chordata; class Mammalia; order Artiodactyla; family Ziphiidae; genus Mesoplodon; species Mesoplodon bidens. The sequence continues at coordinate 110,015,652 of NC_138177.1, forward strand.
TAAAGATATCCTCTTTAATCTCTTCACTTTAAGCCTATAAGTATCTTTAGAGCTGAAATGAATCTCTTGGAGGCAGCATATAGTTAGTTGGTCTTATTTTTTTATTCATCCAGCCACTCTGTGCCTTTTGATTGGTGAAATCAATCCACTTATATTTAGAGTGATTATTGATATGTAAGGACTTACTACTGTGGTTATGTTGCTTGCTTCTGATTTTGTAAAATTGTGATATATCATGATGATTTAAAATATGTATGTTTTGTGAAAGAATTCCCCTCATCTAGTTAATTAACACATCCATTACCTCATATACTTATCTTTTTGTGTGTGAGAAATTTATGTTTTACACTCTTAGCAAATTCCAATTACACAACACAGTGTTATTTATTATATTTATCATGTTATACATTAGATCCTCAGACCCTATTCATTTTATAGCTGAAAATTTGTACCCTTCTACCTGCCTTTCCATATTTACCCCACTTCCCACCCCCCACCAGCTCCTGGCAACCACTTTTCTACTCTCTGTTTCTATGACTTTGACTTTTAAAAATTTAGATTCCACATATAAGTAATGCCATGCAGTATTTGTCTTTCTCTGTCTGGCTTATTTCACTTAGCATAATGCCCTCAAGGTCCATCTGTGTTGTCACAAATGGCAGAATTTCAACCTTTCTCATGACTGAATAATATCCATTGTACATACCTTCCATATCTTCTTTATCCATTCATCTGTTGACACACATGTTGTTTATATATCTTGGTTATTATGAATAATGCTGCAATGAACATGGTGGTGCATGTATCTTTTTGAGTTTAATGTTTTCATTTCCTTTGGATAAATACCCAGAAGTGGAATTGCTGGATCATATGACAATTCTATATTTAATTTTTTGAGGAAACTCCATACTGGTTCCATAGTGTCTGCACCACCCTCAACAGTTCACAAGGGCTCCCTTTTATCCATATCACTGCCACACTTCTTATCCCTTGTCTTTTTGATGATAGCATTCTAACAGGTATGGGATGTTATCTTATTGTGGTTTTGATTTGCATTTCCCTGGTAGTTAGTGATGTTGAGCACTTTTTCATGTACCTGTTTGTCATTCATATGTCTTCTTTTGAAAATGTCTATTCAGTTCCTCTACTCATTTCTAAATTGAATTTTTTCTATTGAACTATATGACTAATTTATATATTTTGGATGTTAACCCCTTATCAAATATATGATTTACAAATATTTTCTCCCACTCAGTAGTTTGACCTTTCATTTTGCTGATGGTTTCCTTTGCTCTGCAGAGGCTTTTTTGGTTTGACATAGTTCCACTTGTTTATTTTTGCTTTTGCTGCCTTTGCTTTTTGTGTCAAATCCAAAACATCATTACAAAGACCAATATTAAAGAACTTACTTCCTATATTTTCTTCTGGTTTTATAGTTTCAGGTCGTAATTTAAGTCTTTAATTTATTTTGTGTTGATTTTTATGTATGGTGAAAGATAGTCATCCCGTTTCATTCTTTTGCATGTGGCTGTCCAGTTTTCCCAACACCATTTATTGAAGAGACTATCCTCTCCCCATTTTATATTCTCGGCCTCTTTGTCATAAATTAATTGAACATATATACATGGGTTTATTTGGGGTCCTTCTATTCATTGCTTTGATCTATGTGTCTGTTTTTATGCCAATGCCAAACTCTTTTGATTACTATAGCTTTGAATATAGTTTGAAATCAGAAAGTGTGACGTCTCCAGATTTGTTCTTCTTTCTCAAGATTGCTTTGGTTATTTGGGGTCTTTTTGTGGTTCATACAAATTTTAGAACTTCCCCCCCCCCATTTCTGATAAAAAAAATGCCACTGGAATTTGGATAGGGATTGTACTGAATTGCTTTGGGTAGTATGAACATTTTAACTATATTAATTCTTCCAGTCCATTAGCATGGAACATTTTTCCATTTATTTGTATCTTCTTCAATTTCATCAATGTCTTATAGTTTTCAGTCTACTGTTGTTTTATATTGTAGTAGGTCTTGAAATCAGACAATGTGAGTCCTCCAACTTTCTTATTTTTCAGAAAAAAAAATTGGTTACTCTAGTTACTTGCAATTTCCACATAAGTTTTAGGATTGTCTTCTCGCTTTCTACCAAAAAACGTGGTGAGATTATGTCAAACTTACTGGTAATTTTTGGGAAAATTATCATCTTAGCAATATTGAGTCTTCTGGCATAAATATGATTTATTGCTCCATTTATTTAGGTCTTCTCTAACTTCTCATAGCATGTTTTGTAGTTTGCAGTGTACAAGTTTTTTTTACAGTAGTTATATTATTTCTATATTTCATATTTTGATACTGTTATAAATGGCATTTTAAAAGTTTTTTCAATTTTTTTGTTAGTGTATAGAAGTATGATTGATATTTTTGAAAATTGTTATTGTATAATGCAACCTTGCTAAAATCACATATTAGTTTTATAGCTGTTTTGTAGAAGAGGTTGGATTTTCCACATAGATGATCATGTCATTTTCAAACAAGGAGTTTTACTTCTTTTCTAGTCTCAATGACTTTTATTTTTTTTCTCAGGTTATTGCACTACTAGAATCTCCAGAGGAATATTGAATAGAAGAGGGAAGGTTGATTTGAATTGCCAAATCAGCATTACTATAAGTGAAAATCCATAGTGATGTTTTTATAAACCTTCCAGATGATTTTAATATTTACCCAGTATGGAGATATATTAACATACACAAAATTTCATTACTGTTGAGATATACTAATCTACTTCACTGTCTCCTCATGCACTTGGTTTCAGTTCCTTGGATGTGCCAAGTTTATTACCATATTAGGAATAGGGGTAATATTTTTTGTTTTTTTTTTTGTGGTACGCGGGCCTCTCACTCTTATGGCCTCTCCCATTGTGGAGCACAGGCTCCGGACGTGCAGGCTCAGCTGCCATGGCTCATGGGCCCAGCCACTCCATGGCATGTGGGATCTTCCCAGACCGGGGCACGAAGCCGTGTTGCCTGCATCAGCAGGCGGACTCTCAACCACTGCGCCACCAGGGAAGCCCAGGGGTAATGTTTGATATAGGGAATGACAGGATGAGCAGGAATCACGCTCTGTTTCTTGCTTTTGTTTCTCTCATCATGTTAGCACCCATCTTCCAGACTGACTTTCTCCACAAGTCAAGAACCTTGGCTGCTGACAGTTCTAGGCTCATGTCTTTCCAGCTTCACCACCTGAGAAAAAAGAGCTTATTGTCACCTATCTCAGCTTAAACAAGCATGGCAAGGGACTCTGGTTACATTGGCTTAAGCCATGTGCTCACCCTCTGAACCAATCTGTGTGGCCAGGGTGTTAGGACTTTGTGACTGGCATATCCAGTGTTAGGTGCCATGGCAAGGGAGGAAAGGTCCTACATCACTCATTTAGGCTACATGTTAGAATAGGGAATGAGGCAAGGGGAGCAATGGTGCTCCATAAGGAAAGTGAGTGATAACAACATGGCCAAGTGTTAAATCACTGGGAACTTAGGCATTTCCTTGGTTTATGTCTTATACAGTTCTCAAGCGGTTCTTTCATGATGTTTCATGTATGAGATGTTAATACTTATTATTTTCAGGATATGAAGTAGAATAAGCTCAAAAGAAGCATTACACTGCTCAGCACTCAGTCGTGTCCATCCCTGCCAGGCCTTTCTTGTCAGCTTAACACACCTTCCTTGGTTGAGTGTACTGGCACTGCTGGACCTCTGCTGATGGTCTCTCTTTTAGCATCTTTTATAGGTTTCCCTACCTCATGGAGGGCTAAGAACTTTGCTCCCACACAAGGAACATTTGAAATGTTAGATTCCAGAGGATATGCACACAATAGCACTTAATAAATATTTGTCATATTGAATTGAACCTGAAGAAATGAATTTACTAATGGGAAGTATGTAATGAAGGAGGGGAAGAGGGAGTCCAAGGTAAGCTATAGGGGAGCTTTGCACAGTCAGGTAAGCTTGAACACAGTGATCTAAAAATCACTTCAAGTAAATAGCTGCTTTACACCTGCATGAACCTGCAAGAGATTTTCTGTGACAGCAACCAGGTGAAGAGTTTATTAGCATCTCCCCTTCACTGGGCCACATTCTGTTGCCAAGAATGCTGATGATACCCTCCACTTGAACTGTAGTAAACAACAATTTACCACTCACATTTTAGGAATGTGAATGTTGCAACAACAAAATACTCATTGACAGACATTAATCACTTTCTGAGCCAAGAAGGATAAAAACTACACAGAAACAATAGAACCCAAATGACAGATGGGACTGAGGGGTGGTCAGGACCTCATTGAGACACCTGCGATCATGCTGTAGACAGTCTTTCCTAATTAATTTCTCAAAGTAAACTAAAGCAAGCACATATAACCTTTGTATTCCCAGTGCCTATCACTGCATTGGCAGAGTTAAAAGCTGATTTGGTAATGAAGGCTTTCTTCTTACCATCTAATTGTAATTAAATGACTAATTTGTCTTTCTCTCAACACCAGATTATAAATTCTGTGAGGGCAGGGATCACATTTGACTCGTTTACCCTCATTGCTCAAGATCCAGTGCACATAAGTAGATGCTTAGCAAATATTGTTGACATGAAAATGAAATGATGGGAAATCAGGAGAGAAGGGAATGCTTGAGCTTCTACTGTGTGCCAGGCATTTTGATAGGTGCTTATGCATTACTGTAGGTACCTCACTTTTATTCCCCATGACAACTCTGGGAGATATAAATTAATATCATAATTTTACAGTTAAAACTGGGAAGGACAACTTAGAGTGCTGAGTATCAACTATTTGCTGGGCCCTATGCTAGGAAATTTACATATATTATCCATATGTAGATATTCAAAATGCCCTGGAGTAAGTGTTTTTCTCCATACCTTACAAATTTACAGAAAAAAACTGGCATGTAGTTAATAAAATAATGCTAATATTTAGATCCATATCTTCTGATTACAAATTGAGTACAAATAATTAAATGTTCACTGAATGAATTAAGGGATTAGTGGTTCTTATTAATTAATTTATTGATTCATAGATATTTATTTGCCCATAAAACTCTTATGAAAAGCAACTTTGCCAGTAGCACTTATTGTAAACAATAATAATTTCAGGATCATTTTTCACCTGAAAAATCAAAATTTGTGCTTGAAAATCTCTTCTAAAATTTATTTCATCCTCTACCTACAGCTTTATCACATTTAAATTATCTCTGACATATTATTAAATCATAATCCAAGAAAACTCTTCATAAGATCTTTAAGTAATACACTCAAGTATTTAACAAGTCTCATTTATATATATATATCTTGTTGAAACTCATTATATCTCCTTTTTTAATGGAAAATCCAATAAAAAGATTTTTAATATCTTATCCCTTATTTTACTGAATAGAATCCTGCCTTTATGTTCACTGTTATTCTGTAAATAAATCTGGACTTTTAAAGACTAATTTAATAGCAACAATACTATTTGTAACATACTTTTTCTTTTCTTGGCCTTAGGAAAATATTCTAATAATTTAACTATGAAATTACATACCCTTTCATTTCCCAGATCCACACCCTAAAGCCTTCCTTATTTTTTATCTCACCAGTTAGCCTCCTTTAGTGACATTTACTGACAGCTCATTCCTTTTCCTACTTTTCTGTTATAAGGTCTTACTTTTCAATGGAGGTCACAGTTTTGAAAGCTGTGGCCACAAATGCTTATATGGTCCTTTGGATGAGCTAACTCAAAAGGGCAATGAAAGGGACGCATTTTGCAACCAGATGGCTCTGTAATCCACAATTAATTTACTAATTTCTGCATGAAAACTAAAAAGATATAGTTTGATTACAGAATGTATTTCATATATATGCAAGCACTTAAAACCTTTCTAATTAGTATGCAAGGTCTAAACCAATCTCAAGAATTAGCGTCAGATTCAGAGCAGAATCTTAAAATATTGCTAATCCTTTTAAAGTGTAAATGAATTAGTCATTTGGAGAATGCAAATCAAAATGGCAAATACCACTACATACCCATTAAAATAACTCAGTGAAACAGAAAATTTTCTAGGAAAATACAAATGATCATAATAGAATCAGTCATAGGAAACCTGAATAGACCAAGAATTAACTTTTACTCAATTAATCAATAAGAAAAAGCTACTCCACTTGAGAAAATGAGTTAATGACATACTTTTTTGGCAGGTTGACAAAAATTTTAAAAGGACAGTAATATCTACTTTTAGTGATAGTTTAGGGAGTATATGTAAGTGTATGTAACTGTATATGACAAATACTGTCATATACAGTTGATAATAAAAAGAGTTGCTAATACTTTCTTGTGAATAAATTGCCAATGTTAATCAAAAAAGGGAAATTTTTTTTTTTTTGGTCTCTGAAAATTTTCTTTTAGAAATTCTTCCTAACCAACTAAAGATGTAAATTAAGATTTTTCTATAGGCATGTTAATCATAAAGAACATTATTTTAAAAGAGTGAAAACTTGGAAAGATTCTAGATTTCCTTGTATAAATTTTATTACATGAATATATGATCATTAAAAATGAACTGATATTTCAGTATGTTAATGATAGTGTTGAATTTAAAAGCTCTTATTATACTCTAAAGAAATCCACAAAATACAACTACACACAACAATATAGAGGGTTCTCACAAAGATATTTCACTAAAAGAAGTCAATCACACAAAAAATATGTATTATATTATTCCACCTATATAAAGTACATAAACAGGTAAAAACAATTTATGCTGTTAGAAATCAAGATAATGTTTAACTTTTGGGGAGATAATGACTGGAGGAGAACAGAAAGGGGTACCTGGGGATGATAGTAATGTTCTTTTCTGAATATTGGTCCTGATTGCAGGGATGTGTTTGTGAAAATTCTTCTAGCAAATGACAGAAGCCAAGGTTTTCATGTACTAAGCTCTAAAGAGGAGCCAGAAAATATATAAGTAAGATATTATGTAACATAAATACTTTAAATAACCCTCCTTGGCCTGATTCTAAATCCTCATACAAAAGGACATTGATAAAATAGCCAGTTCATTCTTCCCTTATCTCTTCATTCATTCAACAGTTAATTATTGAGAATTTCCTGTGTGCCAAGTCCACTTCTAGTTAGTGAAGTGAGGAAAACCATTAGGTCACTGCTCTCATGGAATTTATATTCCAGCTGGGAAGATAAACAATAAACATTGTAACATTCCATTGAAAATTAATATGTATCACTTAGTGTTAAAAGCTATACAGAGATTAATCCTTTGTCAGTTGCTTCATTTGCAAATATTTTCTCCCATTTTGAGGGTTGTCTTTTCATCTTGATTATGGTTTCCTTTGCTGTGTAAAAGCTTTTAAGTTTCATTACATCCATTTGTTTATTTTTATTTTTATTTCCATTACTCTAGGAGGTGGGTCAGAAAGGATCTTGCTGTGATTTATGTCATAAAGTGTTCTGCCTATGTTTTCCTCTAAGAGTTTTATAGTGTCTGGCCTTACATTTAGGTCTTTAAACCATTCTGAGTTTATTTTTGTGTATGGTGTTAGGGAGTGTCCTAATTTCATTCTTTTACATGTAGCTGCCCAGTTTTCCCAGCACCACTTATTGAAGAGGCTGTCTTTTCTCCATTGTATGTTCTTGCCTCCTTTGTAAAGCAGCCCATGCAGCTCTTTATCAAAAAAAAAAAAAAAAAAAAAAAAACCCAAACCACCCAATCCAAAAATGGGCAGAAGATCTAAATAGACATTTCTCCAAAGAAGACATACAGATGGCCAACAAATACATGAAAAGATGCTCAACATCTAATGCTCAACTAATGCTCAACTAATCATTAGAGAAATGCAAATCAAAACCATAATGAGGTATCACCTCACACCAGTCAGAATGGCCATCATCAAAAAATCTAGAAACAGGGCTTCCCTGGTGGCACAGTGGTTGAGAGTCCGCCTGCCGATGCAGGGGACACGGGTTCGTGCCCCGGTCCAGGAGGATCCCACATGCCGCGGAGCAGCTGGGACCGTGAGCCATGACCGCTGAGCCTGCACATCCGGAGCCTGTGCTCCACAGCGGGAGAGGCCACAACAGTGAGAGGCCCGTGTACCGCAAAAATAAAATAAAATAAAATAAAATCTAGAAACAGCAGAAGCCAGTTGGAACCCGCGACATCTTGTAGTTGTCTGAAGATTCTTCAATCACTATGTCAAGCGACACAGATGTTTCTCTTCCTTCATATGATGAAGATCAGGGATCTAAACTTATCCAAAAAGCTAGAGAGGCACCATTTGTTCCCACTGGAATGGCAGGTTTTTCAACAATCGTTGCATATAGATTATATAAATTGAAGAGCAGGGGAAATACTAAAATGTCTGTTCACCTGATCCACATGTGCATGGCAGCCCAAGGCTTTGTTGTGGGAACAATGACTCTTGGTATGGGCTATTCCATGTATCGAGAATTCTGGGCAAAACCTAAACCTTAGAAGAGGAGAGGTTGTCTTGGTCTCACTGGTGGTGCTTGCTTTAGTTAGACATCTCATATTGAGGTTATATGTTTATGTTGAAAATAAATTCTTTGGGTCGGACAATAAAATGGTAATTTGAATACTGGCTTCCTTTCTTGCAGGCTTGATTTGCCTGGTGACCAGGTTACTGGTGACTAGTTCATTAGCTAGGTCATTCAGGGGAGTCAGATTAGCACAAAAACATGTCATTTTTAAATGCACTTGATAGTGGTACAATGTCCACCTTCTTAAACTCTTCTGATGAAATTAGTTGTAAAGAGGACAACATGCCAATCCTGATAATGCTCCCAGTTGCTGCAGAATATCATGTGCTTTTGATGTAATATAGGAATCCTACTTACCCCAGTTAGTTTAACTCTTTCTGACTGCCTTGTGGACTGAGTACTGTTTTAAGGGCTGGTTGGCTCTTGAGGAACCCTTTCAGAACAGTGCACAGAATACAACAATATAAACCTCCTGGCAACTATATATGTGTTTTTAAGCCAAACCTAAAAAGCTGGTAAGAGAGCTGCCTTTGAAGAGTATTTATTTAAGAATCATAGTTGTAAACATGAGAATAACTTAACTGTAGATCCCCATTTAGCTCTTTTGTAATTGTAGAATTATATTTTGTTGCTGTTATATTAGAATAATTTTTATGTCATTTTGAAATAGAAATATGAATTTTAAGTGCTAATGCAAGGATAAATGAAAAACACTTTTTAAATGTGTGCAGTATGTTTATTTTCTCTGTAAGAATCATAAATGTTAAACTAAATAAATTGCCTATAATGGAAGTGATTTATGAGCAAGCTGGTTTGGTCAGACATTATACAAACTTTGGTATACTACAGAATGCTTTGTTGTACTTGTGAAATTCTCTTGTCTAACCTGAATTTACATTCCATGATGATAACATGGTAAATGTAGTGTTATTAAAGTAAGTGAACACATCAAAAAAAATCTAGAAACAATAAATGCTGGAGAGGGTGTGGAGAAAAGGGAACCCTCCTGCACTGTTGGTGGGAATGTAAATTGATACAGCCACTATGGAGAACAGTATGGAGGTTCCTTAAAAAACTAAAAATAGAACTACCATATGACCCAGCACTGCCACTACTGGGCATATACCCTGAGAAAACCATAATTCAAAAAGATACATGTACCACAGTGTTCACTGCAGCACTATTTACAATAGCCAGGACATGGAAGCAACCTAAATGTCCATCAACAGATGAATGGATAAAGAAGATGTGGCACGTATATGCAATGGAATATTACTCAGCCATAAAAAGGAACAAAATTGAGTTATTTGTAGTGAGGTGGTAGGACCTAGAGTATGTCATACGGAGTGAAGTAAGTCAGAAAGAGAAAAACAGATACCGTGTGCTAACGCATATATATGGAATCTAAAAAAGCAGCACTGATGAACCTAGCGGCAGGGCAGGAATAAAGACACAGACGTAGAGAATGGACTTGAGGACACAGGGCAGGAGGAGGGGAAGCTGTGATGAAGTGACAGAGTAGCACTGACATATATACACTACCAAATGTAAAATGGATGGCTAGTGGGAAGCTGCTGCATCGCACAGGCAGATCAGCTCCCGTGCTTTGTGACGACTTAGAGGGATGGCATAGGGAGGGTGGGAGGGAGACTCAATAGGGAGGGGATATGGGGATATGTGTATACATATAGCTGATTCAATTTGTAGTACAGCAGAAACTAACACAACATTGTAAAGCAATTATACTCCAATAAAGATGTGAAAAAAAAGATTTGGTACAAAAATGAAGAAAATAAATAAAAGCTATACAGAGAATTTTAAAACGCAAGATAGGATGGTGACTGAGTTGCTGCTTAGGACTCGGTTGACAGACATGGCCTAGCCGAAGAGATATTTAAACAGAGATGTGCAAAGAAAGAGTCAGTGATGAAAAATCAGGTATAAGGAACAGCATTTCAAAGAAAAAATGACTTCTGCATTTGACCTCAGGCAGCTGGGTGGGTCAGTGTTGCTGTTTATGTAGGAGTATGGGAAAGGCGGCCAACTGATATAGGAGAGTAGAGAGGGGCTGCATTTCTCAAGTGTGAAATAAGTTTTTAGCTACTTTTGAATGAGTCTGGGCCTTAAAATATTTGAAATTAATTTGAAGGACTAAAGTAAAATCCTGGTCAGGTGTAAACAGGGTCATAGAAGCAGTTGGTGTTGGAGGAAGGTATTAGGCAGAACTATATTTATATCAACAATTTGAATGAACCTAAGTAGAAGATGAAGGCTAGTTGGGAGATTAATTAAGAGAAAATGTTAAGCCAAAGTTTGTTATTCCATTAACAATGAGTATATAATTCAAGATACTATTTTTTTTTTTTTTTTTTGCGGTAGGCGGGCCTCTCACTGTTGTGGCCTCTCCCCTTGCAGAGCACAGGCTCCGGACGCGCAGGCTCAGCAGCCATGGCTCACGGGCCTAGCCGCTCTGCGGCATGTGGAATCTTCCCAGACCGGGGCACGAACCCGTGTCCCCTGCATCGGCAGGCGGACTCTCAACCACTGCGCCACCAGGGAAGCCCTCAAGATACTTTTATTAGATGGGGTGACTTAACATTACTGTCCAGAGGTATAACATTGTCTTCCTATAGTGTAAACTTTTAGAGTAAGGTGGTTACTGGTTCCTCTTGTTGTACTTTTATCGGCTCTGGGATTGATTCGTTACAACTGGTACTCTGGAGAAGACAACTTCCATGCTTTCCTTTAACAAATATTTTCTGAGCATAGTGATAGGTATAGAGGATATAATGTTAATAAGAGGTTGTTTTCTGCCCTCAAAAAGATCACCATCTGGAAAGAAATAAGGGAGAAATAAATTGTCAATTAAGACATAAAATGTTAAGTGTTATCCCAGGGGCAAGAATGAGGTGATGTGAGAGGAATTTAATCCAGTCAGAAGAGGGATTGGAGAAGTTAGGGAATGCTTCCCAGGGGAGTGATATCTACTCTAAGACTCATCAGATGAGCATGAGTCATTCATGTGACAGCAGAATGTGGAAGTGGGTGGGTGATGGAGAGGGGGATGGAGATGTAGCCTGGGGATACAGAGAAGGTGGATGGAGCTCAGTATATACAAGTACAATGTGAGCTGTGAGAACTGTGACTGGAGTGGTAAACCAGAGGTGGAACATGAAAGACATTATCAATCATATCATGGGGCTTGAACTTCACACTGAGTACAAAGGAGAGTCCTTAAAAGGTTTTAAGTAGGAGAGTAAAAGCATCAGATTGGTACTTTAGAAAGACTCTGGCTGTATGGTGAAGAATGGTTGAAACAGGGCTGCATTGCTAGCACATATGTTGTGTGAATTAGAAAAACAACTTGTGAATTAGAAAAATGTGTTCCCTCTGGGCAGAGAAATGATCTAATAGTGCCCCCTCAACCTTAATCTTGGGAGCTGAGTTTGGACTGTATTTCACCCCTACTCTCCTTGCCCCTGACAAGGCTGGGTGCTTTCAGGCAGGGCACAACCTACACAATGGTTCACAGTGGCTCTTTTTGCAAAGGGTTATGTAGGAGTCCAAGTGAGTGATGCTGGGGACATGAACTAAGGATAGAGACAGGTGGAGGACTTTTTGATATATTCAGAATTGACAGGATTTGGTAACTGGTTGCAAGAGGGTAAGGAAAGGGAGTGGAAGAGTTTCTGTATGTGTATGTGTGTTCAAATATTCATTACTTCATCCTTCCCTCACTCCTCTTTTTTTCTCTCTTCCCAGGATGAAGTTCTGTTCTCCAAAGAACTCACTGTACAGTTGAGGGCTGTTAGGGAGGCTTATATCAAATACGTAAAGAAGTAAATGCATTTGGAAGTTAGATTCTATATGAAGAGTGGAGAGTTGGACACAAAAGAAAGAGTGCTCTATGCTGCCTGAGAGTGGGGGAGACAGTCAGGAAAGGCAGTAGGGGTGGGATTTTGAAAAGGGGGGGCATATGGTCAGGAGGCAGAAAAGGGAGCCTGAAGATGGTAGGATTAGAAATGGAGAAGGATGAAAGGGGTATGGTGTTCCTGATAAAGACCTAAAGACATAAAACAGTGTGGACTTTTGGGAAACTGAAAGTCCTTGACTGATTAGATGTGTGACAACAGTGAGATGGTACAGTAAGAGACAGGGAACTGGAGGCAAGGGCCGCATGGTGGCAGGCCTGGCACTCACTCATTTGACACACATTTTGGTCCTTTTGTCCTTGGTGCCTGGAAAAAGTGATGTAGAGTCATAGTCTCTACCTTTGTGGCATTAGTCTTTATTTTTAAAACAGTTTAAGAATTATTTTGGTTTTGTGCATTACTTTGTAGGCAATGTGGTAGGCATATTGGGGAGGGGAGAATCAAGACAGAGACCAGGTAGGGGGCATCTTTATCCAGGAGATGATGATGGATGCTGAACTGAGGCAGCATTACTGAAGGTGAGGTGGGGAGAGACAAAGGTTAAGGAGATTTCTGTGACAGGACTTGTTGACTGATTGAATACAAAGTGTGAGGGAATTGTAGGGCCAAGGGATGGTCTCCTGGTCTCTGATTTGAATGACTGGGTGGTGAAATATTTTTCTTTCTCTGAGATAAGAAATTCAGAAGGAGATATGGGTGAAGAGAATAGTTCAGTTTTATAGAATTATTTCGTTTCCTGACCAAAACTGACAAATCCATATCCAAACAGCTTTCTAAGCTACCTACATTTCCCATGTTGGCTCAAAATGTGTGCATGTGTGTGTGTGTGATGTTCATGGTGATGGGGCAGAGGGTGGAGGTGGAACTGAAATTCAATAGTGGACTTTCTTTGTTATAGTATTATTAGACTCTGGGATCTGGAGAGCAATGAATTGCTCTATGAAGAAGCCTGATAAGGTTCTAGGTATATATGAGACACTGTGTGTGCCTGTTTTTAATAAAAGCAGAAGATTTTGTTAGTTGTGAGTTCTAAGTCTAACCAGAGCTTCCAATTATGGACTAAGGGATGGCTTTAGTTTCAATACCACCAAACTCCTACTTTTTAATTTCTCATATGTCTCTAGAACAATTTCGTGTGAAAGCCACTCTCTTATTTCCTGATAACCATGTGACAACAGATAGCACTTGTGTAGCACTTTGCTTACATTCCTCATGAGGTCAAACATAACAGGTATTAATGTGCTGATCATCATACAGATAATATTGAACAATACAAGGGACTGGGATCATAAATCAAAAAATTAATTAGCAACAAATATGATCTGACTATGTGTTTTACTAAAATGCTATTGTAGGTACAAAAGCTTTAAGACAACTTTCTGGTTTATGGAACAATATAAAGTGATTTGTAATGAATACTTACTTTTTCATATGTCAGCTCTAAGAGTGGGACTACTGCATGCAGATATACAGACTGTGCTTTGTGAAACTCCAGGAGTGCCATTCATATAAAAAATTATTTGAATGGATCCTTTTAGAGTTGTGTATATGGTGGTCCTAGATAAGATTTAGGGTTATGTGGAAACAGAAGACAGAAATGAAGGGAAATTCAGCTAGTCCAAGGGAAGAAGCTGTGCTAGGCACCACAAGTAGAGGGTGACGGTAGGAGGGCTGATTGGAGATTAAGTCGAAGACTTGCCAAGAAATCCAGCATGGAAAATGACTGGACCTCTTCTTGCAGAAGCGAGAATGGATGATGGGGAGGTGAACACAGGTGTTATCTACAGGAGGGAAGGAAGTGGGAAGACAGCAGGAGTTTGCTTTCTAGAGAATGGGTATGGATGTCAGTTGGTTTGTCACCATAAATTTGTGCAACAATATTGTTCACTCTGATCACTATGAAATCAATTTACTGAGCAGTGTTATCTCTTTGGGATATAAGCATGAAAAAATAATGGTTTTCAGTATCTATGTTCTAGTGTTTCCCCTATCTCATTGGGTACCAATTTCTATTACTGACATCATAGTCCAATTCTATTAGTATTGTCAGCTTTGAGTATTTGAACAGTTTTGTTTTTTTGATGGTTAGCACCCAATCCTATTCATTTTAAGAAATGTGTCTTTTAAGACATGTGTCTTCAGATTTCCTCTTTCCCTTCCTCTAACTCAGGCCAGACTTATGTCTCTGACTTGAAATAGGGGAGAAAGGAGTATACAGCCTCTGTTTCAATTGACTGCTTCTCCCTTTTCTTAGGGTTTTTCTGCTTGGGTCTTGGGGAGGAGAAATAGGAGAGGCTAATGTCTCCTCATAAGCCTGTTGTGTAGTTTCAGATGTCACTTGGTGGTAGGTGCCCAAAAGTTGTTCCCTAGCAAGTTCTTAGATGGGTTCTGTAAAGCTCTTCTCTTTACACAGTCTCTTGGCGTGAGAGATCCCAAGCGGATTAAGCCCAGTCACATTCCACAATTCTACTCAATCAGTAAGAAACTCTACACTTAATGTATCAAACATGCATGAAATCCTCAGTGCATGATGGTGGTCCCACTAGAAAATCTGTCTTCCCCACCTCTCTCCTGCCTATTTCTTCCATGTCAGCAGCATCAAGACTCTGCCCATCCAGTGGTTCAGCAGTGTTGGTGTGAGAGGATCACTAGCTCCTGACTTTGTGGCTTCCTGAGATGTACACTTTATTCAGGAGTATCCTTTTTGTTTTTGGTTTTGGTTTTTTTGGAGTATCCTTTTTGAACACTGTACTTCCCCCAAAGGACAACTCCTTTCTCTCTCTCCTAGTCTTCTTACAGTGGGGGTGGTTAGTGTAATGGAATTGCTGGGTGGTGAACTATAGCTTTGGATGACCTAGAACCTCTCACTTGCTATAAACAGATATGGCTTGCAGTATTCTAAGTTTGGAATCTGGGGTACATAGTACCTTTTGTTCTCAGATTTGTGCCATCATAGCTGAAAGTGGAATCTGGGTGAGTACTAAATTGTATCCTGTTTCAATAGCAAAATTCACATGTTCAAGGCAAAAACAGTGTGCTCCTGGGGAATCTATACATAAATGAATGGTCAGTGGGTGGATGGGTGAGGCTTTTATTTGCAATGGGGTTGATGAATCTCATTCAGTGACTTGATGCTTCAGACCACTTTGAAAATGTGTAATTATTTATATCTTGTAATTTAATATTTGTCTTTTTGCTAGGCTTTAACTTCCATGGATTAAGAATGTCTTTTTAATTCACTACTTTTCCACAGCACCATAATGCAGAGTGATGGCAAATAGCAGAAGCTTAATAAACTGACTGACTGACTGATTGACAGGTGGCCCTCAGTGCTAAGATCCCTGAGCTTGGGGTACAATAGTACAAAGCTTCTCAGCATGAGAGCTGCTATGAATTGAACACTACATTCAGGTGTGGGCCCACACAACTGCCACTTTCTAATGGGATTCACACAACACTTGGAGGTGATTATTAGTATCACATTTTTACAGAAGAGAAAACTAAGGTTTAATTCTACACCAAAGTCTGCCTCCAAAGAATTAACAATTAGAAAAAAATTTTTTTAGCATTTTTACATATATGTAGCTTAAAATATAAAATATTTTAAAATATTTATACTAAAATCTAACCTTTCCTTGTTCTACAAATTAAACCTTTCTTAACCATATATTCTTCCAATTTCTATTCCTTCTCTATGCTCTATTTCATAATCAAGATTCTTGAATTTTGTGTACATTCTTTCTCTATTTATTCACACCACATTATTTCTTTACCATAATTACTCTTATTAAGGTCATTTGTAACTCTACGTTGTTATATTAAATGGTTGCCTCTGAGTGTCTGCGTTCTCTATTCAAAGCTTCCTGCTTTCTCTCTTTTAAAATTATTTGTTTTAAAATTAAATTAAGCTAATTTATTTATGTTATTTATAATTATTATATAGTTATTTCTATTTTATTATTTATAAATTATTATTTTATTATTTATTTATTATTTGTCTAAGACAGGGTCCACACTCTTCCACATAAGGAAATTCTTTGCTATTCCACAGTTGTCACCATTGCATACTTCCTTGTTTCAATTGGCCTTGCTGAGGCAACATGGAGAAAATTGAAGTTCATTTCCCAGAAACCACAAGACTTTGGTTAGAGTTGGTCAAAAGAGATATTTGTTTGAAATTTGGAAGGCAGAAGTAAACCAACAGCCATAACTGTCTGAAGGGAGGGGTGATAGGAGGCAGTAAGAAATAAAACCAGCAGAGGTGGGCTGGCATCCTTACTTTTCCCTACTCCATGTTCAACTTTTTCCTGACTGCTGGCTTTGCTGACCTATCATGATCCCAGACTTACCACAAGAAATCTAGCAACAAACTCACAGAGGTTGTAGGTGTGCAGGGGTCACAGGCTACCACAGACTTTTTTTTTTTTTTTTTGCGGTACGCGGGCCTCTCACTGTTGTGGCCTCTCCCGTTGCGGAGCACCGACTCCAGACGTGCAGGTTCAGCGGCCATGGCTCATGGGCCTAGCCACTCCACGGCATGTGGGATCTTCCCGGACCAGGGCACGAACCCGTGTCCCCTGCATCGGCAGGTGGACTCTCAACCACTGCGCCACCAGGGAAGCTCCTACCACAGACTTTTACATCAGCGCCCTCATGGTCCCACTCTAGTTCCTGGCCTTGCTTAGCTTCTAACATTCAACACCAAAAACTAACTCCAGTGCTTCAGTGCTTCTTGACTCTTCAACTCTTTCTTCAGTTACTTCCCCAGTTAACCCTTGTAATAAATTCCCTACTCTGTAATATTCATAGTAG
Source organism: Mesoplodon bidens (assembly GCF_964165515.1). Lineage (NCBI taxonomy): Eukaryota > Metazoa > Chordata > Mammalia > Artiodactyla > Ziphiidae > Mesoplodon > Mesoplodon bidens. The sequence continues at coordinate 110,032,946 of NC_138177.1, forward strand.
TTCTGTTTCCTTGATGGAACTCTGACTAATATCATTATTGGTTGTTTTAGGTATCTATTAATGAGTACCAAACTATCCCAAAACTTACTGGCTTGAAACAACCATTTTATGATTTTCATGATATTGTGGTTGACTGGGCTAAGCTAGGTGGCTTTTCTGCTGGTCTTACTTGAAGTCTGGTATCCATGAATGAAATCACCTAGAGGCTTGACTTGGAATCAGAGATAGTTAGGTTCGTTTCTTTGTGCATATGGAATCGGAACCTCTTCATCAGCATAGCTGGGTTTTACACATGGGCTCGCAAGAACACAAAAATGGAAGCTTTCATAATTCCTGCTACATCCTACTAATTAAAGCAAGTCATTGGTCCAGCCCAGACGAATTTGTGAAGGGACTACACAAAGGCATGAATAACAGGGCTTGTGAATCTTTGAAAACACAAAGTTTCCAAACTCCAAAGCTAGTTTTGGAGACTAACTACCATACTTTTCTGTTTGGCCTGCCATACGCCTAACTCACTTTAATGTTAACTCAAGATGTGCTTTTCTGTGTCCCATTTTAGGCTGCTGTCATGGTGAGTGTTCATCAGACACTACGTTACCAAGTCCAAGCTCACTCTGCTCTCCTCACAACAGGCCAATAAATCAGAGACGAGGTGTTGAGGCAAGGAATACAACTTTATTTGGTAAGATGGCAGACAGAGAAGATGGCAGACTAAAGTCTCAAAATAACCATCTTATTGGGCTTTGGATACCAGTTTTTTTTATAGCACAGAGATGGGGAAGAAATGAGGAAGTAAAGTAAAAAGGCCATATGTTTTGCAAATATCACCTGGAATGGCCAACCTCTGGGAGGGGATGTGTTAATTTCTTCTTTCTTGCAGCCATCCACAGGTGGACAGGGTCCAGATGTTTCCCTGAACAAAGGCACTTTGGTTTAACATTCAGGCAGGGGGGCAGCGTTCCCAGAGGCAGGCCATTATGTATAGACAGTATCCTTATAGTGAACAAAAGCAGCGGAAAGCAAGGGTAAAGTAAAAGAAACAGATCCAACATGTAGTCAGATTTGGCTCTTCCCTGTTACAACTATGTTTGGGGTCACACCATCTGCGCATGTTCTATTAGGTCACTCTGACCTGCAACACCAGCCATCATTAATAGCATGAAGTAGAAGCACAGAAAGGTAGTTCCCTTAGTTCTGGCTGGGCAGGAGGGATTGTGAATGTATACCACCCCTCAGTATTATGGCTTTGGGTAGACTCCTGCAGGCAGATGAAGGACACTTTTGTGACACTACTGACTTGCCCATCTCCAGGGACAGCAGTCGGTTGCTTTTTTTCCATTCAGAAACCCTGAAGTCATTTGAGACTCTGAGGTTGGTACAAAGGCTGCCCTCTCCCACATAGGGCTGCCTCTTTTCCTTTACTTGGGAAAACTTATATTTATTTTCTGTAGCTAGATTCCCTGCCAGAGGCAATGGTCCTAAGGTTCTCTTTCCAAACCTGGTACTTTTTTGTGATTAACTGCATCAACTATTAGACCATGAATGTTGCTGTATGGCTGTAATGGAAAGTTCATGCAGAGATTCCACATTACATGTTTTATTACTAGTTTATCATGGACTATAGCCAGAGCTGGTTTAGTAGACATAAGACCTATGTATGTACTTGCACAGAGGCCCATGCTTAGAAGGCCCTGCACTTGGTTTAATGCTTTGTTGTTGCCAACTTGAAATTCATAATTACAATATTTCTTGAACTGAGGCCCCCCTCATTCTCATTTTACACTGGGCCCCACAAGATATGTTGGTGATCTTAACTACACCAATGGTAGCCATTCATTTTATTTTTATGGTTATTAATAATTCACAGTTAGCTCCTTGATGCAGACCTGGGCATAGAGCTCCATCAGTCTCTGTCCTAGGAAGGGATAGCCCAGTACTGGGACCTACTAGAGCTTAGCTACTGCACTGGAACATTGGGAGGGAAGTAACCAGGCTCATAAGCCTTGCTTGCAGAGCTGTGGAGTGGGCAAATAGGAAGGACACAAAGAAAGGCTGACTCATATAGTATATCTATTGCCTACACAGAATTTCAGGCTTTTGTCATCTTCTTCGTAATAGGTCAAGTGTCCTACATGTACCGCCTGCCAAACCTCCTCCACATTTACCTGTGTATCCAGAACTATTAGCACTGGTTGAGTTGGTGCCAGCTCACTTGAGGAACAGAGTGCCAACAGATTTTCTGCCTCAGCAGCCCAGTCGCCAAATGCCTAAATACAGAGCTCATGTTCCGCTGAATGCCATGAGAGTAAATCAGAGCATCCCACTGATTAAGGGCTTCCAACTTTCCTCTGATTTTAGATTCTCTGCACTTCTCATTTAAACTGCAATACCCTTCTTGTCAATCCTTCCACTCAGACCAAATTAATTATGCCAGGTCAAAGTCTGATCTATGTTTAAAGATTGCTAAGGATGACCCCAGGCTCACCTTACTTGGCTTTCATTTTGGTTTACTTCCAAATCAGTGAGTAACTCCTACCAAAGCTGAATGAGATAAGGATGCAAATGGTGGGTGATCATCTTCAGTGTCTCTCCAGTTCCTCAGGGAGTTGAATTTTGGCGGTAAAATTCCCTTTGCAACATGAGACAAACTTTAATTGGAAGAAAAAGAAACCATAAGCCTATAAACTTGGACTCAAAGCTCTACCTACTCTCATGAAGCCAAGTTCTTTCAGCACCATAGTAGGCCATAGTTTTATGTTCCCTTTTTTTTTTCTGGAACTGTTAAGGGCCTGTGTAGGTATGGCCATGGCCTGCCACTTAAATCTGCTCTTTTCAATCTACACTCTCTCTTTAATAAATCTAATTCATTACTATGGCTTTAATGCCATCTATATCCTGACAACCATGAAATGTATATCTTTATTTAACAACTAATTTTGGACTCCAGGCCTTTGGATTCAATTGCCAATGTCATAATGCTAGCTGACATTTATTCACAGGCTCCCTAAATGTAAACGTTCAAACTCAGCTCTTTATTCCTTCTATTGAAATCCTCTTTTCCTGAATCTTCCCCATCTCAGTAAATGGCATTTCCATTCGTCCATAGTTTCAGTTAGAAACTTAGGATTCATCCTCATATTCATTCCCCTTTATCTCTCTCATACAACCCATGACCATATCTTCTCTATTCCACTTAATTTTATTTTTAGTGTGTCCACTTCTCCCCATCCATCTCCTCTAAGCTAAAATCATTTCAGACCCAGGACAACTGCTATAGCTTTCTCACAGGATGATATTTCCTTTCATGTACTGCAGATCCCCTTCACACACAGAAACCAGAAAACTGTTTTCAAATGTAAATTAGAGCTCCTTTGCTTTCTTACACTTGTATTTTTACTATTCACATAGACAACTTTAACATTTTGATGAAGTTTGAAATATTATTCCAGAAAACTGTTGTATGAAGTAACATACAACCAGATAGCAAGAAGAAAAAAGTTTTATTTATCACTGTGTATGATAAATGAAACCATGAGTAAATAAAATTATACTTTTTTTTTTTTTTTGCGGTATGCGGGCCTCTCACTGTTGTGGCCTCTCGCGTTGCAGAGCACAGGCTCCGGACGCGCAGGCTCAGCGGCCATGGCTCACGGACGCGCAGGCTCAGCGGCCATGGCTCATGGGCTTAGCTGCTCCGCGGCATGTGGGATCTTCCCGGACCGGGGCACGAACCCGTGTCCCCTGCATCGGCAGGCGGAGTCTCAACCACTGCGCCACCAGGGAAGTCCTAAAATTATACTTTTAATATTGACTTACAGTTTCAATTATCTCTGGGTATTTATATTTAATCGTTTTAGACTTCTTAAAATTATTTTCATGAGCTAATGATCCACAACAGAATTTAAAAATTCACAGTATCCTTCAATTTTGTTTATTTTATTAAAATCCAGTCCTTGCTCTAATTGCATTTCTTTTCTTCTTTAAAATACAAATAGCGACACTTAAAATAACACTAACAATTGCAACACATCCAACCACTGACAATACCAAGGTAGAAATGTTAACTCTGGAATTTGGATGACTTTCACCAGCACTGGGATCTGCTTGAGGAATAAACAAAGCTACTTGTGCAATGTTGGATACTTTTGCTGTCAAATTGCTTTTATCCACACTTTGAATAGTAATGAATATGTGGGTTGCATTTTCTTCTGAGATATTTCCTGGTTTGAATGCAAAGGTTTCCTTGGAGTTGGCCTCATTTGGTAACAGATCAGTAGTGTTTACTTGCAGAGCATCATCAAAATTATCCCTTAGATCCAGGATGCTTCCACTTATTTTTATGATATACTGTTGAACTAAGGAAAAAAAAGTTACAAATGATGTAGGAACTGGAGCATCCATTTAAAATTCCTTTTTATTAATTCTCCTCAAAAATATTTAGAATGCAAGCTTATACTCATATCCAAAGCCATATTTAGTTTTCCATAAAAGCTGAATTCTGCCAAATGCTACCTTCTCTGCATGAAAAGTGGCGGCATGTTAAAATGTGTCACATTTATGATTCAGAACATGAGATTATAAAATTAATACTTTTCTGAGCTATCAGTTAAAAATTATTTTCCTCTTACCCACCCATACACTGTTGCTTTTGCAGTGAGTACCCTTCACTGTATGAACTTCATCCTTACCTTTTCCAACATCAAAATCATCTCCTGGTGCTGTCCATGTTATTCTGATCTCATCTCCATCAGGTGTGGCTTCAAGGTCTGTGATTTGACTTGGTGGGTAGAGGTCAGGTAAGGGAACTTTTGAAACATTTGAAACCACAAATGCACCTCCAGGTGCTGTTCTGGTGAAACTCTCCAATTTTGTCTGAGTGTCCTCATCAGTTTCAGGTCTTGGTGGATTCTCTTCAATTTTCCCTGCATTAAAAATTTCCTTGTTTATAATAAGCATAATACTATTAGTATTTTCATTTGAATTCCCCATCCCACTTGTCTTCTTTTTTTTCTTACACTCAGTCACATTTTATCAAGTTTGGTTATAAAGTCATAAGTCAAAAAAGCAGAGAAAGAAAAATATATGTAAAATATAGTTGCATAAAATATAAATTAAAAATATAGCCTAGAGATATTTTTGAAAGGTTATGAAAAATCATTTACTCAGTATTATTTTTGATGACCTTTACTGATCTATATATTTGAATATATAAGACCTAATTGAGCAGAACTTTGGTTTTCTTCTAGTTATGTATTACCTATTACTCCTTTTACCATTCTTATGTCACAGAAATTATAAAGGTAGTTTGGTAAATCAGAGGCTCCCTGGGCATGGGTGACACTGTTCTTGGAGAGTCATGAGATTCATTGACTTTGTGCTTTCAAACTCTTTGGCAGGAGAATTCTTTCTCTAACATCCTGACCAGGATATTGTAGGATAGAATCAGATAACTAACTGATTTGGAATTAAGGGTGCACAGTAAAAAACGATGCACAATGACTATCTTTTTAAAAGGAATTGCTTTACCTCCCAAATTATTTCCAAGCTGGAAGTAAACCTGGGGAAATTCTGCCAGTCCCCTTCCAACCAGTTCTCTCCCTCCCTGTTGCAAGTTCTAAGGAACACTACCTCTGATCATATTCCAATTGCCAACTGAACATTCCCAGAAGTCTCAAAGTAACGGACAAGATGAAGTAAAGCTAGCAAAGAATATATATTTTTCTAATTCTTTCAGAGTTACTTTGTTGATACAGAAGCAGATACAACTCTATATTCTTTTTCATTATCATAAAATAAACATAATATAAAATTTACCATTTTAACCATTGTTAAGTGTACCATTCAATGTCATTGTCTTAGCCCATTGGACTGCTTTAACAAAATACCATAAACTGACTTATAAACACAAAACATTTATTTCTGACAGTTCTGGAGGCTGGGAAGTCTAAGATCAAGGTACTGGTAGATTCAGTGTCTGGTGAGAGCCCGCTTCTTGCTTCACAGATAGCCATCTTCTCTCTGTGTCCTCACATGGTAGAAGGACGAGGGAGTTTTCTAGGGTCTCTTTTATAAAGCACTGATCCCATTCATCAGGACTCTACCCTCATGGCCTAAACACCTCCCAGAGGCTTTACCTCTAAATACCATCATATTTAGGCATTAGGAATCAGCATATCAATTTTAGGGGCACACAAACATTCAGTCTATAGCAAGCATTAAGTAAGTACATTCACACTGTACAACCATCACCACTATCCATCTCTAGAATTTTCAGCATCCCAAATGTTGAAATTCTGGACCGGACAAACAATAAAGCTCCCCTTTCCTATCTCTTCTCAGCCCCTGGTAACAACTTTATGTCTACGTTATGTCTCAATGTATTTGACTATGGTAGGTACCTCATAGAAGTGGAATCATAAAATGTTTGTCCTTTGTGTCTGGCTTATTTCACTTAGCATAATATCTTCAAGTTCCATCCATGTTCTAGCATATGTCAGAATTTCATTCCTTTTTAAGGCTGAATACTATTGCATTGTAAGTATATACCATATTTTGTTTATCTATTTATCTGTCAAAGAATTTTGGATTGTTTCCACCTTTTTGCTACTGTTAATAATACTACTATGGACACAGGTGTACAAATATCTCATTGTGACTCTTCTTTCAGTTCTTTTGAATATGTACCCAGAAGTGGAATTGCTAGATCAAATTGTAATTCTGTGTTGAATTTTTAAAAGAATAGCCATACTGTTTTCCATAGCGGTTGCACGATTTTATGTTCCTACCAGCTGTGCACAAATGTTGCTGTTACTCCATTACCTCACTAACACTTGTTATGTTCTGTTGTTATCCTAATGGATGTGAAGTGGTATCTCATTGTTGTTTTGATTTGCATTTCTCTAATGAATAGGGATGCTGAGCATCTTTTCATGTACTTATGGCCATTTGTATGTATCCTTTGGAGAAATGTCGATTCAAGTCCTTTGCCTATTTTTGAATCAGGTTGTTTTTTTGTTGTTGAGCTTTAGGAGTTCTTTATACTCTGGATATTAACCCCTTATTAGGTATATGTTATGGAAACATTTCTTCCTATTTCATAGGTTGCCTTTCACTCCATTAATAATAGTCTTCTTTGATGCACAGTTTTTAATTTAATCATTTTAACTTCTGTTGCCTGTGTTTCTGCTGTCATCCAAGAAATCAAATCTAATGACATAAAGATTTTTCCTGTGTTCTCTTCTAAGAGTTTTATAGTTTTAGCACTAACACTTAGGTCTTTGATTCGTTTTGAGTTAATTTTTGCATATGGGATAAGGAAACAGTCCAACTTCTTTTTTTTTTTTTTTTTGCATGTGGATATTCAATTTGCCCAACACCATTTGTTGAAAAGACTGTTCTTTCCCAATTGAATGGTATTGGCATCCTCATCAAGGATCATTTGATCACATATACAAGGGTTTATTTCTGGGTTCTCTATTGTATTCCATTGGTCTATATGTCTTTATGCCAGTACCACACTGTTTTGATTAGTGTAGCTTTGTAGATAATTTAGAAATCAGGAATTATGACCCCTGCGATTTTGTTTTTCAAGATTGTTTTGGCTATTCGGGGGTTCCCTGAGATTCCATATAAATTTTAGAATGGGTCAGGGGAGGAACCAAGATGGCGGAGTAAAAGGACGTGCTCTCACTCCCTCTTGCGAGAACATCAGAATCATAACTAGCTGCTGGACAATCAATGACAGGAAGACACTGGAACTCACTGAAAAAGATACTCCACATCCTAAGACAAAGGAGAATCCACAATGAGATGGTAGGAGGGGTGCAATCACAGTAAAATCAAATCCCATAATTGCTGGATGGGTGACTCACAGACTGAAGAGCACTTATACCACAGAAATCCACCCACTGGAGTGAAGGTTCTGAGACCCATGTCAGGCTTCCGAACCTGGGGGTCTGGCAATAGGAGGAGGAATTCCTAGAGAATCAGACTTTTAATCCTAGTGGGAATTGATTGCAGGACTTCGACAGGACTGGGGGAAACAGAGACCCCACTGCAGAAGGGCCCACACAAAGTAGTGTGTGCATTGGGACCCAGGGGAAGGCGCAGTGACCCTAGGGGAGACTGAACCAGACCTACCTGCTAGTGCTGGAGGGTTTCCTGCAGAAGCGGAGGTGACTGTGGCTCACCGTGGGGACAAGGACACTGGTAGCAGAAGTTCTGGGAAGTACTCCTTGGCGTGAGCCGTCCCAGAGCATGTCATTAGCCCAACCAAAGAGCCTAGGTGGGCTCCAGTGTTGGGTTGCCTCAGGCCAAACAACCAACAGGGAGGGAACCCAGCCCCACCCATCAACAGTCAAGCTGATTGAAGTTTTACTGAGCTCTGCCCAACAGAGCAACAGTCAGCTCTACCCACCACCAGTCCCTCCCATCAGGAAACTTACACAAGCCTCTTAGGTAGCCTCATCCACCAGAGGGCAGACAGCAGAAGCAAGAAGAACTACAATTCTGCAGCCTGTGGAACAACAAACACATTCACAGAAAGATAAGATGAAAAGGCAGAGCGCTATGTACCAGATGAAGGAACAAGATAAAACCCCAGAAAAACAACTAAATGAAGTGGAGATAGGCAACGTTCCAGAAAAAGAATTCAGAATAATGATAGTGAAGATGATCCAGAACCTCGGAAAAATAATGGAGGCAAAGATCGAGAAGATGCAAAAAATATTTAATAAAGACCTAGGAGAATTAAAGAACAAACAAACGGAGATGAACAATACAATAACTGAAATGAAAACTACACTAGAAGGAATCAATAGCAGAATAACTGAGGCAGAAGAACGGATAAGTGACCTGGAAGACAGAATGGTGCAATTCACTGCTGCAGAACAGAATAAAGAAAAAAGAATGAAAAGAAATGAAGACAGCCTAAGAGACCTCTGGGACAACATGAAACACAACAACATATGCATTATAGGAGTCCCAGAAGGATAAGAAAGAGAGAAAGGACCCAAGAAAATATTTGAAAAGATTATAATCAAAAACTTCCCTAACATGGGAAAGGAAATAGCCACCCAAGTCCAGGAAGCACAGAGAGTCCCAGGCAGGATAAACCCAAGGAGAAACACACCAAGACACATAGTAATCAAATTGGCAAAAATTAAAGACAAAGAAAAATTATTGAAAGCACCAAGGGAAAAATGACAAATAACTTACAAGGGAACTCCCATAAGGTTAACAGCTGATTTCTCAGCAGAAACTGTACAAGCCAGAGGGGAGTGGCATGATATACTTAAAGTGATGAAAGGGAAGAACCTACAACCAAGATTACTCTACCTGGCAAGGATCTCATTCAGATTTGTTGGAGAAATCAAAAGCTTTACAGACAAGCAAAAGCTAAGAGAATTCAGCACCACCAAACTAGCTCTACCACAAATGCTAAAGGAACTTCTCTAAGTGGGATACACAAGAGAAGAAAAGGACCTACAAAACCAAACCCAAAACAATTAAGAAAATGTTCATAGAAACATACATATCGATAATTACCTTAACCATGAATGGATTAAATGCTCCAACCAAAAGACACAGTCTTGCTGAATGGATACAAAAACAAGACCCATATATATGCTGTCTACAAGAGACCCACTTCAGACCTAGGGACACATACAGACTGAAAGTGAGGGGATGGAAAAAGATATTCCATGCAAATGGAAATCAAAAGAAAGCTGGACTAGCAATACTCATATCAGATAAAATAGACTTTAAAATAAAGAATGTTACAAGAGACAAGGAAGGACACTACCTAATGATCAAGGGATCATTCCAAGAAGAAGATATAACAATTATAAATATATATAAACCCCACATAGGAGTACCTCAATACATAAGGCAACTGCTAACAGCTCTAAAAGAGGAAATCGACAGTAACACAATAATAGTGGGAGACTTTAACACCTCACTTACACCAATGGACAGATCATCCAAAATGAAAATAAGGAAACAGAAGCCTTAAATGACACAATAGACCAGATAGATGCAATTGATATTTATAGGACATTCCATCCAAAAACAGCAGATTACACTTTCTTCTCAAGTGTGCATGGAACATTCTTCAGGATAGAGCACATCCTGGGTCACAAATCAAGCCTCAGTAAATTTAAGAAAATTGAAATTATATCAGGCATCTTTTCTGACCACAACGCCATGAGATTAGAAATGAATTACAGGGAAAAAAAACATAAAATACACAAATACATAGAAGCTAAACAATACATTATTAAATAACCAAGAGATCGCTGAAGAAATCAAACAGGAAATCAAAAAATACCTTGAGACAAATAACAATGGAAACACAATGATCCAAAACCTTTGGGATGCAGCAAAAGCAGTTCTAAGTGGGAAGTTTATAGCTATACAAGCCTACCTCAAGAAACAAGAGAAATCTCAAAAAAACAAACTAACCTTACCCCTAAAGGAACTAGAGAAAGAAGAACAAACAAACCCCAAAGTTAGAAGAAGGAAAGAAATCATAAAAATCAAAGCAGCAATAAATGAAATAGAAACAAAGAAAACAGTAGCAAAGATCAATAAAACTAAAAGCTGCTTCTTTGAGAAGACAAACAAAGCTGATAAACCATTAGCCAGACTCATCAAAAAAAAAGAGGGAGAGGACTCAAATCAATAAAATTAGAAATGAATAAGAAGAAGTTACAAGACACTGCAGAAATACGAAGCATCTTAAGAGACTACTAAAAGCAACTGTATGCCAGTAAAATGGACAACCTGGAAGAAATGGACAAATCCTTACAAAGGTATAACCTTCTAAGACTGAACCAGGAAGAAACAGAAAATATGAACAGACAAATCAGAAGTAATGAAATTGAAACTCTGATTAAAAATCTTCCAACAGGGCTTCCCTGGTGGCACAGTGGTTGAGAGTCCGCCTGCCGATGCAGGGGACACGGGTTCGTGCCCCGGTCCAGGAAGATCCCACATGCCGTGGAGTGGCTGGGCCCATGAGCCATGGCCACTGGGCCTGCACATCCGGAGCCTGTGCTCCGCAACAGGAGAGGCCACAGCAGTGAGAGGCCCGCGAACCGCAAAAAACAAAAAAAAACCAAAATCTTCCAACAAACAAAAGTCCAGGACCAGATGGCTTCACAGGTGAATTCTATCAAGCATTTAGAGAAGAGCTAACACTCATCCTTCTCAAACTCTTCCCAAAAAATGCAGAGGAAGGAACACTCACAAACTCATTCTATGAGGCCACCATCACCCTGATACCAAAACCAGAGAAAGATACTACAAAAAAAGAAAATTACTGACCAATATCACCGATGAATATAGATGCAAAAATCCTCAACAAAATACTAGCAAACAGAATACAACAACATATTAAAAGGATCATACACCGTGATCAAGTGGGATTTATCCCAGGGATGCAAGTTTTCTTCAACATATGCAAATCAATCAATGTGATACACCATATTAACAAATTGAAGATAAAAACCATATGATCATCTCAACAGATGCAGAAAAAGCTTTTGACAAAAGTCAACACCCATTTATGATAAAAACTCTCCAGAAAGTGGGCATAGAGGTTACCTACCTCAATGTAATAAAGGCCATATACAACAAACACACAGCCAACAGCATTCTGAATGGTGAAGCACTGAAAGCATTTCCTCTAAGATCAGGAACAAGACAAGGATGTCCACTCTTACCATTATTATTCAACATAGTTTTGGAAGTCCTAGCCATGGCAATCAGAGAAGAAAAAGAAATAAAAGGAATACAAATTGGAAAAGAAGAAGTAAATCTGTCACTGTTTGCAGATGACAGGATACTACATAGAGAATCCTTAAAAATGCCACCAGAAAACTACTACAGCTAATCAATGAATTTGGTAAAGTTGCAGGATACAAAGTTAATGCACCAAAATCTCTTGCATTCCTATACACTAATGATGAAAAATCTGAAAGAGAAATTAAGGAAACAGTCCCATTTACCGTTGCAACAAAAAGAATAAAATACCTAGGAATAAACCTACTTAGGGAGACAAAAGACCTGTATACAGAAAACTGTAAGACACTGATGAAAGAAATTAAAGATACCAACAGATGGAGAGATATACCGTGTTCTTGGATTGGAAGAATCAATATTGTGAAAATGACTATACTACCCAAAGCAATCTACAGATTCAATGCAGTCCCTACCAAATTACCAATGGCATTTTTTAGGGAACTAGAACAGATAATCTTAAAATTTGTATGGAGACACATAAGACACCGAATAGCCAACACAGTCTTGAGGGGGAAAAACGGAGCTGGCGGAATCAGACTCCCTGACTTCAGACTATACTACAAAGCTACAGTAATCAAGATAATATGGTACTGGCACAAAAACAGTAACATAGATCTATGGAACAAGATAGAAAGCCCAGAGATAAACCCACGCACCTATGGTCAACTAATCTATGACAAAGACGAAAGGATATACAATAGAGAAAAGGCAGTCTCTTCAGTAAGTGGTGCTGGGAAAACTGGACAGCTACATGTAAAAGAATGAAATTAGAACAGTCCCTAACACCATATCCGAAATAAACTCAAAATGGATTAGAGACTTAAATGTAAGACCGGACAGTATAAAACTATTAACAGAAAACATAGGAAGAACACTCTTTGACATAAATCACAGCATGACCTTTTTTGATCCACCTCCTAGAGTAATGGAAATAAAAACAAAAATAAACAAATGGGACCTAATGAAACTTAAAAGCTTTTGCACAGCAAAGGAAACTACAAACAAGACAAAAAGGCTACCCTCAGAATGGGAGGAAATATTTACAAATGAATTAATGGACAAAGGATTAATCTCCAAAATATATAAACAGCTCATGCAGCTCAATATTAAAAAAACAAACAACCCAATCCAAAAATGGGCAGAAGACCTCAATAGACATTTCTCCAAAGAAGATATACAGATGGCCAAGAAGCACATGAAAAGCTGCTCAACATCACTAATTATTAGGGAAATGCAAATCAAAACTACAATGAGGTATCACCTCACACCAGTAAGAATGGCCATCATCAAAAAGTCTACAAATAATAAATGCTGGAGAGGGTGTGGAGAAAAGGGTACACTCTTGCACTGTTGGTGGGAATGTGAATTGGTACAGCCACTATGGAGAACAGTATGGAGGTTCCTTAAAAATCTACAAATAGAACTACCATATGACCCAGCAATCCCACTACTAGGCATATATCCTGAGAAAACCATAATTTAAAAAGAGTCAAGTACCAAAATGTTCATTGCAGCTCTATTTACAATAGCCAGGAGATGGAAACAACCTAAGTGTCCATCATTGGATGAATGGATAAAGAAGATGTGACACATTTATACAATGGAATATTACTCAGCCATAAAAAGAAACGAAATTGAGTTATTTGAAGTGAGGTGGATGGACCTAGAGTCTGTCATACAGAGTGAAGTAAGTCAGAAAGAGAAAGACAAATACCATATGCTAACACATATATATGGAATCTAAATATATATATATATATATATATATATATATATATATATATATATATATATATCTCATGAAGAACCTAGGGGCAAGACAGGAATAAAGACACAAACCTACTAGAGAATGGACTTGAGGATATTGGGGGGGAGAAGGGTAAGCTGTGACAAAGTGAGAGAGTGGCATGGACATGTATACACTATCAAATGTGAAATAGATAGCTAGTGGGAAGCAGCCGCATAGCACAGGGAGATCAGCTCCGTGTTTTGTGACCACCTAGAGGGGTGGAATAGGGAGAGTGGGAGGGAGGGAGATGCAAGAGGGAAGAGATATGGCAACATATGCATATGTATAACTGATTCACTTTGTTATAAAGCAGTAACTAACACACCATCATAAAGCAATTGTGCTGCAATAAAGATGTGAAAAAAAGTAAAAAACAGGTATATCTGTAAACTAGAACACCCCACTCTTCCTTCCTCTCAGCCCCTGGAAACAACCATTCTACTTTCTGTCTCCATGATTTTGAATACTTTAAGTAGCTCGTATAAATGGAAACATACAGAAAAGAAAAAAAACTACAATGAGGTATCACCTCACACCAGTTAGAATGGGCATCATCATGAAATGTACAAACAACAAATGCTGGAGAGGGTGTGGAGAAAAGGGAACCCTCCCCTCTTGCACTGTTGGTGGGAACGTAAATTGATACAGCCACTATGGAGAACAGTATGGGGGTCCTTAGAAAACTAAAAATAGAATTACCAAATGACCCTGCAATCCCACTACTGGGCATATACCCAGAGAAAACCATATTTCAGAAAGACACATGCACCCCAATGTTCAGTGCAGCACTATTTACAATAACCCGGTCATGGAAGCAACCTAAATGCCCATCGACGGACGAATGGATAAAGAGGATGTGGTACATATATACAATGGAATATTACTCAGCCATATAAAGGAGTGAAATTGAGTCTTTCGTTGAGACGTGGATGGATTTAGAGACTGTCATACAGAGTGAAGTAAGTCAGAAAGAGAAAAACAAATATCGTATATTAACGTATTTATGTAGAACCTAGAAAAATGGTACAGATGAACTGGTTTGCAGGGCATAAGTTGAGGCACAGACATAGAGAACAAACGTTTGGACACCAAGTGGGGAAAGCCCTGGGGAGGTGGGGATGGCGGTGTGTTGAATTTAGCGATTGGGATTGACATGTATATACTGATGTGTATAAAATTGATGACTAGTAAGAACCTGCTGTATAAGAAAAATGAATAAAATAAAAAAAAGTTTTAGAATGGATTTTTCTATTTATGCAAAAAATATTGTTGGGATTTTGATATGGATTGCCATTAAATCTGTAGATCACTTTGGATAGTATTGACATTTAACAATTTTAAGTCCTACAATCCACAAACTTGGGCTGTGTTTCCTTATATATCTTTAATTTTTTTCAACAACATTTTGTAGTTTTTAGTGTACAAGTCTTTAACCTCCATGTTTAGACTAATTACCAAGAATTTTATTCTTTTTGATGCAATTTTAAGTAGAATTATTTCCTCAAGTTCCTTTTTGAATTATTCATTGTTAGTGTATAGAAACACAGCTGATTGTGTTGATTTTGCATCCTTCAACTTTGCTGAATTTATTAGTTCTAACAGTGTGTGTGTGTGTGTGTGTGTGTGTGTGTGTGTTTGTATTCTAGAATTTTCTATATATAAGATTATGTCTTCTGTGAACAGAGATAGTTTTACTTCTTTCTTTCCAATCTGGATGCTTTTTGTTTCCTTTTCTTGCCTAATTGCTCTTGCTAGGGCTTCCAATATTCTGTTGACCAGAAGTGGCAAAATCAGCAATCCTTGTCTTATTCCCGATTTTAGAGGAAAAGCTTTCAGTTTTTCACTATTGAGTATGATGTTAGCTATCTGTTTGTCATATGTGGCCTGTATTATGGTTGAGGTGGTTTCCTTCTATTCTTAATTCATTGAGTGTTTTAATCATGAAAATTAATTCCACTTGGTCATGGTGTGTAATCCTTTTTAACATGCTGATGAATTCAGTTTTGTAGTACTTTGCTGAGGAGTTTTATATCAATATTCAGGGATATTGGTCTGTAGTTTTCTTTTCCTGTAATGTCTTTGTCTGACATTGATATCAGTACTATGTTGGCCTCACAGAATGAGTTTGGAAGTGTTCTTCACTCTTCAATTTTTTGAAAAAGTTTGAGAAGCATTGATTTTAGTTATTCTTTAAGTGTTTGGTAGAATTCACCAATGAAGCCATCAGGTCTAGAGATTTTTTGTTGTTATTGTTGAGAAGTTTTTAATTACTGATTTAGTCTTCTTAATAGTTATAGGTTCTATTTATTTTTGCTTTAGTCTTGGTCAGTTTGGGCTTTCTATGACTTTGTTCATTTCATCTAGGTTATCCAGTTTGTTGGCATGCAATTATTCATAATACTCTCCTATAATCCTTTTCATTTATTCAGATTTGGTAGTAATGTTCTCACTTTCATTTCTAATTTTAGTAATTTGTCTTCTCTCTTTATTCATTAGTTAATCTAGCTAAAGTTTTGTCAATTTTGTTAATCTTTTCAAAGAAGCAACATTTGATTCATTAATTTTTCTAGTCTTTATTTCATTTGTCTCTGTTTTAACCTTTATTATTTCCTTCTTTCTGCTAGCTTTGTGTTTAGTTTGTTCTTTTTTTCTAGTTTCTTAAGTTGTAACATTAAGCTATTGATATTTCTTCTTTTTTAATGTCAGTGTTTATAGCTCTAAATTTTCCTCTTACTACTGCATTTGTGGCATCCCATGAGTTTTGTTATGTTGCGTTTTCTTTTTCAGTCTTTTCTGAGTATTTCCTTATTTTTCTTGTGAGTTCCTCTTTAACACATTGGTTATTTAAGAGTATATTGTTTAATTTCCAAAATTCTGTGTTCCTTCTGTTACTGTTTTCTAACTTCATCCCATTGTTGTCAGATAAGATACATTTTATGATATCAATCTATATTAATCTCTTGAAGTTTTATTTTATAGCTTAACATATCATTTACCATGGAGAATAAGGATGTGCATTTGAGAAGAATTCATGTTGGTTAGGTGTTCTCTATATGTTTGTTAGATGTAGTTGGTTGTGTTGTTGAAGTGCTCTGTTTCCTTACTTACCCTCTGTCTAGTTGTTTTATCCATTATCAATAGAGGAGTATTGAAGTCTCCAACTATTACTGTAGAACTGTCTATTTCTCCCTTTAATTCTGTCAGTTTTTGTGTCATATATATATATATATATATATATATATTTTTTTTTTTTTTTTTTTTTTTTTTGCGGTACGCGGGCCTCTCACTGTTGTGGCCTCTCCCATTGTGGAGCACAGGCTCCGGATGTGCAGGCCCAGTGGCCATGGCTCACGGGCCCAGCCGCTCCATGGCATGTGGGATCTTCCTGGACCGGGGCACAAACTCGCGTCCCCTGCATCGGCAGGCGGACTCTCAACCACTGCACCACCAAGGAAGCCCTGTGTCATATATTTTGATGGCCTGTCATTAGGTGTGTAAATGTTTGTATTTGTTATAGATTCTTGCTGAATGAACCTTTTAAAAATATATAATGTCCTTTGCCTCTTGTAAACTTTTAAAATTTAAAGTGTGTTTTGTGTGATACTAATATAACATCTTTGGGTCTAAAGTGAGTCTCTTATGGATAACATATAGTTAGATCATGTGTTTTCATCCATTCTGTCAATCTCTTTCATTCGATTGGACTCTTCGATCCATTTATTTTTAAAGTAGTTATTGATGAAGAGAGACTTACTGAGCTGGAGATCAAGATAGTGGAGTAGGAGGATGAAGAACTCATCTCCCCCGTGAACACATCAAAGATACATCTACATATGGAACAATTTTACTAAAAACTAACTGGAGGCAGGGAGAAAAATTCTTAAACAACTAAGGCTGTAAGAAGGATCCACATGGAATCAGGTAGGAAGGGAAGAGCAGCAATCAGACCAGAACCTGAGCTTCTAGGAGGGGACTCAGAAGAGAAGGGAGATTACATGGGTGGAGAGCCTATTGGGTAGTGAGCGTTGCTTACTTCCAAAGCAAGGCAGAGAGGGTGGATGTTAACTGCATGGCTGGCTGGCTGGTTTCCCATGACTGCCCCAGCACATGCCCCAGCCTGAGCGGAGCTGCTGCTCTGGACTCGCTGGCTTTATGACTCAGCTCCACACTGGGGCAAGGGCTGCCAAGGCTGAGGAGAGAGCTTGGCTGTAAGACACAGGGTGACTCAGACCTGAAGTGGTGTCTGAGCAGGATGGGGGCAGCCACTACTGATGCTTACCAAGTCAGCACATCAGAAGCATTCCTAATCTCTGTCTGTATCTGGACCACCACAGCCAATGCCCTGACCAAGCATCCACACTGGCCTCTCCTGCCCTGAGGGATAGCTCCCCTCTGGGGTTAGGGTTCCAGCACCAGGTAGGGGGAAAACACTTAAAGTCAACAGAGCCAGCTCAGATCTAACTCTGAGGGCTTCTGCTCCAGCAACTTGGGACCCAACCTTGCCCCTTACAGGGTAGTGCTAGCCACGGAGCAGAGGGAAGCCCTGGCTCAGATCTGGATCTGGCCCTAGCCCTTGAATTTCCAGCCCCACCTCCTACAAAGGTAGGAGCTGCCAGCACACCCTGTGGAGAGATGTGACTTGTGTTCTGTCAGATCCAGCTCTCCCACCAAAGCCACATGCAGATTGTATAGGGATGCTCCCACAAAAGGACACCACTTCAAGACCACAGTAGGTAACTGTTTCATCTAATTTCATAGAGAAAGAGAAAATTAAGCTAAATGAAAATATAGAGAAATTTGTTTCAATTGAAAGAGCAAGTGAAACCCCCTGAAAAAACAACTAAAGACAGAAATAAACAACTTACAAGATAAATAATCAAAGCATTACTAATTAGAATGCTAAGTGAATTAGGGAAAACAATAGATAAACACAGTGAGAACCATAATAATGAACTAGAACATATTTTTAGAAAAACCAGTCCAAACTGAAGAATACAGTAACTGAAATGAAAAACACACTAGGAGCAATTAGCAGGAAACTGCCTGATAAATAAGAATGCATAAGTGGTCAAGAAGATAAACTAATGGAAATCATCTAATCAGAACAGCAAAAAGAAAAATAAATTAAAAAAAAACGAGAACAGTTTAAGGGATCTCTGAGACAACATCA
This sequence comes from Mesoplodon bidens, assembly GCF_964165515.1. Classification (NCBI taxonomy): domain Eukaryota; kingdom Metazoa; phylum Chordata; class Mammalia; order Artiodactyla; family Ziphiidae; genus Mesoplodon; species Mesoplodon bidens. Next base: position 110,051,710 of record NC_138177.1, read on the forward strand.
AGTGTACCAACATTCACATTATAGGGGTTCCTGAAGGAGAAGAGAGAAAGAAGGGGGTTGAAAATATATTTGATGAAATAATGGCTGAAAAATTCCCAAACCTGAAGAAGGAAACAGATATCCAGATACAGGAAGCACAGAAGGTCCCAAACAAGATGAACCCACACAGACCCACACCAAGACATATTATAAGGAAAGTAGCAAAATCAAACTAAAGAGAGAATTTTAAAGGCAGCAAGAGAAAAACAAAGAGTTATTTACAAGGGAACACCCTTGTATATAGGGCTGATAGGGCTGAGAGGGCTAAAAGCTGATTTCTCTGTAGAAACTTTGCAGGTCAGAAGAGAGTGGCATGAAATAGTGAAAGTACCAAAAGGGAAAAACTTATACCCTAGGACACTCTACCCAGCAAGATAATCATTTAGAATTGAAGAAGGGATAATTTCTCAGACAAGCAAAACCTATAAGAATTCATCAAGACTAAACCTTCCCTGAAAGAAATGTTAAAAGGCCTTCTCTAAGTGGAAAAGATAAGGCTATAATGAGAAGTAAGAATCTATAGGAAATGACAAATTGCACTAGGAAAGGCAAATGTACACTAAAGACTGAGGATCAATTACTTAAATAAGCTAGGACAAAGATTAAAGACAAAAATTTCAGAATTGTAAAATTACAATAATCAGTAAAGGGATAAACAAGAAGATGTAAAATGACATCAAAACTCCAAAATTTGAGGCAGGGAAATGAAAATGTAGACCTTTAAGAATGTGTTTGAACTTAAAGGACGACCTATTTAAAACAAGTAAGTATAGTTGTAAGCCAACATATATGAACCCCATGTTAACCATGAACCAAAAATATACAATAGATATGCAAAAACTAGAGAGAAAGGAACACAAGCCTACCACTAAAGGAAATTATCAAACCACAAGGGAAGAAACTAAAAGAAGAAAACATTCCATTTTATCCATTCATGATAAAAACTCTCACCAAAGTGGATATAGAGGAAACATATCTCAACAAAATAAAAACCATTTGCGACAAACCAACAGCCAACATAATACTCAGTGGTGAAAAACTGAAAGCCTTCCCACTAAATTCAGGAACAAGACAAGGACGCCCACTCTCACCACTTCTATTTAACATGGTATTGGAAGTCCTAGACACAGCAATGAGATAAGAAATAGAAATAAAAAATATCCAGATTGGAAGTGAAGAGGTAAAACTGTCACTATGTGCAGATGACATGATACCCTATATAGGGAACTCTAAATTCCTCACACAAAAAATATTAGAACTAATAAATGAATTAAGCAAGGTAGCAGGATATGATTAACATAGAGAAATCTGTTGCATTTCTTTGCATTACCAATGAAATATCAGAAAGAGAAACTAACACACTGTTGTAAAGCAATTATACTCCAATAAAGATGTTAGAAAAAAACCCCTAGGAATTAACAAAGGAGGTGAAAGACTGATACTCTGAAAACTGTAAAATATTGATAAAGGAAATTTTAAGATAACTCAAAGAAATGGAAAGATATCCCATGCTCTTGGATTGGAAGAATTGATATTGTTACAATGACCATACTACCCAAAGTAATCTACAGATTTAATGCAATCCTTATCAAAATACCCATGACATTTCTCAGAGAATGAAAAAAATAATCCTAAAATTTATATGGAACCATCAAAGACCCAGATGCCAAGGCAATCCTGAGACCAAAGAACAACCCTGGAAGCATAACACTTCCAGACTTCAGACTATATTACAAAATTACAGTAATCAAAACAGTATGGTGCTGGCACAAAAACAGACATATAGATCAATGGAACAGAACAGAGAGCCTCGAAATAAACCCACATATCTATGGTCAATTAATCTACAACAAAGGAGGCAAGAATATACATTGGAGAAAAGACAGTGTCTTCAACAAGTGGTGTTGGGAAAGCTGGACAGCTACATGTAAATCAGTGAAGTTAAAATGCTCCCTCATACCATATACAAAAATAAATTCAAAATTGTTTGAAGATCTGAATATGAGACAAGACACCATAAAACTCCAAGAAGAGAACGTAGGGAAAATATTCTCTGACATAAATCGTAGGAATGTATTCTTAGATCAGTACCTCAGGGCAAAAGAAGTAAAAGCAGAAATAAACAAATGGGACATAATAAAACTTAAAAACTTTTGCACAGCAAAGGAAGTCATCAACAAAATAAAAAAGACAACTTATGGAATGGGAGAAAATATTTGCAAGTGATGTGACTGACAAGTGGTTAATATTCAAAATATACAAACTGCTCATATAACTCAATATTGAAAAAAAAACCCCAATCAAACAATAGGCAGAAGTCCTAAATAGATATTTTTTCAAAGAAGACATACAAATTGCCAACAGGCAGATGAAAAGATGTTCAACATCACTAACTATTAGAGAAATGCAAATCAAAACCACAGTGAGGTATCACCTCACATTGGTCAGAATGTGTCTTGTCAAGAAGTCTACAAATAATAAATGCTGGAAAGGGTGTAGAGAAAAGGTAACTCTCCTACACTATTGGTGGGAATGTAAATTGGTGCTGTCACTATGGAAAACAGTGTGGAGTTTCCCTAAAAAGCCAAATATTGAGTTACCATATAATCCAGTAATTCCACTCCTGGTTATATATTCAGACTATAATTTGAAAAGATATATGCATTACAGTGTTCATAGCAGCACAGTTACAGTAGCAAAGTCATGAGAGCAACCCAAATGCCCATCAACAGAAAACTGGATTAAGAAGATGTGGCATATACACACACACACACACACACACACACACACACACACATACATATATATGTATATATATATATATATTATAATGGAATATTACTCAGCCATTAAAAAGAATGAAATACTTCCATTTGCAGCAACATGGATGGACCTAGAGAATATTATACTTTGTGAAGTCAGTCAGACAAAGAAAGGCAAATATTATATTATATCACTTATATGTGGAATCTAAAAAAATAATACAAATGAATCTATATACAAAACAGAAAGACTCACAGGTGTAGAAAAAAAATTATGCTTACCAAAGGGAAAATGGTGGGGGGGTGGGATAAGTTAGGAGTATTAGAATAACAAATACAAACTACTATACATAAAATAGATAAGCAACAAGGGTTTACCTTATAGCCCAGAAAATTATATTCAATATCTTATAATAACCTATAATGGGAAGTAATGTGAATATATATATATATATATATATATATATATATATATATATATATATCTGAATTATTTTGCTGTACACCTGAAACAAGCACAATATTTTAAATCACTAAACTTCAATAAAAAAAGGACAGCAGAGAATTCCCCGGTGGTCCAGTGGTTAGGACTTGGCACTTTCACTGCTGGGGCCCAGGTTCAATCGCTGGTCAGGGAGCTAAGATACTGCAGGCCATGTAGTGTAGCTAAAAAAAAAAAAAAAAAAAAAAGACAGCAAAGAACTACAAAAACAACCAGAAAACAAGTAAAAAATGTACATATCTTTCAGTAATTACTTTAGATGTCAGTGGACTAAATACTCCTATCAAAAGACATAGGGTAGCTGATTGGGTAAAAAAAGACCCATCTATATGCTGCTTCTGAGAGACTCACTCTAGAGCTAAAGACACACGGACTGAAAGTGAGGGGATGGAAAAAGATATTTCATGCAAAAGGAAACAACAAGAAAGCAGGGGTAGCAATACTTACATTAAACAAAATAGACTTTAAAACAGTCTATAACAAAAGACAAATAAGGACATTATATAATGATAAAGGGATCAATACAAGAAGAGGATATTACACTCATTAACATATATGCACCTAATACAGGAACACCTAAATATATAAAGCAAATATTACCAGGCATAAAGGGAGAAACTGACAATAATAAAATAATAGTAGGTGACTTTAACACTGCACTTACATCAATGGACAGATCATCCATACAGAAAATCAATAAGTAAACAGTGGTCTTAAATGTAACATTAGACGAGTTGGACTTAATAGATATCTACAGGACATTCCATCCAAAACAAGCAGTATACACATTCCTTTCAAGTGTTCGTGGAACATGCTCCAGGATAGATCACATGCTAGGCCACAAAACAAGTCTCAACAGTTTACGAGGATAGAAATTATATCAAGTATTTTTTTTCAAACTGTAATGATATGAAACTAGATTTCATTTACAGAAAGAAAAATGGGAAAACCACAAACATGTGGAGACTAAACAACATGCTACTACAAAACCAGAGTCAATGAAGAAATCAAAGAGGAAATCAGAAAATACATCAAGACAAATGAAAATGGAAACAGAACTTTCCAAAATTTATGAGATGCAGAAAAACATTTCTAAGAGGGATGTTTATAGTGATACAGGCCTACCTCAAGAAACAAGAAAAATATTAAATAACAACCTAACCTACCGTGTAAAGGAATTAAAAAAAGAAGAAAAAACAAAGCCCAAAATCAGGAGGAGGAAGGAAATAATAAAGATCAGAGAGGACATAAATAAAAGAGAGACCCCAAAAAAAAAAAAGAAAAAATAGAAAAGAAAAGGTCAACAAAACTAAGAGCTGGATTATTTTTAAAAAGATAACCAAAATTGATAAACATTTAGCCAGGCTCACCAAAAAGAAAAGAGGACCCAAATAAACAATACAAGAAATGAAAGAGGAGGAATAACAATTGCTATCACAGAGACACAATCATAAAAGAGTACTACAAACAGTTAAATGACAACAAATTGGACAACCTAGAAGAAATGGACAAATTTATAGAAACATACAACCTTTCAAGATTGAATCAGGAAGAAGAGGTAATCTAAACAGACTGATCACTAGTAGTGAAATTGAATTGTAGTAAAAATACCTCAAAGCAAATGGAAGTCCAGAACTTTATGGCCTCACAGGGTAACTGTACCAAACATATAAAGAAGAGCTAATATCTGTCCTTTTGAAACTATTCAGAAATTTAAAGAGTATGGGACACTCCCAAATTCATTCTATGAGGCCACCATTACCCTGATTCCAAAACCAAAGCCACTACGAAAAAAGGAGAATTACAGGCCAATATCTCTGATGAATATAGATGCAAAAATCCTCAGTAAAATGTAGCAAACAAAATTCAACAGTATATAACAAGGATCATACAACACGATGAAGTTGGGTTAATTCCAGTGACACAAGGTTGGTCAGTATTTGGAAATCAATCAATGTTACACACCCTGTACAAAAGGAAGGATAAAAATTACATGATCATATCAATCAATGCAGAAAAACCCTTTGACAAAATTTAACATCCATTCATGATAAAAACTCATCAAAGTTGGTATAGAGGGAACATATCGCAACATAATAAAAGCTTTACTGGCACAAAAACAGAAATATAGATCAATGGAACAGGATAGAAAGTCCAGAGATAAACCCATTCACGTATGATCACCTTATTTTTGATAAAGGAGGCGAGAGTATACAATGGAGAAAAGACAACTTCTTCAATAAGTGGTGCTGGGAAAACTGGACAGCTACATGTAAAAGAATGAAATTAGAACACTTCCTATCACCATACACACAAAAAAACTCAAAATGGATTAAAGACCTAAATGTAAGGCCAGACACTATAAAACTTTTAGAGGAAAAAGGCAGAACACTCTACGACATAAATCACAGCAAGATCCTTTTTGACCCACCTCCTAGAGTAATGGAAATAAAAACAAAAATAAACAAATGGGACCTAATGAAACGTAAAAGCTTTTGCACAGCAAAGGAAAACATAAACAAGATGAAAAGACAACCCCCAGAATGGGAGAAAATATTTGCAAATGAAGCAACTGACAAAGGATTACTCTCCTAAATTTACAAGCAGCTCATGCAGCTCAATATCTAAAAAACAAACAGCCCAATCCAAAAATGAGCAGAAGACCTAAATAGACATTTCTCCAAAGAAGATATACAGATTGCAAAGAAACACATGAAAGGATGCTCAACATCACTAATCATTAGAGAAATGCAAATCAAAACTACAATGAGGTATCACCTCACACCAGTCAGAATGGCCATCATCAAAAGATCTACAAACAATAAATTCTGGAGAGGGTGTGGAGAAAAGGGAACCCTCTTGCACTGTTGGTGGGAACGTAAATTGATACAGCCACTATGGAGAACAGTATGGAGGTTCCTTAAAAAAGTAAAAATAGAACTCCCATACAACCCAGCAATCCCACTACTGGGCATATACCCTGAAAAACCCATAATTCAAAAAGAGACGTGTACCACAATGTTAACTGTAGGTCTGTTTACAGTAGCCAGGACATGGAAGCAACCTAAGTGTCCATCAACAGATGAATGGTAAAGAAGATGTGGCACATATATGCAGTGGAATATTACTGAGCCATAAAAAGAAGTGAAATTGAGTTATTTGTAGTGAGGTGGATGGACCTAGAGTCTGTCATACAGTGTGAAGTTAAGTCAGAAAGAGAAAAACAAATACTGTATGCTAACACATATATATGCAGTCTAAAAAAAAAAAAGTGTTCTGAAAAACCTAGAGACAACACAGGAATAAAGACACAGATGTAGAGAATGGACTTGAGGACACGAGGAGTGGGAAGGGTAAGCTGGGACCAAGTGAGAGTGTGGCATAGACATATATACACTACCAAATGTAAAACAGATAGCTAGTGGGAAGCAGCCACATAGCACAGGGAGATCAGCTCGGTGCTTTGTGACAACCTAGAGGGGTGGGATAGGGAGGGTGCGAGAGAGATGCAAGAGGGAGGAGATATGGTGATATATGTATATGTATAGTTGATTCACTTTGTTATAAAGTAGAAACTAACACACCATTGTAAGACAATTATACTCCAATAACGATGTTTCAAAAAATAAATAAGCCTTTTGATACTAACCCACAGCTAACACCATACTCAATGATGAAGAGCTGGAAGCCTTTCCTGTAAACTGAGGAACAAGACAAGGATGCTCACTCTCACCACTTATATTTAAAATAGTATTGGAAGTCCTAGCCACAGCAATCAGGCCAAAAAAAAAAAAGAAAGAAAGAAAGAAACAAAGAAACAAAGAAACAAAGAAAGAAAGAAAGAAAACGCATCCAAATTGAATAGGAAGAAGTTAAAGTGTCACTGTTTACAGATGACATGATACTATATATAGACGACCACAGATACTATATAAAGTGTCTGCCAAGAAATTACTGGAACTAATTAATGAATTTGGTAATGTTGCAGGATACAAGATTAATGGAACAGAAATTTGTTGTTTTTCTGTACCATAATAATGAACTATCAAAGAGAAAGCAAGAAAACAATCCCATTTAAAATTGCATCAAATGGCACAGGGAGATTAGCTCGGTGCTTTGCAACCACCTAGAGGGGTGGGTTAAGGAGGGTGGGAGGGAGACACAAGAGGGAGGGGATATAAGGATATACATATGCATATAGCTGATTCACTTTGTTATACAGCAGAAACTAACACAACGCTGTAAAACAATTATACTCCAATAAAGAGGTTAAAAAAAATTGCACCAAAAAAAATAAAATACCTAGGAATAGGTATTTCCATATAAACTTAACCAAGGAAGTGAAAGATCTATACTCTGAAAGCTATAAAATATTGATGAAGGAAATTGAAGATGATACAAAGAAATGGAAAGATATCCCATGTTCTTTGTTAGGAAGAATTAATTTTGTTAAAATATCCATACTGCCCAAAGCAATCTACAGATTTAATACAATCTCTATCAAAACACCCATGACTTTTTCATAGAACTAGAAAAAATATTCCTAAAATTTATATGGAATCACAAAACACTCCAAATTGCCAAAGAAATCTTGAGAAAAAGAACAAAGCTGGAGGAATCACCCTCTCTGACTTCAGACTATACCACAAAGCTCCAGTAGTCAAAAAGAAGCATGGTATGGGCACAAAAACAGACACATAGATCAATGGAACAGAATAGAGAGCCTAGAAATAAACCCATGTACCTATGGTCAATTAATCTATGAAAAACAATTCAAGAATATACAGTGGAGAAAAGACGGTCTCTTCAATAAGTGGTGCCTAGAAAACAGGGCAGCTACATGTAGAAAAATGAAGTTCCTCATACCATTTACAAAAATAAACTCAAAATGGATTAAAGACCTGAATGTGAGACCTGAAACTATAAAACTCGTAGAAGAAAACATAGGCAGAATTACTCTTTGACATAAATTGTAGCAATAGATTTTGGATCTGTTTCCTCAGGCAAAAACAACAAAAGCAAAGCTAAACAAATGGGACCTAATTAAACTTTAAAGCTTTTGCACAGCAAAGAAAACCACTGAAAAAAACGAAAGACAACATACTAAATGGGAGAATATATTTGCAAATGATATTACTGATAAAGGGTTAATGTCCAAAACATAATAACAGCTTATACAACTCTAATATCAAAAAAGTAATCACCCTGATTTAAAAATGGACAAAAGATCTGAATAGATATTTTTTCAAAAAATATAGATTGCCAATAGGCACGTGAAAAGATGCTCGGCATTGTTCATCATCAGAGAAATGCAAATCAAAACCACAATGAGATATTAGCTGTTAAATGGCTATCATCAAAAAGTCTACAAATAACAAATGTTGGCGAGGATGTGGATAAAAGGGAACCCTAGTACACTGTTTGTGAGATTGTAAGTTGGTGCAGCATCTATGGAAAATAGTATGAAGATTCCTCAAAAAGGTAAAAATAGAACTAACATATTATCTAGCAGTTCCACTCTGGGTATATATCCAAGAAAATGAAAACAGTAATTTGAAAAGATACATGCACCCCAATGTTCATAGCAGGATTACTTACAGTAGCCAAGTTACGGAAGGAACCTAAGTGTCCATAAACAGATGAATGGATAAAGAAGATATATAAAATGGAATATTATTCAGCCATAAAAAGAAGGAAATTCTGCCATTTGCAACAACATGGATCAACCTAGAGAGTATTATGTTTAGTGGAATAAGTCAGACAGAGAAAGTTAAATAATGTATGTTATCACTTATATGTGGAATATAAAAAAACAAATGAATGTATATAACAAAGCAGAAATAGATTCACAGATATAGAGAACAAATTAGTGGTTACCAAAGGGGAGACAGAAGGAGGGAGGAGCAAAATAGAGGTATAGGATAATAGATACAAACTACTAAGTATAAAATAGATAAACAACAAGGATATATTGTATAACACAGGGAAATACAGCCCGTATTTTACAATAACTTTAATGGAGTATAATCTATAAAAATATTGAATCACTATGTTGTACACCTGAAACTAATATAATATTGTAAATCAACTATACTTTAATAAAAAAAGAAAAAAAAAAGAAAGTTAAACTCAGTCATTCACTACCACACAAAAAAACAGAAACTTACTTCTCTCATTTTGTTATTTGTTTTCTATGTCTTATAGCATTTTTGTCCCTCTTTTCATGTATTAATCTATTGTGTTTAGTTGATATTTTTGTAGTGAAATGATTTATTACCCTTTCATTTCTTTTAGTGTATATTCTATAGCTCTCTTCTTTGTGGTCATCAGAGGGATTACATTTAATATCCTAATGTTACAGCACTCTAATTTGAATTATATCAGCTTAACTTCAAAAGCATACAAAAGTTCTGCTCCTATACAGCTTGATTCCCACCCCCTTTCAGTTATTAATGTCACAAATTACATCTTTATATATTATGTGTTCAAAAACATAGACTAGTAATTCCTTTTATGAATTAGTCTTTTAAATCATATTGTAAATGAAAATTGGAGTACAAACCAATATTACAATAATACTAGATGTGATAATTGCCCATGCATTTACCTTTACTAGAGATCTTTATTTCTTCCTATGGCTTTGAGTTATTGTTTATTGTTCTTTCATTTCCACCTAAGGATTCCCTGTAGCATTTCTTGTATGGTAAGGCTAGTGAATGAACACCCTCAGCTATTGTTTATCTGGGAAAGTCAATTTCTCCCTAATTTTTGAAGGACAGTTATGTAGGATAAAGGTTTCTTTGTTGATAGTTTTCCTCCTTTAGCCTTTTGAATAAATTAACCTACTGCTGTTTGTCCTCCAAGGCCTCTGATGAAAAATCTGCTGGTAATCTTATTGAGGATCATTTGTATTTGATGATTTGCTTCTCTTGCTGTTTTCTCTTGCTCTCTTTACTTTGCCTTTAGCTTTTGACAGTTCGATTATAGTGTGTCTCAGTGTGTGTCTTTTTCAGTTTATTCTACTTAGAGTTTGTTAGCTTCTTGGATTTGTAGATTAATATCTTGGCATCAAGTTTGGGAATTTTTTAGCCATTATATCTCCAAATAATCTCTTTGCCCCTTTATATGTTTTCCTTCTGAGACTGCCACTGTTGGTATGTTGATCAACTTGTTGGTGTTCTACAGGTCTCTTAGGCTCTTTTCACTTTTCTTCAATCTTTTTTTCTGTTCTTCAGACACAATAGTTTTAATTATTTTATCTTCATGTTCTCTTGTTCTTTCTTCTACTTTTGAATCCCTCCAGAGAACTTTCAAATTTAGTTATTGTAATTTTCAGTTCCAGAATTTCTTTTGAGGTCATTTTAATGTTTTCTATCTCTTTATTGATATCTTTATTTTGTTCATACATTGTTTTCTTGACTTTGACTCCCTTGAGCAATTTGAGCATCTTTAAAAAAGTAGTTTTAAAATTTTTATCTAATAAGTCTGCCATCTGGTCTTCCTCAGGGACAATTCCTGTTGATATATTTTTTTCCTTTGACTGATTCTTAATTTCCTGCTTTTTTGTATGCATTGTAATATTATGTTGAAAACAGGACATTTGAGTTTTATAATGTGGTAACTCTGGAAATCAGATTCTCCCTATTTTCCTGGGTTTTTTGTTTCTAAGAAATTGTTGTAGGGTGTCTCTGGGCTAGCAATCAGCCTGAGGTGTAAACTTAAGTCTTCTCAGGTCTTTTCTGAGCCTCCATCTTTCCCTGGGCATGTGTGGTGACTTTCTAGATTCCCTGTGTATGTGGTTACTCTTGAATGTTCTAATTCTTAAATGGCTGGTCCCCAAAAAGGGTTAAAATGAAAAATGAAAGGAAAAAATATTCTGTCTCTTTAAATCCCATGGAAGTCACTTCAACCAGAGGGGGTGGCAACAATGGCACTCTGCTTCTGCATCTGCATCTCCATGATCAGAAGTATAATTGATGATATTTGGAGGACATATTTTTATTGTCCACTCTGGTTCCCACAAGCCACATGTAAACCACTCCAAGAATGTGGGCAAGGTTACCTGCCATGGGTAACCTTGGCAGGATAGCCACTACTAGGCTAAAAGCTGAAACTGACCAAAATTAACCATGATTTTTCATTTAAGCCTTCCCCTGGAAGCTGCAAGCTTTTAAATATGACTCTAGAGCTCCAAAAACATTACATCAGTCATATTCTGCCAGCACAATTGTTCTCTAGGTAGGAAGATGGATTCCTGGCACTTCCTACTCTACCATCTTTCCTGACGTCACTCCACCAAGAATGTATTCTCAATCCTTATCATCACCTTAATCCACGTTTTCTTCTTCTTTTGACTTAAGAAAAACATTCCAAATAAATGTTTACATATGTTTTACAACATATGTAACCTGAAGGATAAATTCTACCATTGACTTGAATTTAGGCTTCAGACATCAGGGCCTGTTTTATTCAGCTTGAGTGGAAATTAGGCTTATTGTTATTAATAAAAGAAAGGTGTTTGAAACTAATAAAATAACAACTGACATTTATGGAATGCTTACTAGATACTAGACACTGTACTAAAGCTTAGGTTACTTTGGAGGCAAACCCCAGTGTGACTGAGAACTTCAATTCAGAAATATGAAAATCTATATTTTGAGTTATAATATGTTTGAAGCCTTAATTGTATCAACTGACAATTATTCAAGCAGCACTGGACTTCAGATATCATGAGTTACTCACCATCACCTACCCAGCCAGGTATATATGTGGCCCTATTTGGTGGACACCTTAAGCTTCTCATAGCAGTGTTTGTTTGTCCATGAACCTGTACTTATAAGCTATATTTGCCATTTTCTTTATAAGTTGTAAAATATCTGGAGTAGACTCCATCATTCTTGAAAGAATCAGCACCTTGTTATAGAAATGAAGGAATAAGTTATTATTGCAAAGAAAAAGAGAAATTCGTGCATTTTCTAACTCAAGGATATGGCCTTTATAAGCATATACCCTAGGTTGGGCTCTCATCTTCAAACTGACCCCTTAGAGAATATTTCCTTTATGCTGTGCCAGAACACAGTATCTTATTGAATTGATATCTTTGAGGTATTATAAAAAATATATTACACACACAGATAAATATATATGTAAAATAAATACCTCAATTTTGTGGCCCTTGTCACTTTATATTCAGATTATTTTGGTACCCTTCTTATTGATTTCTCAGCCAAACAGCCTACTTTTGCTTACTTTATCTAAACACTTACTTTTAGTATTGCTTTCTTTTATCTCTCCATTCAAATCAAAAGGGCCCCACTAAAGAAAATGTCTTTGCTTAGGAGTTCTCATCCTAGTCAACTACAAAATACCTATCTAGACTCATTCTTACAGCTATTGCTCTGCTGATTCATTAACTCTGGTCTGACAATGGGAAACTTCATCTACTATTAGAATAAACATTTTGGGGAGCTCAGAAATATTGTATCATCTGTATACCTGTTATCACGAGCATTGGAGTTATTCACTAAATTTCTAACACATTACTCAGGGAGTTTTAACTCTGTAAGATAGATGTTATTAAACTGATGTCCTTGGGCCAGCATCATCTGCATCTCTCTGGAACTTGTTAGAAATGCACATTTCTGGGCCACATTCTAGGAGTAGGAAGGGGTCCCAGCAACTTTTGTTATAACAAACCCCTTCACGTGATGACTATACATACTAAAGTTTGAGAACCACTTCTCTAAATCATTTTAGTACCACTACTTTCTTAGGTGAAAGCATTACAAATTAACTAAGTAATCAGTATTAAAACCTTGAACAATGATAACAAAATGCAGGTAAGTTTTAATGTAGCATGGAAGGGATTGGGAAAAGGGGAAGAAGAGGCAGGGGATGGTTGTGGAAAACAGTTATATCTGATGAAGGCACTGAAGTGTGAGTGTAGGGAATTTGAAGCTGTACCAAAGACCAATTTAACCTTCTAAATTTTTCTCAGGACCAACTCTAATTGAGGATAGTGTTACAAAATGATTGAATTAATTACATTGCAAAAGATACTGATAGAAACCTGTGATAATACAGTTGTCTACCATGTTGGGTTTTTCCTTGCTCAATTACCCCTCAAAAGAAGGTTCAGTTCCCAGAATAATCCAGTCTGGGAAAACGTCTTTGAGCACCACTTATCCACACAGACCAAGGAGACAGAGCATGGCCAACACTATATCTTGTTTCTTGTCAGACAGATCTGAAGGATCTGATGCCCCTGTGCTGATCCCTCCTCTCTTCTGGCATGACTACCTGTTCTTGGGCCTTAGTTCCCCAGAAGTATATGTGCACTTTGTTCCAGCAGTTGGAATTTACTCCTGCCTGTCATCCCTTCTTTGATAAGAGCCTGAGTTCTACCACTTAACTTAATCTGACTACTTATGCTTCACCCTTCCTGGCCAGGTTTTCTTAATCATGTGCCCCTAAGAAACGCTTTTTTAGAGTACTTTATGCCACCTCAATCTCTTGAATGAGGCCTTTCTATATGATGACAGACATTGGTTGTCTAGATGACAAACAATAATAACAACCTTTATGGAGTGCTTACCATGTGCAAGACACTTGCAAAACACTTTGTAGGTTTTACCTGGATAGAATGTCCTGCTTGTCCTGCTGTTTATCCATAATCTGCATCCATTCTTCTGGTGCCTGTCTCTCTGCCCCACACTGCCATAGGGACCCATAACATACCCTGAGTTATAAAAATATAGGCTTATTCATAAAAGCCTGTGAATTACCTGCACCGTTATCCAGAAGTTACAAAACTTCTGTATTCCCATTATTTGATTCAATGAAAGCAGTCACACTGGCTCCAAGAATGGGTATTATACCCTAGTAGAATTTCTGCATAAACAGTCATTGGGCTGGGGAAGCTGTTTGTGTCTTTATTCATTTTAGCATTCACCGTGATTGGAGGCACAGAAGAATTTGCTGCCTGAGAATTTACTGTTATAGTTAATGTTTCTGGGTTTGCTTTTGCTTGAAGAGTGTAAGTCCAAACACCACCTAAAAATTTGATGGAAATATCAGATACCAAGCTATTTTCTGTGTGTTCGTTATCTATTTCTAAAGTATAATTCTTATAAATGTAGTGTGGAATAAACAGGTTTATGCAAATTTGTACAACATCCCACAGATGAGTGCTGTGGCAGTTCGGACAGGGGACCTAGCCAAATGTCATGCATAATGTCTCTACCTGGTGTACTCTGGTGGGAAATATAAATCTTGAAAGATTCCCTTCTTTTTGGCCTTTATCCTTTGGTCTCAGAGTGCACAGATTGTATAATCCTGGTTGGGCTTAATTAAGAAGGAGGCTCTAATGACTAATACACTATGTTGAAAAGACTCCCCACAATTAGTCTTCAAAGTGCTTCTTGCCCAACCTGTACTTTACCCTTTTTTTCCTTCCTCCTCATATATAAATTCTTTCTTCTTTTTTCCTCCCATCTAACTCTTAGGATTACACAGGAGTAGAAAGCACATTCTATTTTATCATAACTTTGAAGATGATACAATTATTGGCACTCAATTAAGATTATATGTATGATATTAGACAATTTATTTTAAGCTTTTGAAAAAATTTTAAAGAGAAGAAGTCTAAAAGCTGATTGCTTACCTTGCAGTTCCTGGAATACTGAAATAGGCCATTTTGGAATCTTTGTCTACTGTGAAACTTTCCACTGATGTTCCATTGGGATCCCAGAGAGAAATAACGGGAGGCTGTTTGTCCCATGTGACAAGAAAGAATGTGTCCTTTCCCACAGTGCCATCAATTATTACAGTACCATTCATCCCTCCATTACTGTTGAGTGTTAATCACTTACTTTCAAGCTGTTTAAATATACTTTAAAAATTAATAACTGGGGAAGAGAGTAATTTTATTCTTTTTTCTTTTTTAGCATAGCTCTTAATTTCTGGCCTGAGAACAAGCTTAAATATGGCATACTACCATAGTCTTGTAATCTCTCTGAAAGCTGACTGGGATGTGACAGTTGTCAGTCAGAAAATGTGGAAATATAGGGCCTAAGGACAGGACGGGCTATAATAAAAACATTAGAGCAGGAGAATGGGTTTCACAATTGGAGATATGGCTTTATTATTTTTTTCTTAGTTGTCTTAGCAAACACTCCAGATTTTAGCATTAGAGGGTGTTACAACCTCAAAGAAGAATTAGCTGTAGGGCATGTGTGTGTGTGTGTGAATGTGTGTGTATGCATGCACTTGTGTGAGTGTATTTGCTCATCTTAATGGTGATTCAAAAGAAAATACTTATTGGTGCCTAGAGTATTTGAGTAGAGACATAATGAGGAGGGCCTCAAGATAAAAATGAGGACTAGCAAATAATTGAGAAAATCTGGGCTTCCCTGGTGGCGCAGTGGTTGAGAGTCCGCCTGCCGATGCAGGGGACACGGGTTCGTGCCCCGGTCTGGGAAGATCCCACATGCCGCAGAGCGGCTGGGCCCGTGAGCCATGGCTGCTGAGCCTGCGCGTCCGGAGCCTGTGCTCTGCAGGGGGAGAGGCCACAACAGTGAGAGGCCCGCCTACCGCAAAAAAAAAAAAAAAAAAAAAAGAAAATCTTTCACTGATCTTTCCCCAATGTGAAATATTGAAGTAATTTTTCACATATGATAGAGTAAATAGCCCCATATGATAGAGTGAATGCGTTCAAGAAGAATACAGAAATGGCAATCTATTCTTTATGTAAATTGCAGTCCTGAGAAAAAAGTAAATGAAAGATAGGACCATTCTCTGAGAAGGACTCTTAAGAAGAAGTTTTTCAAAATCTTTGTGGATAGTTCTTAGGAAGAGTCAACTTTACCCAGTGACCAAGTAGGTGTTTCCTGGAAAAATGGGAAAGTATCATTTCAGGAAAAATGGGAAGTATCACTTGTAGCTCAACTCAGTCCTAAACCCACCTTCACTTGAGTTCTGAAGGAAGAGAGTGAATTCTACCCTTCAAACATCATTGTTTTGACAAAAAATCTCAGTCTTCCTTAAAGTCTTTGAGTGGAAAAAGTATTATTATCAAGTTAAATCTGAATGTGAATAACTTCTTTAGACTCCTACCAGGAAGATCTAATAAAGTAATAGAGCTTTGGCTGTATAAGAGTACTAGGAGAACATACTGAGTAAATAGTGGGACGCAGCCTTTCCTCTGTATTCCAGTGGCCACCACCACCCAAATCCAAGTTCCCATCAACTTATGTTTGGTTATTGTAACAGGCATCTAGCTGGCCAACATATTTTACAAAGTCCTACCCATCATATTCATGAATCTAAATTAATCTTGCAAAAATTTGTTTAATTTTAAATTTTCATTATTTAAGAACTTACTACAGATATTACAAATGAGGGGAGCAGAATTTTCAACTGGTTCCTCCACTCCCTTTGAGAACTCCATGCTCAAACCTTTGAGCATCACCTTTATGCAAATATTTCCTTTCTGGCTGATTTCCCTTATTCTGCTCTTACACTTTTAACTGCCTTTTGAGAATTCCACTTAAATGTCCCACCAGCTAGTCAAAGTTACCAAGGCTCAAACACAACACAAAATAATATGTTTGAAATCAGTTCTCCCTCCTTGCTTCTCAGGTTCAGTCTGTGGTATCATCATTCCTTAGTCAACCAGGTTGAGAACCTCAGAAATGACCTCTATTCTCCTTCAGTTTTTACTCTAGTTTCTGCCATACTAGATCTTCAGACCAATCTATACAACAGTTTGCAGGGTATCTCCAAACCATATCTCCAGACCAATCTGCATATATTATTTACCCCCATATCCTACAACTTCTGCACTTCTCATATTGGAGAGTAGAGGAAAATAGGTTTACTTAGGTGATAATTGGCAAGTTTTAATATAGGCAGTGATTTGATGAACTAGCACATGGTATATAGGAGTCTTGGCATAAAGTGACATGATATAGACAGTGAGAATGAATATATAGAGAAACAGGTTTTTGTAAAATATATTTTGAAAGAAACAGGCTGCATTGACATTATAATGGAACATGAATGGAGAAGAAACAAAGTTTTCTCAAAGTTTTTGAATCTAAATAGTGATAGTGCTTTTGAGACACAGAAGTTGAGAAAAGGAGTTAAATTCAGAAGGGTAGATAAAATAGAAAGCCAGTGAAAAAAATGGTTGAAGAGGCAAGAGAAGAACTAGACCCATAGATACACAATGATTGTTCACTCTCTTTCTCCTGTTCAATTATTTTCCAAAATATATTCCTTCTTCCAACAAGCCAAGTTCTGAGGTGCATTTGTTTAACTTTGAATCTATTTCACAGGTGTCAAGTGGTGGGGCAGGGGGGGCGTGGAAGTATGATATTTTTAAATGAATTCCTAGAATAATGGGTGCTATATTATTGGACAAAGTCTAACTTTGGTAGGGGAAATTTAACATTGCTAAGTTTTGATGTTATTTCTAATCTAAACCATATGGGAAAATAAAAAGAAACAATTGTTACATATGCCAGTGCTATTTGTTCACAGTCCTTCTTTCAATTTATATTTACGTACTTTATTCACATAACTAGAAAGGCTAGAAATTCACAATTTTCTTACTGTCTTTTTGATCATTTCAAAAGCTGAAAACTTCATAATGAGTCCCAGGAGTTTTAGCTCAGAAATATCATATGGGGCTTCCCTGGTGGCGCAGTGGTTGAGAGTCCGCCTGCCGGTGCAGGGGACGTGGGTTCGTGCCCCGGTCCGGGAGGATCCCACATGCCGTGGAGTGGCTAGGCTCATGAGCCATGGCCGCTGAGCCTGCATGTCCGGAGCCTGTGCTCCACAACGGGAGAGGCCACAACAGTGAGAGGCCCGCGTACGGCCAAAAAAAAAAAAAAGAAAGAAATATCATATGGTTTCATATCCCAAATGAGGAAATGACACACGAAGAACTTCAGAGTCTTGTTCTGGTCTTGATTTCATATTATAATTTAGTACTACTACTTTCATTATGTGAAAATCTGGTTTACATCCATGGTAAAATACATAAGACAATCCCTGAATTACCCATCCATAAAAATTAAAGTTAATATATATTTAGAAAAAAATGTAGTGGATTAACTTTATGCATTGGTTTGTTAAATGGTAAATAATATCTATTTACATTATTAAAGCATAATTTTGGACATACTGTTTTGGGTATAATTTGTTTTCTACTTTTAAGTCATTTACTATTGTATTCACACACATAAACTCTAATTTCATCATGTAGTTGGGTGAATAATTTCATATTAAAGTCTTGATTTTAATTAAAAATTTACTGTAAGAGGGGATGGAAGAAGGTATTCCATGCAAATGGAAATAAAAAGAAAGCTGGAGTAGCAATACTCATATCAGACAAAATAGACTTTAAAATAAAGACTGTTATAAGAGACAAAGAAGGACACTACATAATGATCAAGGGATCAATCCAAGAAGAAGATATAACAATTGTAAATATATATGCACACAACATAGGAGCACCTCAATATATAAGGCAGATACTGCCAGCCATAAAGGGAGAAGTCAATAGTAACACAATAATAGTGGGGGACTTTAACACCCCACTTTCATCCATGGACAGATCATTGAGACAGAAAATCAATAAGGAAACACAGGTCTTAAATGACACATTAGATCAGATGAACTTAATTGGTATTTATAGAGCATTCCATCCAAAAGTGACAGATTACACATTCTTCTCAAGTGCACATGGAACATTATCCAGAATTTACCACATGCTGGGCCACAAAGAAAGCCTCAGTAAATTTAAGAAAATTGAAATCATATCAAGCATCTTTTCTGACCACAACACTAGGAGATTAGAAATAAACTATAGGAAATAAAACAAAAAACACAAACATTTGGAGGGTAAACAATATGCTACTAAACAACCAATGGATCACTGAAGGAATCAAGAGGAAATCAAAACATACCTAGAGACAAATGAAAATGAAAGTACATGATCCAAAACCTATGGGATACAGCAAAAGCAGTTCTAAGAGGGAAGTTTATAGCAATACAATCTTACCTCAGGAAACAAGACAAATCTCAAGTAAACAACTTTAATTAACCTTACACCTAAAGCAACTAGAGAAAGAAGAAAAAACAAAACCTAAAGTTAGTAGAAGGAAAGAGATCATAAATATCAGAAAAGAAATAGAGACAAAGAAAACAATAGCAAAGATCAATGAAACTAAAAGCTTGTTCTTTGAAAAGATAAACAAAATTGATAAACCTTTAGCCAGACTCATGAAGAAAAAAAGGGAGAGGACTCAAATCAATGAAACCAGAAATGAAAAAGGAGAAGTTACAGCCAACACCACAGAAATACAAAGGATCATAGGAGCCTACTATAGGCAACTGTATGCCAGTAAAATGGACAACTGGAAGAAATGGACAAATTCTTAGAAAGGTACAATCTCCAAAGACTGAACCAGGAAGAAATAGAAAATATGAAAAGACCAATCACAAGCACTGAAATGGAAACTGTGATTTTAAAACTCCCAACAAACAAAAGTCCAGGACCTGATGGCTTTACAGGTGAATTCTATCAAACATTTAGAGAAGAGCTAACTCCTATCCTTCTCAAACTGTTCCAGAAAATTTCAGAGGAAGGAACTCCCAAACTCATTGTATGAGGCCACCATCACCCTGATACCATACCCAGACAATGATGCCACAAAAAAGAAAATTACAGGCCAATATCACTGATGAACATAGACACAAAAATCTTCAACAAAATACTAGCGAACCAAATCCAACAATACATTAAAAGGATCATACACCATGATCCAGTGGGATTTATCCCAGGGATGCAAGGATTTTTCAATATATGCAAATCAATCAGTCTGACACACCACATCAATAAACTGAAGAATAAAAACCATATGATCATCTCCATAGATGCAGAAAAAGGTTTTGACAAAATTCAGCACTCATTTATGATAAAAACTCTCCAGAAAGTTGATGCAGAGGGAACCTAACTCAACATAATGAAGGCCATATACGACAAACCCACTGCAAACATCATTCTCAATGGTGAAAAACTGAAAGCATTTCCTCTAAGATCAGAAACAAGACAAGGATGTCCACTCTTGCCACTTTTATTCAACACAGTTTTGGAAAACAAACTTATGGTTACCAAAGGGAAAAGGTGGGGGAGGGATAAATTAGCAGGTTGGGATTAACATATACACACTACAATATACAAAACAGATGATCAACAATGACCTACTGTATAGCACAGGAAACTCAATATTCTGTAATAACGTATATGGGAAAAGAATCTGAAAAACAGAATTATACATGTATGTATAATTGAATCATTTTGCTGTACACCTAAAACTGACACAACATTGTAAATCAACTCTACTCCAATATAAAATAAAAATGTTTAAAAAAATCAAAAACAATATGTGAAACAAACTTTATCTTGATTCAAGCTATTCCAGAAGATAAATCTAAGAAAAAAGTTATAAAACCTATTTTTAAAAGCCAATTTAATACAGTAATTGATACTCATAATGTTTTTACTAAATCATCCTGACAATTTAAAATATGTATCCTCTACTGTGTTTAAGAAGTAGCATTTGCAAATGCTATTTATTTTTAAATTGTCTTTTAATGTTACCAAATATATATATTTGCTCTTTAAATACTTGGTCCTACAAACTCCCATCATTTTTTTTTTTGGCCGTATGCGGGCCTCTCACTGTTGTGGCCTCTCCTGTTGTGGAGCACAGGCTCTGGATGCGCAGGCTCAGTGGCCATGGCTCACGGGCCTAGCCGCTCCGTGGCATGTGGGGTCTTCCCGGACCGGGGCACGAACCCGTGTCCCCTGCATCGGCAGGCGGATTCTCAACCACTGCGCCACCAGGGAAGCCCTCCCATCATTTTTAAAGTGCTTTTATGGCCATTGTAATTTATTTTGTCTCAAGTAACCCCCAAAGTAGTCATTTTGTGGTCTTGTCTCCATTGCTTACCATTTTTCCATCTCCTCATTGTCAGCTATTGTCAGGAAATCTCAATATAGCATCTCTTTAACCTTTCTAATTTTCGGATTCTGACCCACACTGGTTGGAAAATCTGGAGGTCAACATTGATAGAACTGTATCTTTTGAAAAAGTAAAGAATTCCCCTCAAGAGATGGGAAGTCTGTGAATTTTAATACATGGAATTATAACATCTTTCTAGTATTCTATAATTATTTGATGCATTTCAGCCAAAAGTTTCCACAATTAAAGTCCAATAAAGATGTTTAAAAAAAAGATATTTAGACTCCAGGAGATAAAATTTGTACATAAAATCAAAAAAAAAAAAAAAGAAGTAGCATTCACATATACACACTACCAAATGTAAAATAGATAACTAGTGGGAAGGAGCTGCATAGCACAGGGAGATCAGCTAGGTGATTTGCGACCACCTAGAGGGGTGGGATAGGGAGGGTGGGAGGGAGATGCAAGAGGGAGGGAATATGGGGATATATGTATACTTATAGCTGATTCACTTTGTTATACAGCAGAAACTAAGACACCATTGTAAAGCAATTACACTCCAATAAAGATGTTAAAAAAAATTGGGGTGAAAGAAATACTTTTCCAGATTAAAAAAAAAAAGCCATTGAAAACATGCAGTTCATTTTCATCACATGGCTGTATATCTAAGATAACAGCTACCAAAGTAAATGTTTACCTAGAAATTTCATTTCTATTTAGATCTATACAGCCTCAGCTTCTGTTAATCCTATCCCCCTCCTACCTCAGTCTCATGGATTTCCTACTGTCTTGCAACGTGCCTTGCATTGTCATCCCAGCATGATTTTTTTTTACTCATGAATTGATCTTCTTCTTTCATCCCTTTTTCCTCCAGTAAAAATCTTTCCAACATCTTGTTCAAGGCCAAGCTCAAAAGTCACCTCATCTCTCATGCCTTATTTCCCTGACTCTATTCAACCCCGGGAGAATTAATGGCTCCCTCTGCTCACATAGTGCTTGACTCCTATGTATGTCTCCTGTTATGGAAGAATGTTATCTGATTATGCTATCTGATTACTAGTTTTATTTGTCTCTCCAGCCAATAGGACTGTGAGCACCTTGAGATCAGGTCTGGTTTAACTCTGGTCCCAGGCTCCTAGCACAGCACCTGCATAGTAGGAGCTTAAAAGAAGTTGTCAAATTGTCAGCCTCTACATTTATGCATTGTTATCAAAGGACTAGAATGTGTGTCATATTTTACCTGTTACATTGCTCATCTCTATGACTGCTTGATCGGCATGTGGTCCCAGAGCAATAAAATGAATGATGGCCTCACTTTGTTTCACTTTGTCTGTGCAATTTCTTACATTTTTGTCCTCTCCAGCAGCCACCAGTATTATTTCAGATCCATCTATTTGGTGATATATTTCTCTAATTACCTACAAATATAATTCAGGATATTATCAGGTACCCCTAAATCAAATGAACCCATGGGGAACTGGAAAAAAATTTAGAGGAAATAAAAAAAACTGCAGAATAGATGAGAATAGATGAGAAAATAATAGTCTATAATCAACCTCTTGGGGAATTACATGACTAATAATTTTCTGTCCACCTGCCACAGGGAATGTTTGCTCAAATGTAGTTATGTAGCAAGAGAGTTGTGAACAATCTTCCCATTTAAATGACAATGACAATTCAGCCTAGGGAACTCAGATCAACCAGACATCAAAAATAGAATTTGGGTAAGTGGCATTGAATACCTATCTGCTTTCTTTGACTAAACTATCCTCTGAAAAATTCTTTGGTACATAAAGTCAGTTGCATATATAGCTAAATGGATTAAATATCAACCACAATATAAAAAGTCAATGCATAACCTTTTAGAAAAAAATTGTAAATAATTCACAAATTTCAAATTAGAAAACCCTCAGTAGCTCCTAAATAAAAGATATGGAAACTTCTAAGCATCTTGAGGTTAGGCATTTGTTAAATAATTTTTGTTTTACGTCCCAAAGTAATTAGCACAGAATTGTTGCACATAGACGGTGGTCAAAGACTACACTAATTATATTTATTGAGTTCTTTATGTGGTTTGAACCCCTTTCTTACATCAAACTCCTAAACTAAACAGTGTGAAAATCCAGATTTTTAAATATCATATATCTGACACATAAAATATAGAGAACTTAGCCCAATATAGCAACTGTATTTTGACTTCTCTGATAATTTTGATTAGTAGTGACTTCTTGGCACACTATTTTGAGAAACTAAGTTCAAACCAAGAGGAAGAAAAATGCCATGATGGATTAGCTGGGGTTTTTATGGGCATAGAATGAAAGAGTAGAGGTATATATAAAATTGCAAAAGAGGGCTTGGAATGTAGAAATTCATTATAGACCTGGTGTCAGGGAACGATGTAACCACCTTTATTATGTTGTTTGTGTTATTTTTTTGCATATTTTGAGACTAGGAATGCCTTTTGTATATATTGCAAAATATAGGAAATTATTTCTACATTTACAGCATTTATACAGCATTTTCATCACATTTCCCCTATACATTTGAGTGCAAAATGAAGATCTAAAGGTGGGGTTCTCTCTCCTTCACCTCTCCCTTTCTTGTATTAGTCTATTCGCTGAGCACTCACAATGTATCAGTTGCTGTGCTGGGGATTCAGCAGGAACTACATGGTTTCTGAATTCATGGAAAGAATTGAATTCAATTAAAAATATTTATTGAGTTTTGGGTCAGTGACTGGCAAGGTATAGAGATGAGCAAGAAAGTCACAACTAATATATATGCCAGAATATTCTATAGTTCAGGAGTAATAACAAACTATTACACCACTACCATTTACTGTACCTTTGCTGTGTATTAAATGTTTTATACATTGTCATTTAACCTAAGGTCAAGCTCCCAACCTGTTTCCCTGCTGACTCTTGCTCCCTATAATCTTCCAGGGTCATCATCTTCATAAACGAGCGCAACTAGAGTCATCTTCCTAAAGCATAAATTGATCACATCTCTCTGTTGCTTCAATAGTTTTCTGTTGTACTTAAAATCCAAAACTCCTATCATATGTTTTGAAATTTTGAAAGAGGTAACCCTTGTCTAGCTTGCAAATGACATTTCATATTCCCTCATTTACCAAACTTCAGCATCACTGAATTCTCTCATTTATTAGAATAATTCACGTCTTTTCTACCCCTTCCCAAGACACTTTTGCACTTGCCTTTCTTCTTTGACAACTGGCTGTTTCTCATCCTTCTAATCTTAGCTCAAATATGACCATCAGAGAGGCTTCTCTACCTAAAGTAGGTAGTTCCACTCTTTTTCCCAGTACCTCTTTATCACATTATCTTGTTTGGTTCCTTCACAACACTTTCTCCACAAACTGTAATTGCATTTCTTTAAAAATTTTTCTTATTTATTCATTATCCATTCCCCACTGAAATAGCATGGTCCACCAGAACAGAGAATTTATTATATCCCAGTGTCTTGTACACTTGGCCTGACACATAACAGGCAGACAAAAACATATGCTGAATAAATAAAAACATGAACAGTCTATGTGCTAACTTTCATTATCCCCTTTACTGATGAAGTAATTGAGGACTAGGAAGGTAAGGAATTGTGCTTAAGATTGCAAAACCAGTAAGTGACAATTGGGGTTTGAACCCAGGACTTCATGTTAAAAATCTACACTAAAATGCCACACAATTCATAAAAGAGGGAGATCAAATAGAGTTGGGAGTAGCAGGAAAAGTTACATTAAGGAGCAAGGATTTTGAAGAATTGGTAGAATTTTAACATGCAAAGATAGAAAGAAGGAAGCACTTTAGGCAGAGGAATTACATGGGCAAAGGTACGGAGGCTTGAACAATGTGTGCAGTAAATTGGTTGGAGCATAGAGCATTGGGAAGGGAGAACTGAGAAAAAAGGCTGGCAAGAGAGGTGAGGGCAAATTTATCGGAGGATGAGAAGCTTTTAAATAACGTCAGACTGAGGGACTCAGACTTAATTTTACAGGCTGTAAGGGAACAGGATTTCTAAGCAGGAAAATGACACAATTGATATTAATCGTGAGCTCAAGATGACCATTGGGATAAAAATAAGATGCATAATGATAGTTATTATGAATTATATATTTGCTATGTAATATAATATTGTTCTAAGTATGAACATGTATCATTTCACTTGTCTTACAATAACCCTATGAGATAGGCATTCTTCTTTTCCTATATTTTATAGATAAGGCATTGAGAGTTCAAAGAGACTGAAAATTTTGCCTAGATCACATGACTAATAAGTAATAGATCCAGTACTGTGATCTCAAAACTCATGTTCTGACCAGTATTCTTTACCCTAAATGTAAGTAATAGTGCCTGCTACATCTGCTTTAACAGATTAACATCAGATTGCCCTAACAGAATGTCACAGAAACTAAAATGAGGATTGGCCCAAAATGGAATCATACCATAAACTTGTTTATTGCTCTAAAAATTGGTGACTGTTGCTGCATTAGCATATTCATTTATTTAAGAAACATTTATTGAGCACCGAATTTTGCATGATAACAAGACAAAATTGCAAAAGTGGGACTTTATAGACACTTATTCATCCATCAATTTATTCATATTAACTGATTCATTAAAAAAATTAATTGAGCTTCTTTCTATATGCTTAAGACTGTGCTTCTTAGAATTAATTATGTTATAATTAGGCAGTAATATGTACAGTAGAAATTAACAGAGAAATATCCTTAAAAATTAAGAAAGCCAAACTTTTTTTTTGCTGAACAGTTGTTTTTGCTGAACAATTTTCACCTGAAATGCAGATTCAATTCCAGAGCAGATGGATGTTCTTCCTGAAGCTTCTGTAGGTGAGCTCTCCAAGAGCTTTCTTCTTTCATTGTTGCTTATTATTTGGATTAGCTTACTTTTGATGTGGGAAGTACTATCAAAGTCAACTATCCCCACCCAGGATCCATTTTCAATGGTCTGCGGCAGGAAATGTTTGGCTGCTTGATTCATTCGATTTAGGCAATTAGAACCCTGAATAAAAAAGGATAAGAAAAACAACCAAGTGGTTTTTGACTGGCAAATGATAACAGATAACATACAATGCGTGTTCATAAGAACTTTCGATGAACAGTAATTAGTGTTATTAAATAAAGCAATTATAAATTTGTTGAGTCATTAAAACTGAAAAATATAGTTATATGTATTATGAGACATATGATAGTATGGAAAAGAGCACACACTCTTAACTAGAGCTGATTTTGGGCTATAAACTGCACAAATAAGAGCTGAAGGGTAAGGTGGGGTTTGGGTTGAAATAAAAACTTAGAGACTGTAATTATTCTTTACGGCCTCTGACTGTAATTATTCTTTAAGGCCTCTGTACCAGTTGTCTCAAAATGAAACCACTCCCCAGAGCTGGCAGAATCAATCCAGACTGTAATGGATGGACTCTGATTAGTGAGTGAAATCTCCCCATCCACTGGGGACTAGACTTCCCAAAGGGTGAAACTTACCAGACGTGCAGCTGAATCCTGAGAGGTCAAATCCCTGCTTCTGCCCATTCCTCTTTACCTCTCCCCACCACTTTTCCACCAATGGATTGGTTGGAATTGGCTCTTTGGTAACCCCTCAGGGCTCTCATCTCTCTTCCTAGGCCACTGAAGCCAATCCCCTTTACACACTTTTCTTCTAGCCTCATCACCGCTGTGATCCGTGGTATCTCCTCCCAACACTTGCCCAAATTTCCCCATGAAGCTTACCTTCATGTTTTCAGACTTATCAAGAACTAAGCACACAATTCTTTCACTGATCCTCAGCAATGAGAAGACGGGCGAAGGGGGTGGTGCCACCATAGGCACAGTGTCTTTAAAATCCTCAGAATTGCTGATCACCTCCCAAGTGCTTCTGAAATTGCACATTTTATTTTGTAGGCTTGGAGCTTCTCAGTTATGTTTTTTTTCATTACAGAATTCAATGATCTAAAAGTTTAATATGATGAAAAAAGTTTTATATACAATGCCTTTAAAGATATAAGTACATAGCTGACAAAAATTAAGATCTGTTCTGCAAATTTTTTGTTTGTTGAATGAAATATGATTCAATGAGGAGTCAATATCATAGCAATGTAGATTTTCAATAACAATGATAGTAATAATAATAGTAATAATAATAAATAACACTAGTTAAGTGCTTTACTATGTAGCAGCCAATGTTCAAAGAACTCTATACTAATACATCTAGTCCCTCAGGTCACTTGCACAGATATTTTATAAACATGATGACAGGTCCTTTGATTGTAAATATACAATCTAAAGTAATGATTGGTATACTTATAGTATCAATACCTTGCATAAACATTATGGATGTCTTTTCAGTTTGATATTTATCAAGCAAGAACTGACAATCTTTTTCATACAGTTTTGTCTTAGAATCAATTTTGCATCTATTAGTTACACAGCTATTTTCTTTACACTTATAACCTCTATTTATACCAGTAATATCTGTAGAACACCTGAAAATATGACAGTTAGTCTTTGAAGCAACCTAACCATTAACAGTTTTTGAAAATCTTAAGTGTTTCTATCCACAATGATCCTTATATAAAGGTTTTTATTCTGATTTGTGTACTATACACATAATATTCTGACAGCAAAATTCAGGGGTTTCTACCAGAGCAGTTATCTATTTTTCAAGAAATTTTAAATGGGACCTGCAGATATGTACACTGACTGAGTTTTCTGCTTATATTAAAGCTGCTGCTGTCTTGCGTAGACTCAAATGGCTGGAGGTAGTCCTTTTTCAAACATTTCTCCTGGTGGCTTTGAGACAGTAAATGGACTGTAGTCATCTGGAGGAGAGAACTTGTAAACCCATTTACTCTCAATATCACCTTAGCTTAAAGATAGATTTGTCCTTAGAGAGGTTACCCCTCTAGAGAATGGGTGTGTCACAACCACAAGTGTTGTGATTATTGAGGAATATTGCTATTCAAAAGAATTTGTGGCTGGAAACAAAGAGTGAGGTGTTGCCAAGGTCAGCAGATCGTAGAGTAAAAAATGGTGGGAGCATTGTAGACATATGCTTTATTGTATGAAATTGGCCACAGGTGGCAGTGATTACAATACATATGCTGGGATGCAAATATATCCAATTTTTAAAATATGTTTCCAGTTCAAATTCAGGAAGTGATCACTAGATTTCATTCAATCATTTAGGGAGTTTCCTAAACATGTCTATGTTTCTCTTGCCCCCAGGCTCAGGGAACATATGGTGCTATCTATATTAAGAACCATGATGAATATTCTGTAGCAGAGACTAGGCATTTAGGGGGAAAATGATGTAAACAAAGGTAATCAATGTAATATTCTTTCAAATATGTGTCCTGAAACTGATGCGATGGGGGCCTTCCTTGAAATCATGTATCTTTCAGCTTGTACATTTGTGACTAGTCCTCAGCCCCAGCAGGGCTTCTAACATTGATGGCACCTAATTTTAAACCAATCCTCAAACTATTCTGCTATCTTCATCTCAGAACCCAGAGGATTGTCTATTAACTGTGATGTTAGATTGGTATTTCAAAGTGAACCTTAAATCCCAAGAAATTCCTGTTTGGTTCTTTGAAACTGGTTGATTTCCTTCTCAGCCAGCATTTGCCACTTCTTCTTACCCATTTTCTCCCATCTTTTTGTAATGTAAGTAATTTTGATCTCCTAGCATGTAACACAAACCTTTACACAGAGCACAAACTTCAGTGCAAATGAATTCTGGCAGCTGTGGTAGAGAGGTGAAAAATATGTCAACTTGGCTACCAAATGTTCTTGATGTTATGTATATTTTACATGGACAACCAGCTACTTTAAGATACATTTTTCTAACAAAACAGAAAAGCACTGTTTTGTGATATAGCATCTGTTACCTGCATTGGCACAAAAGTGAATAAATGGCTTTCGAAAGAAATCAACTTAGGAAAACAAGAAGTTACAGCCTGAAATAATTTAAGACAATTTAAATAGTCATTCCTTGTTGCTTCAATTTTCTTTGACTTAACGCTGTAGAAAGGCTCATCATCATTGTACTCATCAAACACTCCCCAGAAGAGGTGGGCCCACTCATGGACAAACACTCTTCCTGTAGGAAAATATTTCAAATACATTATCATAATTCAAGTGACCAAATTTATCTCAAATATTTTTAAAGGCCTTTTTTTCCTATTACAATTATTTGGATTTTAAATGACTGCCATTGTTTATAATTTCTTTATATTACATGACATTACAGTATACTATAAAGTGTATTTTTTAGTCCACAGCATGTTAAATCAACAAAACATTTCTAGAGTATTTTCTATGGCCCAAATACACTGGGCTTTGGGTACCTGTAGCTGTATAATAGGGGAGACTGACATAAACAACATAATTAGACTGCGAACCTCCTTCAGTTCAGGAAATGTAATATTTTTCTTTGTATCATTCATCCTTCCATACATCCACCCAATTTTTCAATTATTATCTTATTCATTCAACATTTATTGCCTCTTCTTAGCTGTGTATCCTTGGACAAGTTTCTTAACCTCTCTATGCCTCAATTTCATATCTGTAAAATACATTCTCATTGAGGACGAAATTGTCTCCAAAGTGGCAAAAATTGGTACCTGGGGTTAATAAATCTTAGGAATTACAATGGTGTGTGTATCTCTTAAACTCAATACCTGGCAACATAAGTAGATATATAGTACATGCGAGGTATTAAAATGTCACGGGAGGCATTCAGAAAAAGAAGTCTAAAAAGGCTCCTCCAGTGGGCAATAATGAAAAAAAGATTGAGAAACACTGCTATAAAACATAAAAAATTGAGGTGATGTTGAAATGAATTGACTCATTTAAAGTGCTTAGCATATAGGTAACATTCATTATATAACAATTATTTCTATTATTAATTATATATATTTAGCACTGTACTATGTACCTGAAAATATAAAGATGAGTAATATATTGTCCTTGAGTTGGAGCTGCTTAGAGACAAAGGGATATAATTACAACTTTTTTTCCAAAGAATTCAAGGTGAATGGAAGGATATAGATAAATCAACAGATTGAGTTGCAGGAAGAAGCAATAAGGGGAAATATAAGGGGGAATTTTTGCTTTAGCAATAATGAGTAAAAATTTTTGAGGAAATGAAGATACAGAGAGATAGGAAATAGCTTCTGTTCTGTTACAAGATATGTTTATGTAAAACAGATTAGCTCATGTGAGATCTGAAAATAGGAGGAAAATATAAGTATTATGCAGATTTTATGTTTTGTCTTTTAGTCTTTGTTACTCAAAATGTAGTCCTTGTGGACCACATCAAGATCCCCTGGAAGCTTGTTAGATGTGAAGTATCTCAGGCTCACTCCAGACCTAGAGAATCAAAATCTGTATATTAACAAGATCCCTCCATAGTTCCTATACACATTCAATTTTAGAGATACTGGTTTAAGTTCCCTAGGCAAAGGTTACCAGAATATTGGGAGTAGAATTATAACCTTTGGTATGGAAAAAAAATCCTCATATCAACTACTGTAATAGGAATTTAATGGATTATAAGAAAATGTAAAGCTGCCTGCACTTGCAGCTCTCTTCTCATAGAGTTCTACTCTCAGACTTGTTTCATTCTCAGCTGATAATAGGTTGCCCTACTTCCCATGCCCGTCTTAAAAGCAGTGCCTTTGGCTTAGAATTCTTTCCATTCCCATCTACATTTTCTAAGTTCCCACCAGCCATTTTCACTTTTTAAAAAGCATTTCAACTTTATATGAGTGTATGTTGATATCTGTTGTGGCAGCAAAACTTAGAGGTTGCCTGCGTGGCCCAAATCATCTCTCTAGGTACTATTGTTATTGTTGTAATTGGTATTATGATAAATTGAATAGGTTTTGAGGAATCTTTTTCTAATCTTATCTTTCCAGAAACCTGTTGTTTTAGGGTATAGTTTTGCAGAATGTGAGATTTTTTTCTTATGAACACATATCTCATTATGGGAAAAATACCTGACTGGGAGGAAGAGAGGAAACAAAAATGGGAAACAGCTGAAGTGGGGGGACTGAGAAAAGAACAAGAGCTCAGTCCTCAATGGGGACATTGCCTTTAATGACTAGAGAATAATTGGCTTTAAGGATTGGAGAAAATAATATCTTCTAACAAGTGGAGATGGGGGTAATGAAGGTAGACATGAGTTTGGAAGCAGAGAGGAAGTAGGGGCTCTGTTTTCCCAATAAAGGTCCCTCTGTTGTTTGTTGGGATTGAAAAGAGTAACTAGAGACCTTGAGAAAAATGGTAGAAGCTTTAGAACAGCTTCTATGCAGAATAAGAAGGGAGCTGAGAGAGGTAAGTTCAAACATTATTGAGTAGCTTTGAGGGCTTCAATGAGCTTTGAAAGCACATTTTTTAAAGATACCATTAGTTTTATAATTTTGTTTCATAATCTTGGAAATATATTAATAGGAGCCAAAGAAACTGGCTAGAAATTCAGTTCAACTGGCAAGTTGAGTAAAACATAAGGATAAGAGTGCTAAGGGAGTTGAGCTATTTATACTTGTAGCTGACATGACTGACTTCATTGGACATGCCAGGTAGAAAAGAAAGTATATCTAGAAGGGCACAAAGGATTAGAGGTGCCAAGTACAACAAACGTGGTCAAACCAAAGTATGGGGGAGAGATAAGATTGGGATGGGATAGGATGATGGAGCTTTCAAGATTGGGTCCAGGCAATGTTGAGGACCATGACTAGCTGATTGTTTGACAGAGATAAGAGAATGAATGTTTGCTGAAGGGGCAGTGGAAGAGGAAGAAGTGGTTCTGGGCTGTATGGATTCAGAAGGGCTTTCATTGAGTAGTGACATGTGGGTTGGGCCCCCTTTGACAGTGATTTTCATTTTTACCTGAAAAATAATGTGCTTTAATTCATTTGAAACAATGATCTTAACTTCTTAGATTGAACTAGATGAAATTGCCATTTCTATAGGTAAAAATGATCATTTATAGACAAGTTCATCTGGTTCAAAGAATGGATTGAATAATAGTATCAGCAACTAACAGCCTAAGAGCGTTTTCTCTTGGCCAGGAACTGTCATCTTGGCCCTTTTCACCGTGCTACTCATCTGCCTTCCATGGAGATGGCATGTGATTGATTAATATCCAGCAGTGGAGAACTGAAAAATTAAAATCTAAAAAGTGTTCCTAAAGCAAAACATTTACTATGGCCATCCCATATTCAAATTTCTGTAGAGACCATACTGAGTACAATGACAAGGATGATCTAGTTTAATATTCCCAACATTTCTATAAGGTAGGAGCTCCTCTATTCACCATTTTTTAGGAAATAAGCACAGAGAGGCTGGGTCGCTTGTCCAAGGTCACCCATAGCTGTAGGGGAGTCAGGATTTGACCCTAGGGACTCTGGCTCCAAGGCTTGTGCACTGAACATGGATATAAAGCTGCATGTTGGAATCATGGCAAAATATTTGTTTTAACCAAAATTCCTACCTGATGGTCCAAATTCATTTTGATTTTTTCCAAGTACAAAGTCAGGGTGAAATGAATGTATTCTCCTTTTTCTTCACAGGCAGTGAACTGCTTGGTATATAGCTTATCTCTACCTGGGAGGGGAGGTGGTGTGACTAAAACATCAACCTGAAAACATTTTAAAAGATTTCTAAAACATCAGAATAGAAATGATAACATTTGTCCAAAACACCCTGAAATGAGTAATTTGGGTCAAAACTGAGAAGCAGTAGAGAAGATATTTTTAAGAGAAGATTTTTGACTCTTACATGTTTGTAGCTTTCATGTTTTGGCCTCTTGTATTGAGTTTTCTTCTTCCAGTTCTCTGGAATTAATATTGATACATTTTTGAAAAAAACCTTGTTTTCTGTGGCTTCATGCAGATAAGTAGAAGCTGTAGTCACCATGTCCTATTATTATAGGAAAAAAAGAGAAGTGAGGATGGCCAAGGGAGAGTAGACTAAATGAAGAGGCATTCATCACAAGCAATTCTCACTTTCAGTCATTAATAGAAAAAGCAACTGACTGGTGAGTAGGGTTTCTGATTCAGAATTTGAAATCTGTCACCTGTCAGTCCAAAATTGTGGCTTAATTCTGCACAGTTAACAGCTTTCAGCCTTCTATAATCCTACATCAAAAGTCAAATACTTATGTTTGACATTACTAGGAATTGTTTAATATGATAAAGGGCATGGACTTTGGAAGCATCTAGACTTGGTTGCAATACTAGCTTAATACTCTGGCTTAAACCTTGGCTGATTTATATGACTTCTTTGAATCTCAGTCTCCTTGTCTCCTTAATATACTATTACAACCTATCTTTAAGTTTGCCACAAACATGAAATGAGTTATAAAGCACACATAGGCAGTCATAAAACTCACTGACATCATTACTATTATAATTCCTAGTAGGGCACAGCCTTACCTGATGCAAGCTGAGGAAAACAGTTTATGGCGATGGCCCATGGATGAGATTTTCACTATATTCCCACCTCCCAGCAGAGGCAGCTGGGTTGGGAGCACAGCGAGTGGAGTAGTGGAAAAATTCATAGGAGAGGCAGAGCTTTTTGATCATAGGCAGAGCTTCTTGCTCTGCCATCAAGCTGAAAATAATATCACCTTATATTGTTTAGTATCCTGAACCCCAAAATGTTATGATTAATGAGAGAAATTGTTCCTCCTTATTATCTAGTGGAGGAAACAGCTGGATGAAAGGTTCATTGGTAATCTATTCTGCATGATCAAATCCACTGAATAATTGAGGAATACTGGGTGCTGGATGACGATGTCAACCTCTTCATGTTGCTGACAACACCACAGTCTACAGTATTGTTTATGTCAATGTAGATCCTCCTCAATTATTCCTGACCTAAGACACAATAGAACTATTCTTCAAGATTTCCAAGGGATCCTTTCCTTTTCTCTGGAAGTTGCTCTAGTGTGCTCCTGATGTATTGAAGAGACCATTAAACTGATTGGGCTTAGGGCAGGGATCAGCCAGAAGCCAGAGTGCAGAGAACTGATAACCAGAGGACTGGCTGTTGGTAGAATAGGGACTTCAGAAAATAAGCTTCCAAAAATAAGCTGGAGGTTACTTCTCAATTGATGATAATTATATTTTTCCAAGTGTTCAGGCCAAAACCCGTGAAGTTTTCTGTGATTCCTACTTTCCCTCTACCTCTCCTCTACCCTACACATCTAAACTATCAGCACATTTCTCTATGATACTCTCAGAATATGTCCAGAATCACACCACAGTAATGATCTCTACCACAATATCCCTGTTCCTTGTCACAATCAGTTCTCATCTGCAGCAGCTTTCTACCCAGTGTCCCTCTATACCTCTGTGCTGCAACAGAGCTTATACAGGATGAAGGGCAAGTGGAAGCCCCATACAGAGTTTCCTCAACACTGCCATCAGAATGATCTCAGAATAAGCAGAAGAGAGCACACCTCACCTCTGCTCAGATCCTTCTATGGATTTCACCTCACTCAAAGTAAAAGCCCAAATCTTTCCAGTGGTCTGGGCCCTGCTCTCTCTCCAACTTCAGCTCTCCCCAGCCTTCCTCCTACTCATTCACAGCTGTTTCCTTGGTCACATCAAGCATGCTGTCCCCTCCATGCTGCTGTACCTAGTGTCCCCTCCCCAGGTTTTCAGTGGGCTCTTCCCTCACTCATCTCAGGCCTCTGCCCAGATGTCACATCAACAGTGAGAACTTCCCTGACTACCCTGCATGAAACAGTAACCCACATTCTCTCCCTACCTCAGTCCCACCAACACTGGCTATCCCCCTTTGCTGATTTATTTTACTTCATAGCAACTTACTACCGTTGGCGTGCTCTACGTTGACATGTTTTTATTATCTATATCATCTGAAAAAGATATATACTGCAGGAGATCAGTAGCTTTAAAAAAATTCACTACTCTCTCTCCTGGCATGCCATTAGCAAGCATTCAATAAATAATTGTTTAAGGAACAGACAAGTCCAATTGCTAATTTACAGTGTAAAACGGAGGATCAGGGAGGCCCCATGCCTTGTCTTTGGTCTTATGGTGAGACAGGGTAGAACGCTGTATAGAACCTTCAATTCCCACTGCCCATTGCAGCATTGTCTTCCCTGTACCATGCTGCTTTTAAACGTCCTGGAGTACTGAGAAGTTTCCTTTGCAATTATTAACTACTAACTTTTTTCTTCTCTACAATTCAAACAAGAGAAATTCCATTTCTTCCTTACCTTTATCTGTTCAGTTAGTGTTTAATGTTCTGGCACAGCAGGGTCTATAGCAATGACAATGCCCTCATAGCCGTTGTTATTCAGCCGAACAAGGGGAGTATTCGACCCCTGAAGCAGCTATAGGACTAAGAGGAAGACAAAACTTCTGAATAAACCATTGTTCCTCTTGAGTTGGTCCTGATCCCAACTTTGGTTTGTTCAAGAGGCTTTTCTTTCTCACCCTCTCCAGTTCTCTCTCTCCTTCTCTCTTTGTTCCTCTCTGTCTCTCTCTCTCTTTTTGGGAGTATATATGTATATATTTTATCAGTGTTGGCTGATTATGGGATATTAACTGTATAAAGGTCAGTGTTTGGAAAGTGGGAATGTACTTGGCTTCTGGGTACACAGTTGTTTTATTGTATATTATTGTAAAAGTGATCAAGAAGCATACTAGAAATCAGATCTTTTTATAAAATACTTTGCACATTTTCTTCTTGGGATACATTTTCTATACTTTATACTTGTTAATTTTTTAATTGTAGACAAATGCTTATTACTTTCTATAGCAAGTTATCTGAAAATTAATAAAATTTGTAATAAAGTTGATAGAAACAGAAATGATAGTGGTGTTTCTCAGTTTTAGAAGTGGTTTTATTATTAAATTATTTAACAAAAGTATAAATATTGGAATATTATGTAAGATATTTAAATGTAAATAATACCAAATTGGGTGATTTGGCTTAGAGACCTAAGTGAAAAAAAATTTTTTTAAATTGAAGCATAGTTGATTTACAATATTGTGTTAGTTTCACATGTACAACATAGTGATTCAGTATTTTTGCAGATTCTATTCCATTATAGGTTAATACAATATAATGGGTATAACTCCCTGTGCTATACAGTGTAACCTTGATGCTTATCTATTTTATATATAGTAGTTTGTATCTGTTAATCCCATACCCCTAGTCTGTCCCTCCCCTCTTCTTTCTCCCCTGTGGTAACCACAAGTTTCTTTTCTGTCTGTGAGTCTTTTTCTGTTTTGTTTTACATTCATTTGTATTATTTTTTAGATTTCACATATAAGTGATAGCATATCATTTGTCTTTGATTTATTTCACAAAGTGTAATATTCTCTAGTTCCATCCATTTTGATGCAAATGGCAGTATTTCATTCTTTTTAATGGCTGCGTTTTACACACACACACACACACACACACACACACCACATCTTCTTGATCCAATTCTCTGTTGATGGGCACTTGGTTTCCTTCCATGTCTTCGCTATTGTGAATAGTGCTGCTGTGACCATATGAGTGCATGTATCATTTGAACTAGTGTTTTTGATCTTTCTGGATATATACCCAGGAGTGGAATTGCTGGATCATATAGTAGTTTTATTTTTAGTTTTTTAAAGGAGGTTCTACACTGTTTTCCCTAGTGGCTGCACCAATTTACATTTTTGCCAACAGTGTATGAGAGTACCCTTTCCTCCACAACCTCTCTGACATTTGACAAGGCTGGGTGCTTTCAGGCAGGACACAACCTGTACAGTGGTTCACAGTGGCTCTGTTTGCAAAGGGTTATGTAGGAATCCAGGTGAGAGATGCTGGGGGCATGAACTAAGGATAGAGACAGGTGGAGGGATTTTTGAGATACTCAGATTTGACAGGATTTGATGACTGTTTGTAAAAGGGTAAATAAAGGGAATGGAAAAGTTTCTGTATGTGTATGTGTGTTCAAATATTCATTACTTCATTGTTCCCTCTCTCCTCTTTTATTCTCTCTTCCTGGGATGCAGTCCTGTCTCCAAAGAACTCACTGAACAGTTGAAGGGTGTTAGGGAGGCTTATGTCAGATATGTAAAGAAGTAAATGCATTTGGAAGTTAGATTCTATATGAAGAGTGGAGAGTTGGATATGAAAGAAAGTGCTCTATTCTGCCTAAGAGTGGGGGAGACAGTCAGGAAAGGCAGTAGGGGTGGGATTTTGAAAGGGGGACATATGGTCAGAAGGCAGAAAAGGGAGGCTGAAGATGGTAGGATTAGAAACGGAGAAGGATGGAAGGGGTATGGTGTTCCTGATAAAGACCCAAAGACATAAAACAGTGTTTACTTTTGGGAAAACTGAAAGTCCTTGACTGATTAGATGTGTGAGAACAGTGAGATGGTACAGTAAGAGACAGGGAAGTGGAGGCAAGGGCCGCATGGTGGCAGGCCTGGCACTCATTCACTTGACACATACTTTGGTCCTTTTGTCCTTGGTGCCTGGAAAAAGTGATGTAGAGTCATAGTCTCTACCTTTGTGGCATTAGTCTTTATTTTTAAAATAGTTTAAGAGCTATTTTGGTTTTGCACATTACTTTGGGGGCATTGTGGCAGACATATTGGGGAGGGTTGTGGCAGACATATTGGGGAGGGTAGAATGAAGATACAGAGTTTATTTTTGTGTATAGTGTTAAAGAATGTTCTAATTTCATTTTTTTACTTGTAGCTGTCCAGTTTTCCCACCATTTATTGATGAGACTGTCTTTCCTCCATTGTATAGTCTTGCCTCCTTTATTATAGATTGACTGTAGGTGTGTGGATTTAT
This sequence comes from Mesoplodon bidens, assembly GCF_964165515.1. Taxonomy (NCBI): domain Eukaryota; kingdom Metazoa; phylum Chordata; class Mammalia; order Artiodactyla; family Ziphiidae; genus Mesoplodon; species Mesoplodon bidens. The sequence continues at coordinate 110,089,894 of NC_138177.1, forward strand.
TTCTGGGTTTTCTGTCCTGTTCCATTGATCTATATTTGTTTTAGGTTAACACCATACTCAAAAACAAACGCAAAATGGATTAAAGACCTAAAAGTAGAACCAGACACTACAAAAATCTTAGAGAAAAACATAGGCAGAATATTCTTTGGCATAAATTGCAGCAATATCTTTTTTGAGCTGTCTCCTAGAGTAATGGAAGTTTTAAAAAAGGGGGGGACCTAATTAAACTCAAAATATTTTGCACAGTAAAGGAAACCATAAACAAAAAAAAAAGACAACCCACAGAATGGGAGAAAATATTTGCAAACGATGCAACTGACAATCAATTAATTCCAAAATTTACCAACAGTTCATGCAGCTCAGTAGCAAAAAAGAACCCAATTTAAAAAATGGGCAGAATGGGGTAGACCTTCAAGATGGCGGAGGAGTAAGACGTGGAGATCACCTTCCTCCCCACAAATACGTCGGAAATACATCTACATGTGGAACACCTCCTACAGAATACCTACTGAACACTGGCAGAAGACCTCAGACTTCCCAAAAGGCAAGAAACTCCCCATGTACCTGGGTAGGGCAAAAGAAAGAAAAACCAGAGACAAAAGAATAGGGACAGGACCTGCACCTCTGCGAGGGAGCTGTGAAGGAGGAAAAGTTTCCACACACTAGGAAGCCCCTTCACAGGTGGATATGGGGGGTGGTGGTGGGGAAGCTTCAGAGCCACAGAGGAAAGCACAGCAACAGGGGTGCAAAGGGAAAAGCGGAGAGATTCCCACACAGAGGGTCAGTGCCGACCAGCACTCAGCAGCCCAAGAAGCTTGTCTGCTCACCTGCCGGGGCAGGTGGGGGCTGGGACCTGAGGCTCAGGCTTCGGAGGTCGGATCCCAGGGAGAGGACTGGGGTTGGCTGCGTGAACACAGCCTGAAGGGGGCTAGTGTACCACAGCTAGCTGGGAGGGAGTCCGGGAGCAAGTCTGGACCTGCCTAAGAGGCAAGAAGCACTTCGGGGTGTGCGAGGAGAGGAGATTCAGAGCACCACCCAAATGAGCTCCAGAGACGGGCGCGAGCCATGGCTATCAGCGCGGACACCAGAGACGGGCCTGAAATGCTAAGGCTGCTGCTGCAGCCACCAAGAAGCCTGTGTGCAAGCACAGGTCACTATCCACACCTCCCCTCCCAGGAGCCTGTGCAGCCTGCCACTGCCAGGGCCCTGTGATCCAGGGACAACTTCCCTGGGAGAACACACGGCACACCTCAGACTGTTGCGACGTCACACAGGCCTCTGCCGCTGAAGGCTCGCTCTGCATTCCGTACCCCTCCCTTCCCCTGGCCTGAGTGAGCTGGAGCCCCCAAATCAGCTACTACTTTAACTCTGTCCTGTCTGGGCAGGGAACAGATGGCCTCAGGCGACCTACATGCAGAGGCGTGACCAAATCCAAAGCTGACCCCCCAGGAACTGTGCGAACAGAGAAGAGAAAGGTAAATTTCCCCCAGCAGTCTCAGAAGCAACGGATTAAATCTCCACAATCAACTTGATGCATCCTGCATCTCTGGAACACCTGAATAGACAACAGATCATTCCAAAATTGAGGTGGTAGACTTTGGGAGCTATTGTAGACTTGGGGTTTGCTTTCTGCATCTAATTTTGCTTCTGGTTTTATGTTTATCATAGTTTAGTATTTAGAGTTTATTATCATTGGTAGGTTTGTTTATTGATTTGGTTGCTCTCTTTCTCCTTTTTTTTAATATATAGATATATATATATTTTTCCTTTTTCTCTTTTTGTGAGTGTGTATGTGTATGCTTCTTTGTATTATTTTGTCTGTATAGCTTTGCTTTTACCATTTGACCTAGGATTCTATCTATCCATTTTTCTTTGTATTTTGTTTGTTTTTTATTTTTGTATAGTTTTTAGTGCTTGTTATCATTGGTGGATTTGTTTTTTGGTTTGCTCTCTCTTTCTTTTTTTTATTATTAAAAATTTTTTTTAATAATTAAAAAAATTTTTAATAGCTTTATTTTATTTCATGTTTCTTTCTTTCTTTCTTTTTTTCTCCCTTTTCTTCTGAGCCAATATGGCTGACAGGGTCTTGGTGCTCTGGCCGGGTGTCAGGCATGTGCCTTTGAAGTGGGAGAGCCGAGTTCAGAACACTGGTCCACCAGAGACCTCCCAGCTCCACGTAATATCAAATGGCAAAAGTTCTCCCAGAGATCTCCATCTCAATGCTAAGACCCAGCTCCACTCAACGACCAGCAAGCTACAGTGCTGCAACTCTATGCCAAACAACTAGCAAAACAGGAACACAACCCCACCCACTAGCAGAGAGGCTGCCTAAAATCATAATAAGGTCACAGACACCCCAAAACACACCACAGGATGCCATCCTGCCCACCAGAAAGACAATATCCAGCCTCATCCACCAGAGCACAGGCACCAGTCCCTTCCACCAGGAAGCCTACACAACCCACAGAACCAACCTTAGCCACTAGGGGCAGACACCAAAAACAATGGGCACTATGAACCTGCAGCCTGAGAAAAGGAGACCCCAAACACAATAAGTTAAACAAAATGAGAAGACAGAGAAACACACAGCAGATGAAGGAGCAAGACAAAAACCCACCAGACCAAACAAATGAAGAGGAAATAGGCAGTCTACCTGAAAAAGAATTCACAGTATGATAGTAAAGATGATCCAAAATCTTGGAAATAGAATGGAGAAAATACAAGAAACATTTAACAAGGACCTAGAAGAACTAAAGAGCGAACAGATAATGGTGAACAACACAGTAAATGAAATGAAAAGTTCTCTAGAGGGAATCAATAGCAGAATAACCGAGGCAGAAGAATGGATAAGTGACCTGGAGGATAAAATAGTGGACATAACTACGGCAGATCAGAATAAAGAAAAAAAGAATGAAAAGACTTGAGGACAGTCTCAGAGACCTCTGGGACAACATTAAATGCACCAACATTCAATTATAGGGGTCCCAGAAGAAGAAGAGAAAAAGAAAGGGACTGAGAAAGTATTTGAAGAGATTATAGTTGAAAACTTCCCTAATATGGGAAAGGAAATAGTCAATCAAGTCCAGGGAGCACAGAGAGTCCCATACAGGATAAATCCAAGGAGAAATATGCCAAGACACATATTAATCAAACTACCAAAAATTAAATACAAAGAAAAAATATTAAGAGTACCAAGGGAGGGCTTCCCTGGTGGCGCAGTTGTTGAGAGCCCGCCTGCCAATGCAGGGGACACGGGTTCGTGCCCTGGTCCGGGAGGATCCCACATGCCGCAGAGCGGCTGGGCCCGTGAGCCATGGCCATTGAGCCTGCATGTCCAGAGCCTGTGCTCTTCAATGGGAGAGGCCACAACAGCTCGAGGCCCACATACCACAAAAAAAAAAGGACCAAGGGAAAAAAACAAATAACATACAAGGAAATCCCCATAAGGTTAACAACTTATCTGTCAGCAGAAACTCTGCAAGCCAGCAGGGAGTGGCAGGGCATATTTAAAGGGAAAATCCTACAACTAAGATTACTCTACCCAGCAAGGATCTCATTCAGATTTGACAGAGAAATTAAAACCTTTACAGATAAGCAAAAGCTAAGAGAATTCGGCACCACCAAACCAGCTTTACAACAAATGCTAAAGGAACTTCTCTAGGCAAGAAACACAAGAGAAGGAAAAGACCTACCATAAAAAACCCAAAACGATTAAGAAAATGGTAATAGGAAAACACATATGGATAACTACCTGAAAGTAAAGAATTAAATGCTCCAACCAAAACGCACAGACTGGCTGAATGGATACAAAAACAAGACCCATATATATGCTGTCTACAAGAGACCCACTTCAGACCTAGGGCCACATACAGACTGAAAGTGAGGGGATAGAAAAAGATATTCCATGCAAATGGAAATCAAAAGAAAGCTGGAGTAGCAATACTCATATCCGACAAATTAGACTTTAGAATAAAGGCTATTATAAGAGACAAAGAAAGACACTACATAATGATCAAGGGATCAATCCAAGAAGAAGATATAACAATTGTAAATATTTATGCACCCAAAATAGGAGCACCTCAATACTTAAGGCAAATGCTAACAGCCATAAAAGGGAAATTGACAGTAACACAATCATAATAGGGGACTCTAATACCCCACTTTCACCAATGGACAGATCATCCAAAATGAAAATGAATAAGGAAACACAATCTTTAAATGATACATTAAACAAGGTGGACTTAATTGATATTTATAGGATATTCCATCCAAAAGCAACAGAATACACTTTCTTCTCTTGTGCTCATGGAATATTCTCCAGGACAGATCATATCTTGGGTCACAAATTAAGCCTTGGCAAATTTAAGAATATTGAAATCGTATCAAGTATCTTTTCCGGCCACAATGCTTTGAGACTAGATATCAACTGCAGGAAAAAATCTGTAAAAAATACAGACACTTGGAAGATAAACAATACACTACTAAATAACCAAGAGACCATTGAGGAAATCAAAGAGGAAATCAAAAAATTCCTAGAAACAAATGATAATGAAAACACGACAACCCAAAACCTATGGGATGCAGCAAAAACAGTTCCAAGAGGGAAGTTTATAGCAATACACTCCTACGTCAAGAAACAAGAAACATCTCAAATAAACAACTTAACCTTACACCTAAAGCAATTATAGAAAGAAGAACCAAAAAACCCCAAAGTTAGCAGAAGGAAAGAAATCATAAAGATCAGATCAGAAATAAAGGAAAAAGAAATGAAGGAAATGATAGCAAAGATCAATAAAACTAAAAGCTGGTTCTTTGAGAAGATAAACAAAATTGATAAACCATTAGCCAGACTCATCAAGAAAAAAAGGGATAAGACTCAAATCAACAAAAGTAGAAATGAAAAAGGAGAAATAACAACGGACACTGCAGAAATACAAAGGATCATGAGAGATTACTACAAGCAATTATATGCCAATAAAATGGACAACCTGGAAGAAATGGACAAATTCTTAGAAAAGCCAATCTTCTGAGACTGAACCAGGAAGAAATAGAAATTATAAACAGACCAATCTCAAGCACTGAAATTGAGACTGTGATTAAAAATCTTCCGACAAACAGAAGTCTAGGACCAGATGGCTTCACAGGCGAATTTGATAAAACATTTAGAGAAGAGCTAACACCTGTACTTCTCAAACTCTTCCAAAATATAGCAGAGGGAGGAATACCCCAAACTCATTCTATGAGGCAACCATCACCCTGATACCAAAACCAGACAAAGATGTCACAAAGAAAGAAAACTACAGGCCAATATCACTGATGAACATAGCTGCAAAAATGCTCAACAAAATACTAGCAAACAGAATCCAGCAGCACGTTAAAAGGATCATACACCATGATCAAGTGGTATCAAGCAATGTGATACACCATATTAACAAATTGAAGGAGAAAAACCATATGATCATCTCAATAGATGCAGAAAAAGTTTTTGACCAAGTTCAACACCGATTTATGATAAAAACCCTCCAGAAAGTAGGCATAGGGGGAATTTACCTTAACATAATAAAGGCCTTATATGACAAACCCACAGCCAGCATTGTTCTCAATGGTGAGAAACTGAAACCATTTCCTCTAAGATCAGGAACAAGACAAGGTTTTGAATGACTGAATGAAATTTCAGACCACTTTGAAAACTTGTAAATATTTGTCTTGTGATTTGTTTAATATCTGTCTTTCTGCTAGAGTCTAACCTCCATGAGGACTTAGAGCAGTATTTTCATTCACCATTCTATCCACAGCACTTAGCTGCAAAGTGTTGATAAATAGTAGGAGTTTAATATCCTGACTGACTGACTGACTGATGAACAGTTGGCACTCAGTGCTAAGATCCCTGAGTTTGGGGTACAACAGTACAAAGCTTCTCAGCATGAGAGCTGCTATGAATTGAACACTAAGTATGTGCAGGAATGAGGCCAAGGATCTGTCATTATCTAATGAGATTTAGACACTTGGACTGGGTATTAGTATACCATTTTTACAGGTGAGAAAACTAAGGCATAACTTCTGTTATTTACCAATGTTGCTATTTACCAATGTCTAATTACAAAGAATTGTTTAAAAGTTTTAATTTTCATCAGTTCAGTATATAGAGTTTAAAATATAAAATAGTTCTATAACATTTCCAAAAAAACTTTACAATTGTACTACAAATTAAATCTCTTTGGACCACATATTACTTTTCCCAATTTCTACTCCTTCTCTACACTCTACTTCACAGTTAAGATTCTTGAAAGAATTGTGTACACACAGTTTTTCTATTTATCCACTACCCATTTTTTCTTTAGCAAGATTTCTCTTATTAAGGTCACTAATAACTGTATTGCTATATTCATTGACCACTTTTCAGCAGTAACCAGAAACGGTTGACTGCTCCTTCCTCCTTGAATCATTCTTTTCTTGACCTCACACACTTGAGTTTTCTCATTTGTAGTCATAAGCTGTCTCTATTTTTTTTATGGCAGTTCCTTCTCTTCTATTCAATATCAAAACTATTTGTATCATTTGGAAATTGGTAAGGTCTCTTAAATTGTTTTCACTTGGGTTTATTACTGAGTCAGCAAACAAGCAGTATAAAAGGCTTACAAGATATGGATGTAAGTGGATAAATGGGCACAGTTTAACATGCCTCCACAGTTCCTCATGGGAGTGGGCTAGAAGTTCTGTAGTCAATGCAGCCAATGTGGAGGGAGTAATCTACCAGGTCACAGGAGCTCATAGCTTCCTGTTTGCTTCCATTTTTATTATTACGTTAGGGACAGGGTCCACTTACTATGACATAAGGAAATTCCTTGCTATGCAACAAGTCATCATTACATGCTTCCATGTTTGAATTGGCTTTACTGAGGCAACTTGGAAAAAATAGAAATACATTTCACAGAAACTGTGAGGTTTTGGGTTAGAGCTGGTGAAAAGAGATATTTGATTTAAATTGGGAAGGCAGATGTAAGACAGCTGCCATAACTGCCTGAAGGGAGGGGTGATAGGAGGGAGTAAGAAACATGGAGATGGCCTGGTGTCCTTACTCTTCCCTACTCCATGTCCAGCTCTTCTTCTTGAATGCTGGCTTTGCTGACCTATCATGATCCTAGACCCATAACAAGATACTTGGCAACAATCTCACAGAGCTTGTAGATATGCAGAGGCAACAATCTTCCATAGACTTCTACATCAGCCCCCTCATGGTCCCACTCTAGTTCCTAGCCTTACTTAGCTTCCAACATCCAACACCAAAAGCTAACTCCAGTATTGCAGGGAGGCTTGTTAGTAACTTTTTTCTGATTCTCTGGTTCTTTCTTCAGTTCTTTACTGTCCCAGTTAACCCCTATAATAAATTCTCAATTCTGCAATGTTCACAGTGGATCTGATTCCCAGATGGAACACTGACTAATACGGTTACTGGTTGTTTCAGTAATCTGGAGCTATGGACCAAACCATTTTAAAACTTGGCAGCTTAAAACAACCACCAGCTTATGTCCTCCATAATTCTATTGGTTTACTGGGCTTAAATGGGAGATTCTTTTGCTGGTCATGTTTGGAGCCTAATAACTGCAAATACGATCATCTTAAGGCTTGACTGGGAAGCGGGATAGTTAGGCCTCTTTCATTCTCAGTATAGTCTTGGAACCTCTGCAGAGGTCTCTCTGTCACTGTAGCTGAATTTTGTAAATGACATCTCAGAGTTCCCAAGAACACAAAAATGCCCATCATTTCTGCCACTTTCTATTAATTAAATAAGTCAATGGGGCCATCCCATACCCTAATGTGGGAGGCAACTACATAAGCCCATGAACAATAGGAGTTATGGATCTTTAGAAATCCTTCTGGAGACTAGCTACCATACTTTACTGTTAGATCTGCAGCAGGCCTGGCTCATTTCACACTTACTTTGAGCTATGCTCTTCTGAGTCCCATTTCATGCTAGTGTCATAGTGTACGTTCATCAGACACTGTGGTTTGGGTCTCACCATTTACACATGCTCTATTAGGTCACTCTGACCTGAAACACCAGCCAGCACCAAGGAGCATGAGTAAGAGCATGGGAAAATGGTACCCTCAGTCCTGGCTGAGCAGCTGAGATTGTAAATGTATACCACCCCTCAGTCCTAAAGCTTGGATAGACCCCTGCAGGCAGATGTTTAGTTCGGGACACTGCCAACTGCCCACCTCTAGAGGCAGCAACTAGTTGAATGACTGCTGGTGTGGATTTTTTTTTTTTAGCAAGTTTTTATTTTATTTATTTATTTTTAACAACTTTATTGGAGTATAATTGCTTTACAATGTTGTGTTAATTTCTGCTGTATAACAAAATGAATCAGCTGTATGTATACATATATCCCCATATCCCCTCCCTCTTGAGTCTCCCTTCCACCCTCCCTATCCCACCCCTCTAGATGGTCACTGCTGAATCTAGGGGCAGGGCAGGAATAAAGACACCGACATAGAGAATGGACTTGTGGACACAAGGAGGGGGAAGGGTAAGCTGGGACGAAGTGAGAGAGTGGCATTGACATATACACACTACCAAATGTAAAATAGATAGCTAGTGGGAAGCAGCTGCATAGCACAGGGAGATCAGCTTGGTGTGGGGTTTATTTTCCCTTCAGGAATCCTGCAGTCATTTGAATCTCTGGGGTTGATAAGGGGCTGTTCTTCCCCACTTAGGGCTGCCTCTCTTCCTTTACTGGGATAGCTTAGATTTTTTTTCCTGTAGCTAGATTCACTGCCAGAGGTGATGGCCCCAAAGTTTGATAACTAGGTCAACTATTAGATCATGAATGATGCTATAGGACTGTACTGGAAATCCCATGCAGAGCCTTTATACTGCAGGTGTTCTCACTAGTTTATCCTGGACTATAGCCAGGGCTAGCTTTGTGGGCATGCAAAAGCACATTTGCATGGTGCTTCATGCTTAGAAGGTCCCTGTACTTAGTTTAATGCTTTGCTGTTGCCATCTTGAAATCCTCATTAACTTTTTTATTTGTTTGTTTGTTTGTTTGTTTTTGCAGTACGCGGGCCTCTCACCGTTGTGGCCTCTCCCGTTGCGGAGCACAGGCTCCGGATGCGCAGGCTCAGCGGCCATCCTCATTAACTTTTGAACAGGGGCTCCTCATTTTCATTTTTTACCGAGTCCTATAAATTTTATAGCTTATTCAGACTACAACAATGGTAATCATTTAGTTATTTTTCTGATTCTTACTAATTCACAATTAGCTATTTGATGCAGTCCTGGAAATAAGTCTAAACCAAGGCCCGACCTGGAAGGGGAAAGCCTTCAACTGAGACCCATTTGAGCAAATCTATTGCACCAGAGCATCAGGGACAGTACTAACCAGACTAGCAGGCTTCACCTCCAGAGTTATGGGATTGGTGGGTGGGAAGGACACAGGGAAAGTCTGGCTGTTGTGTATTATTTCTGTCACTATCATAGAATTTCAGGCTTTTATTCCCCTCCCAGTAAAAGGCCTATTGTCCTACACTTACCCTTTCTTACACTTTCTCCATGTTCACCTGTACGTGCATAGCTTTTAGCAACGCCTGAGTAGGTGCCAGCCCACTAGAGGAACTAATTGTGCTAATAAACCTTCTGCCTCAATAGCACAGTCCCCAAATGCCCTACTACACAGCTCATTTTCCAATGAATGCTATGAGAGTAAAACCAACATTCCCATTTATCAGGTGTTTCCCACTTATTTCCTCTTCCTTACCTTCTTTAATATTATCTTCCGTATCAATGAAGTGCAGTAAAGATGTCCTTATTTATATTGTATATAGTAGTATATAATTGAAGACCTTCAGTGAATACAATAAAATCAATTTATACCGAAAAATACTGAGACCAAATTCAGTTTTCTCAAATGTTGTTTATTTGCCTCTTACACTTGCATTTTGACCACTCCAATAGACAGTTTTAACTTCTTGATGAAATTTGAATTTTTATAGAGAACTTTTTTGTGTCAGATAATATACAACCAGGTATGAATATGAAAAAGGATCTTTATCACCTTTTGTGATAAAACAATGAATAAATAAAATTATTTAATTTAATACGGATTCACAATTTTTCAGACACCTCTTCATGTTTATATGTAGTCAAACTATCCCTTCTAAAACTCTTAAAATTATTTGTAATGAGTTCATGATCACACATGATAAATTTAAAAATTGAGAAACATCTTTTACTGTGGTCATTGATGTTTTTTAAAACCCTGTTCTAGGTCTGCTAGAGTTTCTTTTCCTGCTTAAGACACAAATGGTGATACTTATAATCAGACTGACAATTATCACAGCGCCAACCACTAACACCACCAAAATAGCAATGCTGAGTCCGGACTTAGGGGGATTTTTATCAGGATTAGGATCTGGATGAATTTCATCAGGTATGTAATCTTGAGGAACAAACAAAGCTGCTTGTGCAATGTTAGATACCTTTGATGTCAAATTGCTTTTATCCACACTTTGAATGGCAATGAATATGTGGGTTGCATTTTCTTCTGAGATATTTCCTGGTTTGAATGTAAAGGTTTCCTTGGAGTTGGCCTCACTTGGTAACAGATCAGTAGTGTTTACATGCAGAGCATTATCAAAATTATCCCTTAGATCCAGGATACTTCCGCTTATTCTTATGATATACTTTCGAACTAAGAAAAAAAAAGTTATATATAGTTTAGAAACTAGAGCATACCATATTAAATTTCTTTTTATTAATTCTCCTCAAAGATGTCATTTAGTCATGCCAAGCTTATACTCAGATCCAGAGCCTTATTTATTTTTCCATAAAAGCTGAATTCTGATTTTTAAACTCTTCCAAATGCTACCTTCTTTATGAAAAGTGATAGCAGGTTAAAATGTGTCACATTTGATGATTCAAAACATGAGATTATAAAATTAATACTTTGCTGAGCTATTAATTATAAATTGTTTTCCTCTCACACAACCTTACACCCTTGCTTTTGCAACTAGCAACTTTAACTTAACTGCATGACACTTCGTCCTTACCTTTTCCAACATCAAAATCATCTCCTGGTGCTGTCCATGTTAGACTGATCTCATCCTCATCTGATGTGGCCTCAAGGTCTGTGATTTGACTTGGTGGGAAGACGTCAGTCAAGGAGGGAAGATTTGGAACATTTGTAACCACAAATGCACCTCCAGATGCTGTTCTGGTGAAACTCTCCAAGTTTGTCCGAGTGTTCTCATCACTTTCAGGTCTTGGTGGATTCCCTTTAATGTTCCCTGCATTAAAAATTCCTGGTATTTAATGGGCCAATCTGCACTAATATTTTCAGAACTCAACAAATTGTATTTCCTATCCCACATCTTTCCATTTTTTCCCCATATACACAGTTACATTTTACTAATTTTGGTGACAAAGTCATAAGCATGCAATTGGTGGAAGAATTCTTTTATTAGTATACTGACCAGACTATTGTAGGGTAGAACTGGGTAAATAAATGGCTTTGGCATTAAGGCTGCACTGAATGGGAATATTGTTATATAATTCAACATATGCCTTAAAAAAAAAGGAAATGCTTTATTTCTCAAATTATCTTCAAGATGGGGATAAACCTGGGGAAATTACTACTGGTTCCCTTCCAACCACTTGTGCCAGGTTCCTTACTTCCTCCCTGTTACAAGTGTTAGAGAATAATACTTCGGGTTATATTCCAATTGCCAACAGAAAGCCTCTAAAAGTCACAAGCGACAAAACAAAGGAAAGCTAACAAAAATGCATTTTTAATCCTTATCATCACCTTCCTCTACACATTTTTCCTTTTGACTCAGTAAAAACTTTCCAAATAAATGTTTACTCACATATCTTTTAACAGCATATGTAATCGGAAGGATAAATTCTACCACTAGTTTGTACTTAGGTACATAACCTATTAACCTGTTTGCTTCATCCTGAACTGAAAATATGGCGTATTTTTGTTGATATAGGTAAGATGCTCCAAACTAATATAATAATGGGTGACATTTATCAAGATGCCAGACACTGTACCAAACCTTACGTTAATTTGGAGGCACACTGTAGTATGACTGAGAACTTCATTCCAGAAATGGGAAAAGCTATACTCTGAACTTGTAAAATATTTGCAGCCTTAATCACATCAACTCACAATTATTCAAGCCGTCACTGGGTTTCAGTGACGGCTTGAATAATATTATGAGGTACTCACCATCCACTACCCAGCCTGGTATATATGCAGCTCTATTCAGTGGATGCCGTAAGTTTCCCACGACAGCATTTTCTCCTCCATGAGCCCGTACTTTCAAGCTATATCTGCCATTTTCTTTATAAGTTGTAAAATATCTGGAGTAGACTCCATCATTCTTAAAAGAATCAGCACCTTATTATAGAAGTGAAGGAATAAATTACTATTGTAAAGAAAAAGAGAAATTTATGCATTTTCTAAACCAAGCATATGGCCCTTATAAGCATATTGCCTTGATTGGACTCCCTATTCTGTGATTGACCCCTTGGGGAATATTTTCATTTTGCTCTGGCAACTAGTATCATGTTGAATTGATATCCTTGTGTTACTTTGTGTGTGTGTGTGTGTGTGTGTGTGTATACACACAAGGATCCCCACTAAAGAAAAATTGTCTTTGCATAAGATTTAATTATCACTCCAGTCACCTACAAATTACCTATTTTGATTTATCTTCAAACACTTCTTTTTATTTTTATTTATGTCAAGATTTCCTTAGCTAATTTATTAATTTTAAAAGATTTTTTTACATCTTTATTGGAGTATAATTGCTTTACAATGTTGTGTTAGTTTCCGCTATATAAAAAAGTGAATCCGCTATATGCATAAGAATACCCCATACCCCTTCCCTCTTGTGCCTCCCTCCCACCCTCCCTATCCCACCCCTCTAGGTGGTCACAAAGCACCGAGTTGATCTCCCTGTGCTATGCGACTGCTTCCCACTAGCTGTCTATTTTACATTTGGCAGTGTATATATGTCCATGCTACTCTCTCACTTCATCCCAGCTTACCCTTCCCCCTGCCTGTGCCCTCAAGTCCATTCTCTACATCTGCATCTTTATTCCTCTCCTGCCCCTAGGTTTTTCAGAACCATTTTTTTCCCTTTAGATTCCATATATGTGTGTTAGCATACGGTATTTGTTTTGCTCTTTCTGACTTACTTCACTCTGTATGACAGACTCTAGGTCCATCCACCTCACTACAAATAACTCAATTTCGTTTCTTTTTATGGCTGAGTAATATTCCATTGTATATATGTGCCCCATCTTCTTTATCCACTCATCTGTTGATGGACACTTAGGTTGCTTCCGTGTCCTGGCTATTGTAAATAGAGCTGCAATGAACATTTTGGTACATGACTCTTTTTGAATTATGGTTTTCTCAGGGTATATGCCCAGTAGTGGGATTGCTGGGTCATGTGGTAGTTCTATTTTTAGTTTTTTAAGGAACCCCCATACTGTTCTCCATAGTGGCTATATCAATTTACATTCCCACCAACAGTGCAAGAGGGTTCTTTTTTCTCCACACTCTCTCCAGCATTTATTGTTTGTAGGATTTTTTTTTTTTTTTTTTTTTTTTTGCGGTACGCGGGCCTCTCACTGCTGTGGCCTCTCCCGTTGCGGAGCACAGGCTCCGGACGTGCAGGCCCAGCAGCCACGGCCCACGAGCCCAGCCGCCCCATGGCACGTGGGATCCTCCTGGACCGGGGCACGAACCCACGTCCACCGCATCGGCAGGTGGACTCTCAACCACTGCGCCACCAGGGAAGCCCTGTTTGTAGATTTTTTGATGGCCATTCTGACCAGTGTGAGGTGATACCTCATTGTGGTTTTGATTTGCATTTCTCTAACGGTTAGTGATGTTGAGTATCCTTTCATGTGTTTGTTGGCAATCTGTATATCTTCTTTGGAGAAATGTCTATTTAGGTCTTCCACCCATTTTTGGATTGGGTTGTTTGGTTTTTTTGATATTGAGCTGCATGAGCTGCTTGTATATTTTGGAGATTAATCCTTTGTCAGTTGCTTCGTTTGCAAATATTTTCTCCCATTCTGAGGGTTGGCTTTTCATCTTGTTTATGGTTTCCTTTGCTGTGTGAAAGCTTTTAAGTTTCATTAGATCTCATTTGTTTATTTTTGTTTTTATTTCCATTACTCTAGGAGGTGGGTCAAAAAGGATCTTGTTGTGACTTGTGTCATAGAGTGTTCTGCCTATTCTTTCCTCTAAGAGTTTTACAGTGTCTGACCTTACACTTACGTCTTTAATCCATTTTGAGTTTATTTTTGTATATGGTGTTAGGAAGTATTCTAATTTCATTCTTTATCATGTAGCTGTCCAGTTTTCCCAGCACCACTTATTGAAGAGGCTGTCCTTTCTCCATTGTATATTCTTGCCTCCTTTGTCAAAGATAAGGTGACCATATGTGTGTGGGTTTATCTCTAGGCTCTCCTTTTCATTTTTAATCCTTACCTCTTACACTATGATCCATTAACTTTCTGGTCTAACAGTGGAAAACCCATCTATTATTAGAATAAACATTTGGGGGAGCTCAGGAATACTGTATCATTAGGATATTTCTTCATATCACCGGTACTAGAGTTATTTGTTAAATTACAAACACATTTCTCAGGGAGGTTATGACTCTAGGAGAGAGGTTCTTAAAATGAGGTCCTTGGATCAACAGCATCTGCATTTCTCTGGATCATATTAGGAGTGCAAATACTCCTAGGGAAGGCTCCAACATTCGTATTCTATTTTAACAAGCCCTTCAGGTGATTCCCTTTCATGCTGAAGTTTGAGAACCCCTGCTCTAAGTCATTGTTAATCACCAATACCTTCTTAGGTAAAGGTGTCCCAAATTAGTTAAGTAGTCATTGGGTTTCATCTGAGAAATGAAACAAGGTACACGAGTTTTAATGTAGCATGGAAGGGGTTGCGGAAAAGGAAAGAGTCACCAGACAGTTTAGGAAAATATTGTCATATTAGATGAAGACACTGAGGTGAACCAAGGAACAATTTTGCCTTCTAGATTTTTCACATGGCCAACTCTAGTTGATGGTAGGATTATAAATTGACTGATTTAATTACACTGAAAAGAAGTTGATAGAAAATTCTGACAATTTAGAAGTTTACTGATGCGGTAATTTCTTTACTAAATGACCTGTCAAAAGAAGTTTCAGTTCCCAGAATAATTCAGAGTCTGGGAAAAAGGTCTTTAAGTACCACTCACCCACATAGACCAAGGAGATAGAGCATGACCAACACTCTATTTTGTTTTCTCCCAGTCAGATCTGGTATCTGATGATGCTCCAGTGATGTTCCCTCCTCTATTATGGCAGATCTGCCTTCCCTTGTGCCTCAGTTCCCGAGAGTATATGTGAACTTTTATCTAGCTGTTGGGAATTACTCTTGCTTGTCACCCTCTCCCTGCCAAGGACCCAAATTCTACTTAATTTCATACTACTGCTTGAGTTTCACTGTCTCTCACCAGCCTTTCTTGATTATATGCCCCAAAGAAACACTTATTAAGAATTCTTGATTCAGTCCTCAATCTCTCCAATGAGACTTTCCTATCTGTTGGTGAACATTGGTTGTCTAGATGACAAACAATAATGACAGTAAATAAAATTCATTGAGTGTTTACCATGTGTAAGGCACTTGCAAATCACTTTGTAGATGTTACCTGGATAGAATTTCATGCTGGTCCAGCTGTTCATCCAAAATCTGCGTCAATTCTTCTGCTGCCTATCCCTCTGCCCCACACTGCCGCAGGGACATAACATATCCTGAGTTATGAAAATATAGGCATGTTCAGAGAAACCTGTGAATTACCTGCACCATTATCCAAAAGTTCCAAAACTTCTGTTTTCCCAGTACTCGATTCAATGAAAGCAGTCACATTGGCTCCAAGAATGGGTATATACCCTTGTAGAATTTCTGCATAAACAATCATTGGGCTGGGGAAGCTGTTCGTGTCTTTATTCATTTTAGCATTCAACGTGATTAGAGACACAGAAGAATTTGCTGCTCGAGAATTTACTGTTATAGTTAGTGTCTCTGGGTTTGCTTTTGCTTGAAGACTGTAAGTCCAAACACCCACCTAAAAATTCAATGGAAATGGAGTAAGTGTCCAAGAGCATGTTATTTTCTGTTTCCATTATCTAACTCTTAAATAAATTGTATAAGTGTGTTGCAGAATGAACAGGGTTTTGAGAGTTTTGAGGGTAAAATGATGAGAGTTGAGACAGTTTGGATAGGACATCCCGACTATTGTAATGCCTGGTGTCCAAAATTTATGAAATCTCAGTAAAAATAAGCTTTGGAAAGTTTGCCTTGACCTTATCCTTTGATCTCATAGTCCACAGATTCTATGATCTGGTAGTACTAAGAAATGGCTCTGTAGCTATCTACACAGCAAGCTGCACAGACTCTTACTACATTGCCTCCTCAAAGTTATTCTTAGCCTACCTAATTTTTTCCCTTCTCTTCCTTCCTCCTAATGCATAAGTTCTTTCTTTTTCCTATCACCAAAATTTCAGGACCATACAGGTAGGCATAGAAAGCACATTCTATTTTATCTGAATTTTGAAATGATACAAGTATTGGCACCCATATTTATGATATTAAACAATGTATTTTCAGCTTAAAATAAATTTGCGAGGAAGTCCAAAAGTTAATTGTTTACCTTTGTAGTTCCTGGAATACTGAGATAGGCCATTTTGGAAGCTGCATCCACTGTGAAATTTCCCACTGATTTTCCAGTGGGATCCAAGAGAGAAATAACAGGAAGCTGTTGGTTCCATGTGATGAGAAAGAATGTGTCCTTTCCCACAGTGCTATCAATTATTACAGTGCCGTTCATCCAGCCATTACTGTTGAGTTTTAATCCCTTACTTTCAAGCTGTTTAAATATATCAAAAAATTAATGACTGGAGAAGAGAGTAATTTTATGCTTTTTTCTTTTTTTACATATTTTAAAATTTCTGCCCTGAGAACAAACTTAAATATGGCATACCACCTTAGGCTTGTGATCTCTCTGAAAGCTGATTGGGATGTGACTGTTGTCAGTCAGAAAGTGTGGAAATATAGGGACTGAGGACAGCACAGGGTATAATAAAAGCATTAGAGCAGGAGAATGGGGCTTACAGCTGGAGATATGGCCCTGTTATTATTTTCCCAGTTGTCTTGGCAAACACCCACCCTAGGATTTAGCATTAAAGGGTACACCTACCTCTGAGAAGATTAGCTGTGTGTGTGTGTGTGTGTGTGTGTGTGTGTGTTGCCCTCAGTTTACCATTTTCTTGATAACCTAAAATAAAATAATGCTGGTGGCTAGAGTGTTTGAGTAGAGGAGACACAATAAGTGGTGGAGTTCAAGAGAGAAAATCAGAACTAGCAAATAATGAGACAAACAGGGATATTTTTCTGATGTGAAATCTTAAAATAATTTTTCACCCACTATAAAGTATTAACATTGGACAGTAATCATGCCCAACAAGAGTGGAAAGAGGGCAAACTGATGTCTATGAAGGATGAAATCCTGAGGAGAGAAGAAGTGAAAGATAGGACCTTTCTCTAAGAGGGGCTTAAAGGAAAGTTTTTCAAGTCTTTGTGGACAACTCTCAGTCAAGGAGAGCCAACTTTATCCACTGACTAAGAAGGTACTTCCTTCAGATGTGTCATTTCAGGAATGATGGGAAAGCTCACTTCTACTCCATCACAGTCCTAAACCACAGATACCTTCACACCAACGCCGATAGAAGGATATGAATTCTACCATTGAAACACGATGGCCATGACAAATATCTTAGTCCTATGTTAAATGGACATGTCTTTGAGTGGACAAAATATTATTGAGTTAAATTTGAATGTAAATAACTTTTTAAGCCTCCCCATCAGGAAAGTCTAGGAAAGTTATAAGGCCTTGCCTACATAGTAGTATTATAGCAAAATAACTAAAGAGAGTGATGCAACCTTTTCTCTGTATTCCAGCTCCACCGTCCAAATCCAAGTTTCCATCCACTCAGATAGCATACCTCTACCTTGCCACTATTTTCTCCCAAGATTTACCCATCATGTATGTCAATCCAGATTAACCTCTCAAAAATTTGTTTTCTTTTTTGTTATTTCTCTATTTAAGAACCTATAGGCATTTCAAGTGAGGGGAACAAAACTTTACTCCTCCCCCTTTTATACTGTATAAAAAGTCCATCCCCAAAACTTTGAGCACCTCCTGCACGCAAATGTCTCATTTGCAGCTGATTTCCCAATTTCTGCTCTTATATTTTAAAGTTCTTTTGGTATATTCCACTCTGATATACCATCATCCACACAGAACAAGCATAAAATGATATCCTCAAAATTAGTTCTCTCACCTTATTTGTCAATTTTAGACAATTGTGTCATCATTCTCTGTCAACAAGACTGAAACCCTCAGAAATGAGCTTTATTCTCCTTCAGTTTATTCTTTGTACACTGCCAAGCTAGACATCAGACCTGTTTTTAATTTGGGTTCAGGCTGAACTGCAAACCAGATCTCCAAACCAAACTGCAATATTATCCTAACCTTACATCCTATACTTCTGTCCTCCTCATTGTTGGAGAGTAGAGGAAAATAGATTTAGATGAATATGTCAAGTTTTAAAGTAGGCAATGAGCTGAATTGGAAGATGGTAGATGGATGACTTGGCATAAAGTGACATGATGTAGACTTAGTGGGAATGGATGTGGAGAGAAACAGAATTTTGTAAATTATATTTTGAAGGAAACAGGCTCTGTTAACATTTTTCATGGGGCATGAACAAAGAAGAATCAGTTTACTCCAAGTTTTTAAATGTAAGTAACAGAAAATTGTGGTGTTATTGAAACACAGAAGAGAAACGGAGTTGAGGCAAACAAAGAGAAGAGAGGTGAATAACATAAAAAGACAGTGAAAAAAGTGCTTTAAGAGGTAAGAGAAGCCCTAGACTTGTAGATATGCTCTGATTATTCACTCTCTTTCTCCTGATAAATTTATTTCCAAGATATAATCCTTCCATTTCCAAACCACATTCTAGAGTTCATTTATCTAAATTAAATATATTTCATAGCAGTGAAGGTTGGATAAATCTTGGAAGCATGAGGTTTTTTTAATGCATTCATAGAAAAATGGATGTTATACTATTAGACAAAGTCTATTTTTGGTGGAAAATTTAACAGCATTAGGTTTTGATGTAATGCCTTAACCAAACCCCGTGGGAAAAGGAAAAAAATACACCAGCTATTTCAATACTTCAATACTTAATTTGGTCATATCTAAAGGATAATTTCTATTTCAGATTGATTTTTTTAATTAAAATTTTATTTGAGAAAGATATAGAACTCAAAACTTATAACAACCAAATTATTTTTCTTGGTTATGGCTAAATGCAGACATAAAAACCCAAGGACTGGGAACTCTGACCTGAAGAGACTGCTGGGAGGCATCGGTGTTTCCTGATGCAAGGGCCGCGAAAGCATCAATGAGGCCATTGTTCTGGGCTTCATCTGAAGCATAAAAATGTTTTCCTCCTAAGGTGTAAATACATTAACTCAGTTGCTTTCCAGAAAATAAATATTTTCACATTTTAGTGATTAATTAGATATCGGGTAAACAAAGTCATAGTTTCAGTTTGTATTGTTAAAATAGACCAAAATCAGATAGGTGTAATGCTTAACTCTGAAATATTAACTTAAAAATGTCATAACTGGGAGGTAAGCTACCTTTAAACCCCACTTATAGAAATCTTCCTGGCTTGAATGCATGAAATAATCAAAGAATATGAAAAATGTTACAATTTCATGTACTAAAGCTCAGAGTTCACATAACCTTTTAGGAGAATTATTCACTTTAATTATCATTTAAGATACAGTTCTAACAATGTAAGCTTTCAAGTTTTCCAGCCAGAGTGGATCAGAATCAGAAAATTAGAAAAGTTAAAGAGCTTTCATATTGAGATATTCTGACAATAGTTGGCAATGAGGAGATTAAAAAAAGGTAAACAATAGAGATAAGTCCAAAAAAGGCACTACTTTGGGGGGAATACTTGGGACAGAAATATTTTACAATGGCCTTAAAAGTCCTTTGAAATGATGGGAGTTTGTACAATTAAGCATTAAAGAGCAAGTATATGTTTGGTAACATTAGAGGTCAATTCAATGCAATAATTGATATTCATAATGTTATAAATTGTGTTCTCTACTATGTTTAAGAAGACACTGAAAACATGTAGTCCATTTTCATTACATGTCTCTGTATCTAAGATAATAGCTATTGTATATTTAATCAGAAACCTTGTTATTATATTTATACAGCCTGAGCCATTCCTTAACCTCCAGTCTAGACTCTGCTCTCATGTATTTCCCACTGTCCCTCAATGTGGCTTGCATTGTCATCCCAACATGATTTTTTTCCCTCTCATCACTTTTTCTTCCAGAGAAAGCAAACAACTTGATAAATGTCCAGCTCCAATGTCACCTTGTCTCTCATGCCTTCTTTCCCTGACTCTGTTCAACCCTGGGAGAATCAATGGCTCCCTCTGCTCACATAGTGCTTGACTCCTATGTATGTCTCCTGTTATGGAAGAATGTTATCTGATTATTCTATCTGATTACTAGTTTTATTTGTCTCTCCAGCCAGCATGACTGTGAGCACCTTGAGATCAGGTCTGGTTTAACTCTGGTCCCAGGCTCCTAGCACAGCACCTGCATAGTAGGAGCTTAAGAGAAGTTGGCGAATTGTCAGCCTCTACCTTTATGCATTGTTATCAAAGGACTAGAATGTATGTCATATTTTACCTGTTACATTGCTCATCTCTATGACTGCTCGATCGGCATTTAGTCCCAGAGCAATAAAATGAATTATGGCCCCACTTTGTTTCACTTCATCAATACAAGTGTTTGCAGAGCTATCCTCCCCATCAGTCAGCAGCACTATTTCAGATCCATCTAGTTGGGGGTAAGCATTTCTAATTACCTACAAATATAATCAGAGCATTATTACAGGTGTTTCTAGATCAAATGGACATAGAAAATAAAGTGTGCAGAAAAGAGGAGATAGCTTCTTTTTTAAAATCATAGGATCTGCAGTCAACAACTGTTAGGGGAACTTAAACATGACTTTTTATTTTCTGTCCACCTGCTGTAGGGAATGTTTGCTCAGATGAAGTTTGTGTGGGAGCAGGGGTGTGGAAAATCCTACTTGAGTTAAATGACTGTGACATTTCAGTCTGGGGAACTCAGGTCAACTAGACACCAAAAATATAATGGCAGAATGTGACATTAAATATTTTTCTGTTTTATTTGACCAGCGTGTCCTCTGACAGGCCTTCGGTGTATAAAGTCTGTTGTATATGCAGCTAGATGCATTGAGTTTACCTCAACATTTTTTAAAAGGTTAATGACTCCAAATTAGGGAACCCTCAGTACACTTATAAAGAAAAGATATGGAAAGTTCTAAGCAGGTCAAGGTTAGAGATCTTGTTATATAATTTTGATTTTACCTCTCATAGTCACAAGCACAAAACTAAGCATATTGGTGGTGTAAGAGAATACATGACTTATTGAGATTGTGTTCTATTTGTGGCTCGGACCAACTGAGAGTTTTGAATCTAGACACCTGTAAGAAAGGATAAAGAGAATTTATCCCAGGATAGCAACTGTATTTCATCTTTGACAGCCTTATTGGTAATGGCTTCTTGACACACCATTTTGAGAAACTGAGTCCAGTCCAAGAGGGAAAAAATGACAGGTTATCAGTGGCTTTCATGAACTTGCAGTGGAGGTGTGTGTAGATTTACAAAGGAGGGCTTAGAATGTAGAAATTCTTAATAATGCAGGGGACAAAGTGACCAGTCTCATTTCAAATTTTGCATGTTTTGAGGCAAAGAATGACTATTATATACATTTTATAATATATGTGAAATATGGTGTGATGTGTAGGAACCAAACTAAAATATAGGAAATGCGTTGATACATTATAGCATTTATACAGCATCCCCACCACATTCCCCCTACACATTCGAGATCAAATGAAGATTCAGACATTAAGCATAGTTCTCTGTCCTTCACATCTCCCTTTCTTGTATTAGCTTATTCACTGAACACTTGCAATGTGTTATTCACTGTACTGGTTCCTGGGGATTCAGCAGGAACTACATGGTTTTTGCATTCATGGAAAGAATTAAATTTAAAGATATTTACTGAGATTTGGGTGATAGGCTGAGGAAATATAGAGAAGAGTGACAAATACACAACTAATATATTCAGTAAAGAGAAACAATATTATAGTGCTACCATTTACTGAAATTTGCTAAGTGTTAAATGTGTTTTACACATTGTGTAATTTAATCCAACTCAAAACTCCCAACTGTCCCTAGATTACTACCCTGCTACCACTCTTACTCCCTACATTTTATTTTAAATCGGGCAACCAGAGTCATCTTCCTAAAACATGAATTAATTATCAGTCTCTGATACTTGAAAGCCTTGTGTTGTGTTTAAAATACAAACCTCTTATATTTTTTGAGTGTTTGAAGGATCTAACCATTGTCTACCTGGCAATCATACTTCATACCCCTTCATTTGCCAAATTCCAGTGCCAATAGCTTCTATCATTTCTTAGAATAATTTAGTTTTTTTCACCTCTTTCCCAAGGGACTTTGCCCTTTTCTTTCCGCCTGAACCACTGGCTCCTTCTCATCCTCCAAATTTTAGCTTAAACATCACCCTTCAGAAAGCGCCTCAGTGGCCTCTCTACCTAAAGTAGGCTGTGCCCCTCTTTTCCCTGTTACTTAATCACGTTACCTTTGTTTGGTCCCTTCACAACACTATCTCCACAACCTTCAATTATTGTTTTAAAAAAATTAATTGATTGATTTATCTATATATTATCTGTTCCCCACTGAATTAACATGCAAGATTTGCTTCTTGCATAAATAAATATGTGCTGAATTAATTAAAATATGTTATGTTTACTCCCTGCTCCCTACAATGTGTTGAATAAATTAAACATGAACAACCCTACGTGCTAGCTTTCATTACCCTATTGATGAGGTAATTGAAGGCTAGTGAGGTGAAGAGTCAGGCTTAGGGCCAGAAAGCTGATAAGTGATCATTGGAGTTTGAATCCAGACTTCATGTTAGAAAGCTATGCTAAAATGTTATTCTATTTATAAAAGAGGGATATTCAATAGAGTTGGGAGTAGCAGGAAAAGCTACATAAAGGAGCAAGGATTTTGAAGAATTGGTACAATTTTAACATGCAAAGATGGAAAAGAAGCATTTTAGGCAGAGGAATTACATGGGCAAATATATGGAGGCTGTTAGTACATAGTGGGCTTGGAGAACAATGCGTACAGTAAGTTGGTTGGAGCATAGAGCATTGGGAAGGGAGAACTGAGAAAAAACTGGCAAGAGAGGTGAGGGCAGGTTTATCAGAGGCTGAGAAGCTTTTAAATAACATCAGACTGAGAAATTCAGACTTAATTTTATAGACTGTGAGGGGACAGGATTTCTAAGCAGGAAAATGACACAAATGATATTAATTGTGAGTTCAAGATGACCATTTGTATAAAATAAGATTCATAATAATAATTATTGTGAATTATATGTTCACTATGTAATATAATAAATATTGTTCTAAGTATGAACATGTATCATTTTGCTCATAATAATCCTATGAGATAAGCATTCTTATTTTCCTATATTTTATAGATAAGGCATTGAGAATCCAAAGAGACAGAAAACTTTGCCTAGATCACATGGCTTGTAAGTAGCAGAGCCAGTACTCTGATGTCAAAACTCATGTTCTGACCAGTATTCCTTACCCTAAGTATGACTAACAGTTCCTGCTGCATCTGGAACTTTGACAGATAAACGTTAGTTTCCCTAACTGAATGTCACAGAAACTAAAATGAAGATTGGCCTGAAGTGGAATCATACCATCTGACTTGCTTCTTTGCCTTAAAATTTGATGACTCTTGCTGCTCAAGAACTCTTATTTATTTAATTAACATTAATTGAGCATTGACTACTGCATGGTAATAAGACAAAGTCTCTGACCTCATTGGGCTTATACTCCAGTGGAATTTTAATAGTCATTTATTTACCCATTACTTTACTCATTGATTTACTGATCCATTAAAATATGGACAAGTGATTTTTTTCTATGTGATTAGTTCTCTGCTTCTTAGAATTGGTTATGTTAAAATTAGGGAGCAAGTATGTGAAGCAGCACTTAACATAAAAATGTCCTAATAATAAACAAACTATATTTGAAGTACAATTTTCACCTGAAATCCTGATTTAATTCCACTGCAGATGGAAGTTCCTCCACTAGCAACTGCAGGTAAACTCTCCAAGAGCTTTCTTCTTTCATTGCTGCTTATTATTTGGATTAGATTACTTTTGATGTAGGCACTACTATCAAAGTGCACCATCCCCACCCAGGATCCATTTTCAACAGTCTGCAGCAGGAAATGTTTTGCTGCTTGATTCATTCGATCTAGGCGATTAAAATCCTGAAAAAAAAGGTTAGGAAAAACAACCAAATAATTTTTGACTGGAAAATAATAGCAGATCACATAAAATGAGTGAATAGAATTTGTTTTTAAAGATTTTATGTCAATAGTAGTTGATGTTATTAAAGAAAACAATTTTTTCAGTTGATAAAATTTAAAAATACAGTTTTATTATGTAATACATATGTATAATATAGTAAGGAACCCAGGCTTTTAACCAGAGCTGATTCTTGGCTTCTAAGAACCTAAATTAGAGGTGTAGAGTAGGGTGGGTGCTGGGCTGGAACTGGGGGGGGTGATGACATCTTAGAGACTGCTTAATTACTCCTGGGATCCTCTGTTCCAGTTGTCTCAAGATGAAACTACTCCCCAGGTCCCACAGTTTCAAACCAGACTATCATGAACTCCAGCTAGAAACTGAAATCTCTCCATCCACTGCCACCAGACTACCCAAAAGATGAAATTTATTCTAAATTCTGAGAGACCCCGTTCCTTCCCCACCCATTTCCTCTTCTGCTCCTAACCTCTCCTCACCACATTTCCACTAGAGATTAACTGGAATTGGTTCTTTGGTAACCCATTAGGACTCATATCCTTATTTCCTAGGTGAATACCCAGGATATATACCTTTCCATGCATTTGTCTTTTTTCAGTCCCTCAATACCAATTGACCTGTGGTACTTCTTCCTAACACATGCCCAAATTTCCCTCTGAACTCCCCGGAACCAAATCATGGTGAAGAACTTTTTCTACATCCCCATCTTAGCAGGTTTTCTCTACCACTTTGCTTTACCTTTAAACGTGGCTCTGCCTGCACCCTGTCTAGGGGAGGCTGCTCATCTTCTTCCAATTAAGAACCTCATCTCTCCCCAGCGATACTTCCTAGAACAGTTCTGTGTGCTGGTATCTACCACTCTGATGCTCTTTTGGAAACCCTGTGCTATTGTGGATTATTTCACCCAGCTGTATCATCCTCTGCCCTTTCCACTACCACCCAACCCCCATTTGTTGAATACATTATTCCTGATCTTCAGCATGCTCTGTTCTGCCTCAAATGTGCCATCCTGCTGGGTACCTTATCACATTACATCTGCTCATTTGTAGTCCATTCATTTCAACAATTATTTATTGAGTGCCTACATGTGATAAACCCTATTCTAGACAAAAGGGATACAAAGATGAATAAGACTGCTTCAAGTCCTAGGGGAGCTGGTTCCTAGAGAACATGGTTTCAAGTCCTAGAGGAGTTCACAGTATAGTAGGAGAGAAATGTGTAATTTCAATATAATATATAGTAAAAGAGGTTTGTACAGGTCATTGTGGAAGATCTGCTGAAGGGCCCTTAGCCCAGCCTGGAAGACCAGCCCATGTCCTGGACAAAGTGGGTACCTACATCATATTTTGAAGGATAAGGTAAGTATGAGTTAACTCATGATGCAGAAGAGAGAGAATTTTGTCTCTTCAACCATGAACTGTTCAAGGATATGGATCTCTAATCCTAAAGCCTAGTACAATGCCTAGTGCAATTCACTTAATGAGGGTAGAAGGAATGAATGACTGAATCTGGTCCTATCTTCTTTATGGTGATGCTTTTTGTCTGTGTCTTTGAGCATAAGGGGGTCATTCATATAGGTGATACAAATAAGATAAAGCCATGTTAAGAATTCTCCTGGTTGATCTTTCCACTCTCTCCTCATGCCTGTCAAGTATTTACAATAGATAGAGGGAGCAAGGTTAGGAAACTTTTACATATTTCAGTCACTAGTTCTGATCTTCTAACAAAAGCTTTACTAAAGGACCTAAAAGTCCTCCTCCATAAACTCTCCATTTTCTGGAAAAAAAAACAGATATTCTTGGATTAGGTCCTTCTACCTCTATTGCCATCCTTCTTTCATTATAATGTTCATTGCCCCTCTTGAGGTCAAGATCACAGGAAGTGATGGTACTTATGCCAACAGTGCAGTTTAGAAGAATCCAGGTGCAGGTAGCAATCAGAGTGTTCTTAAGCGTTCAGTCACTGCCCTGTCCCTACAACCAGGAAAAATGGGTTCATGAACTTACCGCCATGCTTCCAGACTTATCAAGGACTAAGCACACAGTTCTTTCACTGATCTTTAGCAATGAGACGACAGGCGGAGGGGGTGGTGCCACCATAACCTCTGTGTTTCTAAAATCCTCAGAATTGCTGATTACCTCCCATGTGCTTCTGAAATTGCACTTTTTGTTTTGTAGGCTTGGAGCTTCATGGTTATGGTTTTTTTCATTACAGAATTCAGTGACCTAAAAGGTTAACAAAATGAAAAGAAATTTTATATATGATGCATTTATATTTTTTATATGATGCATTTAAAAACTCAACTACAAATCTCAAAAGTATTAAAAACCTCTTCTCTAAAAATGTTGTTTATTGAATGAAATATGATTCAAGGAGGAAACATATAATAGTAAGGCAGACTTTCAATAATAATAATAATAATAGGTGACACTAGATGAGTACTTACTATGTGCCAGCCAATGTTCAAAGAACTCTATAATAATACATCTAATCCCTGAACAGATATTTTATAAACATGGTAACAAGTCCTCTGATTATAAATATACAGTCTGAAGTAATGATTGGTATACTTACAGAATCAATACCTTGCATAAACATTATGGATGTCTTTTCAGTTTGATATTTATCAGGGAAGAACTGACAATCTTTTTGATACAGTTTTGTCTTGGAATCAATTTTGCATCTATTAGTTACACAGCTGTTTCCTTGACACTTATACACTCTGTTTATACCAGTAATGCCTGTGGAACACCTGAAATTGTGTGACAGTTAGTCTCTGAGGCAACCTAATCATTAAATTTTTTATAAAACCTTAAGTGGTCTTCTTATCAAGGTTTTCAATAATGATCTTTATCAAGGTTTTTATTCTTATTTGAATACCACATACGTCCTATTTTGACAACAAAGTTTCAGGGTTCCTACCAGAGCACTTATCTGTTTTTCAAGAAATTTTTGAGGGAAACTTAAGTAGGATCTCCAGTCTATGCAAAGGGTGAGTTCTCTTCTGGAATTAAATCTCCTGCTGTCCTGCTTATACTAGTGGCTGTAGGCTCCCCTTTTCCAAACATCTCTCCTCGTAGCCTTATGATGGTAAATGAACTGCAGGCATCTGGAAAAGGTATCTTATGAAATCATTTACTCTTGGTACCACTTTAGCCTAAGACTGTTTGTATATTTCTTATTCAAAGAAATTATCTTGAAGAGAATGAAATGTTGCATAGCTACAAGTATTTTGATTATTCAAGGAATATTTTTATCCAAAGTGAAATGTGACTAGAAGGAAAGACTGGGATACTGCCAAGGACAGTAAAGAATAGTAGAGGGATTTTAGACATATGTTTTATTGCATGGAATTTGCCATAAGTGGTAGTGATTGTAACAAATATGCTGGAATGTGAATGTAGCTTATCTTTTCAGTATATTCCAGTTCAAATTAAAGAAGCAAAGACTAGATTTTATTTAGTAATTTGAGGAGTCTTCTAAATATGTCTGTGCCTCTATTGCCCCAAAACTCAGCAAACATAATGGTGTTATCTATGTTAACAACCATGATGAATATTATGCATAGACTTAGACATTTAGGGGAATATGATATAAACAAATGTAATCACATAATAGTCTTTAAAATACTCATCCTAAAACTTGGTGCTATGGTGCTGAGGAAGGACCTTCATTGAAATTTGTACATTTTTGACAAGTTCCCACCCCCAGCAGGGCATCTAAGATTGATTAAGCTGCTGATGCCCAATTTTACATTGATTACCTCACCCATTCTGCTCTCTTGATCTCAGAATCAAGAGGATTGTCTATTATTAACTGTGATGTTAGATTTGTATTTTAACATGAACGTTATAAATCCCAGGAAATTTCTGTTTGGCTCTCTGAAGCTGGTTGATTTCCTACTCAGCCGCATTTACCACTACTTATTTTTTTCATTCTTTTGTAGGATAAATAATTTTGACCTCCTAGCACATAGTACAACCCTTTACAGAGAGCACTAACTTCAGCAAAAATGAGTTCTGGCAGCTATGGTAGAGAGGTATAAAAATATGTCAACTTGACTACCAAATGCTCTTGAAGTTATGTGTATTTTAAATGAACAACCAGCTTCAGGCTTCCCTGGTGGCACAATGGTTAACACTCAGTGCTCCTAATGCAGGGGCCCTGGGTTCCAACCCTTGTCAGGTAACTAGATCCCACATGCATGCTGCAGCTAAGAGTTTGCATGCCACAAATAAGGAGCCAGCAAGATGAAACTAAGGAACCCGCCTGCCGCAACTAAGACCCAGCACAACCAAATAAATAAATAAGTTTTTTAAATGAATAAATAAATAAATGGACAACCAGCTTCTTTGAGATACATTTTCTTAAAAAACCAAAAAGCACTGTTTGTGATATAGCATCTGTTACCTGCACTGGGACAAAAATGAAAGAAAGGCTTTTGAAAGAAATCAGTCTAAGGAAAATGAGAAGTTACTGCCTGCAGTAATTTAAGACAGTTTAAATAGTCATGCCTTGTTGCTTCAATTTTCTTTGACTTAGCACTGTAGAAAGGCTCATCATCATTGTACTCATCAAACACTCCCCAGCGGAGATGGGCCCACTCATGGACAAACAGTCTACCTGTTGGAAAATATTTCAAATACATGATAATATTTCAAGTGACATAATCCATCCCTTACATATTTTAAGAAAAATTTTAAATATCCAGAATGTTTAGGCTTTAAATAACTGCTAACATTTATTTTTTTGTTTATAAAAAAGCATACTGAATTACATTTCATTTTATTAATTATATAGTTTTTAGCATATTATTTTTTACTCCACATTTGTTAAGTCAACGAAACATTTATTATGTGTATGCCATGGGCAGAACAGATTGAACTTTGAGTTTTGGTTCTTGGGGGGCAAAAAGTCTTAGATATTACAGTGGTTTTTGGCTCTACAAAACTCACTCCTACCAACAACATAAACATATGTATAACACATCTGTGGTATTAAAATTTCATGAAGGTACAATTAGTTTTAAAATGTCTATATATGTTCCATAGGGGATTGATAATGAAAGAAAAAGATTGAAAAACACTGCTATAGACAAAATATAATTTGGGCGGGTGTCTAAATGAGGTGATTAATTTATAGTACTTAGCACATATAAGCATTAATGAAATGAAAACAATTATTTTTAATTATATATATTCAGCACTATACTGGATTCTAGGAAATATACATATGAGTAAGATATAATCCTTGACTAGGATAAGGTTAGAGAGAGGGGGTCGGAATTAAAATTTTTCTTCCCTAAGAATTTCAGGGTGAATAGAAGAATAAAGAATTTCATTCTTGAAATGCAGGATGAAAAAATAAGTACATTTTTTGTTTTAGCAATGTTAGGAAAAACTTCAGCGGAAACAGGTATGGAGAAGTAGAAGTTGGAAATATAGTCTGGTCCACTACAATGTGTGTTTCTCCAACTCAGATTACCTCATGAGATCTGAAAACTGGAGGACAGTGTCAGTATTATGAAGAAGTCATGTCTCTTCTTTAAGTCCTTGCTACTCAAAATGTGTTCCTTGCACTAGCAGTGTCAGCATCACATGGGAGCTGACAAGAAACGCAGAATCTTGCGTCTACTCTAGACCTATTGACTCAGAATCTGCTTATTAACAAGATCTCTAAATTATTCCTCTGCACATTAAAGTTTAAAAACACTATTTTTAGGTTCCTAGGCAAATGGGGTCAGGTGAGTGAACATGAATTATATACATCCTTCAGTGTGGGAAGAAAAAGCTCTCCTATCAGCTACAGTGATAGGAATTTGGTGAATTTTAAGAAAATTTAAATCTGCCTGCACCTGCTGTTCCTTTTTTTTAGAAGAGTCCACTCTCAGACTGGCTTTCTTTTCAGCTCATGACTGGTTGCCTGGCTCCCATGCCCTCCTCAGTTTGCTGAAAAAAGAGAATTCAGGTGCTCTGACCACACATACAAAAAGGTAACTATATGAGGAGATGATGTGTTAATTAGCTCAACTGTAGTAATCATTTCACTATGTACATGTATAGCAAATCATCATGTTGTACATCTTAATTATATATAATTTTTATTTAAAAAGCAACACCTCTGATTTAGAATTCCATTCCTATCTCAATCATTGTCTCAGTTCCTACTAGCCCTGTTCTCACTTCCAACAGCATTTCTGTGTGAGTGTGTGTATGTGTGTGTGTGTGTGTGTGTACTTTTAATATCTGCTGTGGATGCAGCTTGCAGCCACACTGAACTGCTGTTTGGATGGTCCAAAAGATCTTTCCAGGGACCTATTGTTTTTGTTATCATTTTTATTACAAATTCCATAGATTTTGAGGAGTTTCTTCTTAATCTTATTTCCCCCCAAAGCCTTGTTGCTTTTAAGGCATTGTTTTGCAGAATGTGAGTTTTCCCACAAACACATGTATCACATTATGGCAGAGACACTTGTCTAAGAAGGAAGGGGGGAAACTGTCAGTTATGGGATAAGGGCTGAGGTGAGGGGTATGGGAAAAGAATAAGAACTCCAGTAGGGGCATTGGCTTTAGAAACTGAAGAAAATCTTCCTCTTCTAAGACAGGTGGAAGTGGAGGGAAATGAAGGTGGACATGAGTTTTGAAGTAGAGAGGAAGAAGGGAGGGACCTCTATTTTCTCAACCAAGGCACCCGTTAACTTATGAGGTGGAAAACACTGACTAGTGATCTTAAGAAAAGTGGTAGAAGTTTAGAACAGCTGCTATCAGGAATGAGAAAGGAAGAGGAGAGAAGGCAAGTCCAATCATTGTTGAGTAGATTTGAGGACTTCACTGAGCTTGGAAAACGTGTTTTTTTTTAAAGATACCAATTTGGTTTATAATTTTCTTTCACAATCTTGGAAACATATTAACAAGAGTCAAAAGAAATGACTGGAAATTCAGTACAGAGAATTGGCAAGTTGAATAAAACATAAGGATAAGAATGGTGAGGGAGTTGTGCTATTTATACTTGTAGCTGACATGACGGACTTTGCTGGATATGTCAGGTAGAAAAGAAAGTATATCTAGAAGGGCACAAAGGGTTAGAGGTGCCAAGTACAACAAGCATGGTCAGACCAAAGTATGGGGGAGAGATAAGATTGGGATGGGATTGGATGATGGAGCTTTTAGGATTGGGTCCAGGCAATGTTGAGGACCATGACTAGCTGATTGTTTGACAGAGATAAGAGACTTAATGAATGTTCGCTGAAGGGGCAGTGGAAGAGGAAGAAGTGGTCCTGGGCTGTATGGATTCAGGAAGGCTTTCATTGATTAGTGACGTATGAGTTGGACTCTCCTTTGACAATAATCTTCATTTTCATCTGAAAAATATCATGTTTTAGTTCATTTGAAACAATGATCTTAACTCTTAGATTGAACCAGAGGAAATTGCCATTTTCATAGATAAAAATGATCACTTATAGACAAGTTCATCTGGTTCAAAGAATGGATTGAATAATAGTATCAGCAACTAACAGCCTAAGAGCATTTTCTCTTGGCCAGGAACTGTCATCTTGGCCCTTTTCAGCTTGCCACGCATCTCCTTCCATGGAGGTGGCATGTGATTGATTAATATCCAGCAGTGGAGAACTGAAAAATTAAAATCTAAAAAGTGTTCCTAAAGCAAAACATTTACTATGGCCATCCCATGTTCAAATTTCTGTAGAGACCATACTGAGTACAATGACAAGGATGATCTAGTTTAATATTCCCAACATTTCTATAAGGTAGGAGCTCCTCTATTCACTATTTTTTAGGAAATAAGCACAGAGAGGCTGAGTCTCTTGTCCAAGGTCACCCATAGCTGTAGGGGAGTCAGGATTTGACCCTAGGGACTCTCGTTCCAAGGCTTGTGCACTGAACATGGATATAAAGCTGCATGTTGGAATCATGGCAAAATATTTGTTTTAACCAAAATTCCTACCTGATGGTCCAAATTCATTTTGTTTTTTTCCAAGTACAAAGTCAGGGGTGAAGTGAATGTATTCTCCTTTTTCTTCACAGGCTGTGAACTGCTTGGTATATGGCTCATCTCTACCTGGGAGGGTAGGTGGTGAGACTAAAACATCAACCTGAAAATGTTTAAAAAGGTGTTTAAAACATCAGAATGGGAATGATAACATTTGTGTGAAAAACTCTGAAATGATTAATTTAGGTCAAAATTGACAAGCAGCAGAGAAAATATTTTTAAGAGACACTTTTTGACTCTTACATGTTTGTAACTTTCATGCTTTGGCCTCTTGTACTGAGTGATGTTCTTCCAATTCTCTGGAATTAATATTGACACATTTCTGAAAAAAAACCTTTTTTCTGTGGCTTCAAACAGATAAGTAGATGCTGCAGTCACTATGACCTATTATTATAGGAAAAAAGAGAAGTGAGGATGGCCAAGGGAGAGTAGACTAAATGAACAGGCGTTCATCACAGGCAATTCTCACTTTTAGTCCTTAATACAAAAAGCAACTGACTGGTGAGTAGGGTTTCTGATTCAAAATTTGAAATCTGTCACCTGTCAATCCAAAACTGTGGCTTAATTCTGCACATTTAACAGCTTTCAGTCTTCTATAATCCTACATCAAAAGTCAAATACTTATGCTTGGCATTACAAGGAATTGTTTAATATGATAAAGGAAGCATCTAGACTTGGTTCCAATACTAGCTTAATACTCTGGCTTAAACCTTGGCTGGTTTATATGACTGCTTTGAATCTCAGTCTCCTTGTCTCCTTAATATACTATTACAACCTATCTTTAAGTTTGCCACAAACATGAAATGAGTTATAAAGCACACATAGGCAGTCATAAAACTCACTGACATCATTACTATTATAATTCCTAGTAGGGAACAGCCTTACCTGATGCAAGCTGAGGAAAACAGTTTATGGCGATGGCCCATGGAAGAGATTTTCACTATATTCCCACCTCCCAGCAGAGGCAGCTGGGTTGAGAGCACAGCGAGTGGAGTAGTGGAAAAATTCATAGGAGAGGCAGAGCTTTTTGATCATAGGCAGAGCTTCTTGCTCTGCTATCAAGCTGAAAATAATATCACCTTATATTGTTTAGTATCCTGAACCCCAAAATGTTATGATTAGTAGGAGAAATAATTCCTCCAAAGAGCTTATTATCTATTGGAGGAAATAGATGGATAAAATGTTCTTTGGTAATCTATTCTGCATGATCAAATCCACTGAATAACTGAGGAATACTGGGTGCTGGATGACGATGTCAACCTCTTCATGTTGCTGACAACACCACAGTCTACAGTATTGTTTATGTCAAAGTAGATCCTCCTCTCAATTCTTCCTGACCTAACATAAGACCACAATAAAGTTATTCTTCTTCAGGAATTTCAGGACATTCTTTCCTGTTCTCTGGAAGATGGTCTAGTGTGCTCTTAGTGTATTGAAGAGATCATTAAACTGACGAGGCTCAGGGCAGGGATCAGCCAGAAGCCAGAATGCAGAGAGCTGAGACCCAGATGACCGGCTCTTGTTAGGAAAAGGGCTTTAGAGAGCTCCCAAAATAGGCTGGAGGTTACTTCTCAATTGATGATAATTATATTTTTCCAAGTGTTCAGGCCAAAACTCCTGAAGTTTTTTTCATGACTCCTACTTTCCCTCCACCCCTCCTCTACTCCACACACCTATCAACAAATTTCTCTATGACACTCTTAGAATTTGTCTAGAATCACACCACAGTAATGATCTCTACCACAATATCCCTGTTCCAAGTCACCAGCACTTCTCACTTGCAACAGCTCCCGACCCAGTGTCCCTCTGTACCTCTATGCTGCAACAGAGCTTATACAGGTTGAAGGGACAAAGTAAAGCCCTCTACAGTGTTTCCTCAAACTGCCGACAGAGTGACTCCAGAACAAGCACAAGAGAACATGCCTCTCCTCTTCTACGGATTCTGATTTCACTCAGAGTAAAAGCCCAAATCTTTCTGATGGTCTGGGCCCACCTTCAGCTCTCCCCACCCTTCTTCCTGCTCATTCACAGTTGTTTCCTTGGTCACATCAGACATGCTGTCACCTCCAAGCCACTGCACCTGCTGTTCCCTCCCCCAGGTTTTCAGCTGGCTCTTCCAGGCCTCTGCCCAGATGTCACATCAACAGTGAGACCTTCCCTGACTACCCTGCATGAAACAGTAACCCACATTCTCTCCCTACCCCAGTCCCGCCAACACTGCCTATCCCCCTTTGCTGATTTATTTTACTGCATAACAACTTACTACCGTTGGCCTGCTCTACGCTGACATGTTTTTATTGTCTATATCATCTGAAAAGAATATATACTGCAGGAGATCGGGAGCTTTAAAAAATTTCACTGCTCTCTCTCCTGGCATGCCAGAAGCAAGCATTCAATAAATAACTGTTTAAAGAACAGACAAGTCCAAGCGATTGTCTTCCCAGTTCAGTTCACCCTGCTGCTGCTTCTCACCAGAAGGATGGGAGATAATTTCCCCTTTTCGGTTTGTAACATTTGATAGCAATGGACTTAAAACAAAGATTCTTTTTCTTTCCCTCCTGCAGTGTGAAAAGAGATTGTGTTTGTCAAAATAAATGGCATGGGGACTATAAACATTCCCTGTACTCCAGAAATTTTCTGAGGCTGAATTTAAGCAGTAAAGATGTACTGCAGTGAAGCTGTGTGCTGAGGACCACCCTGCAAACTGTGTTTGAGAGACATTAATGAGTTGCATGTAGGCCTGGAAATATGCTAAATATTCAGAAAACATTATAGTTATCTAAAATAAAAGTAAACCTTCATCCAAAAAAAAGAACAGATAAGTCCAGTTGCTAATTTACAGATTAAGAAACTGAGGATCAGGGAGACCCCATGCCTTGTCTTTGGTCTTATGGTGAGACAGGGTAGAATGCTGTCTAGAACCTTCAATTTCCACTGCCCATTGCAGCATTGTTTTTTACTTCACCATGCTTCTTTTAAACTTCCTTAGAGTGCTTAGAAGTTTCCATTGCAATTATTAACTACTATATATATTTTTCTCATCAATTCAAACAATAGAAATCCCATTTCTTTCTTACCTTTATCTGTTCAATTAGTGTTTCATCTTCTGGCACAGCAGGGTCTATAGCAATGATAATGCCCTCGTAGCCATTGTTATCCAGCCGAACAAGGGAAGTATTGGACCCCTGCAGCAGGTACAGGGCAAAGAGGAAGACAAAACTTCTGAATGACCCCATTGTTCCTCTTGAGTTGTTCCCGGCCCCAGTCTTGTTCAAGAAGCTTTTCTTTCACCTTTAATCTCTCTCTCTCTATATATATATATATACTCCTAAACACTGTCGACATTGGCTGATTATGGGACATTAACTGTTTAAAGGTCAGTGTTACATATGTGGGAAAATATTTGGCTTCAGTTTACACAATCGTTTTATTGTATATTATTGTAAAAATGATCTGAATCATACAAGAGTTCAGATCTTTTAATAAAATACATTGCACATATTCCTTTGTGGACATATTTTCCATACTTTCTAATTCTAGCTAATTTCCTCTGTATAGACATATATTTTGTATTTTCTGAAGAGTTCAATGTGAAAATAAATAAAATTTCATAATGATATTAATAGAAACAATACTGCTAATTTTGTTATTCGGTTTTACAGAGTGATTTAATTATTATTTACTAACAGTATAAATAATAGAAGAGAATGTAAGATTACTAAATGTAAATAATGCCAAATTAGGTAAGACAGCTTTGAAACCTAAATTAAATATTTTTAAGACTGATAAATTAAGGCAGATTCGGTAAAGTTATTAGAATAAATCTTCAAAAATCCTGTCCAGTAAAGAATGAATAGAATTTGTTTTTAATCAAGTATATAAAAAAATGATATGTGTTGGTTATTATTGAGGCAGAGTGAATCATATTAATAGTTAATATTTATTCGGTACTTACCAGGGCAGAGATTCTCTCACTTAATCCTCACTGGAACTCTGTAACATAAGTATGAATATTATCTTCATTTTATACTTGGGGAAACTGAGGCACACATCTTCAGTAACTCGCCAAGATTACATAGCTAGTAAATGGCAGAGTCAGTATTTGAACCCAATATTCTTACTCTGGGAATTCAGGTGAACAATGATGAATTCCCCAGGGAGAGTCAGACTTCTGATTACCATGGTGACACAGAGGTCTCCTGTCATGGGACTTTTAAATCATGGGTCAGTCACATGGTAAGACAGTAACAGCCAGGTTTTTTCCTTAAGAGAAGAGGATTTGGATTGTTATTATTGAGGCAGGCATATAGTCTGTGATTTCACTTTTGATTTCCTGGAAGGAATGATATTTGTAATATCTTCATTTAAAAAAAAATGAAAAGAACTTCTTTCTGAGTTGTAAAGCTGAGTTACTTACCCTTATGTAATGTCCTGAAGGCAAAATTGTATTTCTATTAATATGAGTTATCCACTATTAACACAGAACTTAGGGTATAAATAGGTTGAAATTCCTCCTTTGATACTGTTTCTTCCTCCTTTTTTGGATTCTCCCTATCCACAGTGTGTGTATTCTGTTCTAGGTTCCTTGTGCTAAACACACATTGGTCAGAATCCTTTCCTGCCCTCTAGAGCCATATCTGGAAACCAGTCTCTCTTTCCCCACTACTAGTGCCCAATTTTATGTGAGGTTGTGGTTCCCTCTGTACCTAGTTATGTAAGTATCTGCTTTGCAGACAGTGTTTTGGGGATAGTGGAGGAAGTATCCTTCTGAGTTCAGACTTGGAGAGAAGTATTAGAAATCGCAGCTGTGGCTTCAGGTCAAGTCATATTTCTTAGTCCAGTTTCACCACTGATCTAGCCAATATTTTGATTATCTGTCTGACTCCTATCTGTTTCCAAATTAGTTCCAACCTCTGAAAACGAAATGGCTGGGTTTTTGTATGTGTGTGTGTGTGTGTGTGTGTGTGTGTGTGATTTTAAAGCCCCAAACATTAATTAAATAGGAAACAATATAAAATCACATATTTTTATATGTTCTTGGAACATCCTGCCATTAAGGGGTTCTCATTGGCCCTTCTTCCTACTTAGTGACTAGCTTTCCCCTTTCTTCCCTCACTCTCCGCTTCTCACTCATTCCTTTCAGGATTATAAATTCCTGGAACTCCAAATACTTTTTCTCTATTCTACAAAGTAGTATATTAGCTCTCTCCTGCTCCTGCTCCCAAACTTGTACATTTAAACCTGTTAAAGAGAGATATTTATGGTTATAAAGAGCTATGTAGTCTTACATAAACAAAAGGAAGTCTGCCTTGCTACAGGTTCTCCACGTGGGGATGGACAGTCAGAGATGATTTCATTTTCTCTCATTGTGAGAGGAACTATGCCCTGTTCAACTAATCTCTTTACAGTGCTAACCATATGGTATAAAGCCCTCAATTTTGAAAATTTTTTCATCTCATAATAAGCAGTTTGGCAGCCTTCTTACAGAATTCTTAGCCACCAGATTTTCCAGCTCCAATTCCTCTTGCACATCACCAAATTATCTCATGTACAATGCCATCTTCCCCCTCTCTAATTCTTCAAGAGAGTATCATTACCTTCAGGTTGGCACGATCCTTTACTTGCTATTCAGAATGCATCACAATCTGGTCAATTTATATCAGTAGTTTCCATTTTATCTTCCAGTACTGCCTAGAATAAAATATTTCCCTCTAATCAATAAGATCTACTCATATTTTGTGAAAAATTACTTTTACTTTCTATTATGATATCACTGACCACATTCATTTTTCGAATTCTTCAATATCTAGCTCAAATTCTGCTTCCTGTGAAGGTTTCCCTGACCAATCCTTCCTGTCATTTCCCTTCTCTGAACTTCTGTATGCTTTGAATAATAACACGGTTTCATACACAGGAGATCCTTCAAATTTCAGAATTTAGGGGTTGAGGTTTTGAATATCCTCATAATGGAATTTTAGTGCTGGAAGACACCTGAGACACCATCTAGTTCAAC